>NC_029779.3:18673315-18685904 GCF_000817695.3 Arachis duranensis
CTGTGACAGAGCGCGTTGAACATTTTCACTGAGAAGATGGGAGGTAGCCATTGACAACGGTGAAACCCTACATACAGCTTGCCATGGAAAGGAGTAAAAAGGATTGGATGAAGACAGTAGGAAAGCAGAGAGACGGAAGGGACAAAACATCTCCATACGCTTATCTGAAATTCTCACCAATGAATTACATAAGTATCTCTATCCTTATTTTACGTTTTATGTTATCCTCCATAACCATTTGAGTCTGCCTGACTGAGATTTACAAGATGACCATAGCTTACTTCATACCAACAATCTCCGTGGGATCGACCCTTACTAGCGTAAGGTTTATTACTTGGACGACCCAGTGCACTTGCTGGTTAGTTGTGCGAAGTTGTGACAAAGAGTTGAGATTGTAATTGAGTGTACCATGTTGATGGCGCCATTGATGATCACAATTTCGTGCACCAGACAACACGACCTCAAGCACACAAATAGTAAAAGGAAAACCCCAAGACGCACACCGAGGTCCAGGGGCATCCTTTGGAGGCGATGACAGAGTAAAGTCTTAGAAAAAGCTACAAAGATAAAACTCTCTTCCAAACAAACAACGTCCCGAGGAGAAAAAGGCAAAAGTCAAAGGAAAGTCATCAAAAACCATCAACAAAAACAAAATCATCAATGGAGCAAACAAGTTATCAAAGGAGCAACCTTTTTCAAAACAGCAGTACGAAAATCAACGACAACACACGAAGCCCTAAAAAGAAGCTAAAACCAGGAAAATCACCCAAAGCATACATAAGGATGAAAGAAGACCAGGAAATAGATGTCACAGCAATAAACCAAGCACATAAACAAGGAAAAGGTTCAAGCTTTCCAACGTACAAAATTAGAGCGTCATCAAAGAATCAAAAACAAGGCAGCAGAAATAAAACGGTGAAGAGAAAGCAAAACCAACCTGGAAGAAGGAGGAAAGCTTTGAAGAAAAAAGCTGAAAAGTGGAGCAGAGCAGCAAAGATTGACCGCGAAGCAGAACCATCAGCAAATGCCGAAGCGTTACAGAGAAAAAACGAGAATGCAGGATGAAAGCAGCGAAAAAGAGGGGAAGTTACAGGAAAAAGAAAACCGTCTCTTAGGATACAAAATTCGAATAAAAGAACCAAGAGAAATGGGGCATTAAAAGCCAATTAATGAGGGTGTTAAACCCTCGCATGTTTCCAAAGCTAGAGCACTAAAGCGCGTGCTTCTAAAGAAACAGAAACGTTCCGCATTCAAAAAGGAGCTCTACAAAGATAAAAGCGACAAAATGCTCGAGTTCAGCTTCACCCGAGAAGGCCCGAAGTCCTAAAACCAAGACTCGACCTCCAAATAAAAACCGAGCTCAAGCAGGGGCACTGTTCATACCCTGGGTCAAGCAGTCCGACTCGAGATGTTCTACAGACAAAGCAACCGACCTCTTCAGGTCAGGATGACCCGACCTCTTCTTAAGGAGCTCGGCCAAGCTACTAGGAAAGCCCAGTAAAGGGCCCAAATAGAGGAACACGCCCCAAATCCTAAGGCAACCCAAGCCTACCAAGGGAAGGGCAGTTCCCCTAAAGATAAGATAAAGATAAGATAAGATAACTAACTTATCTTATCTGCAAAGGTCACCCTACGCCATTATAAATACACTGGAGCACCCAGGAATAACTCATACTCTGATTCTACTAAAAACCTGCTTAATACCCTTGCTAACTTAAGCATCGGAGTCCCTTGCAGGTACCCCCCACCCTCCGGGGACGAAGGATCAGCACCATCACCAAGTCCAACAGGTCGAACACAATAGCTCCGACCAGCACAGCAGATCTCGTCCGAGATCGACCTACAATTTCAGGTAACCCACGGAACAGTGCCTAAACATGAAAAATCTCTAAGTTTGGTATCTTGCATGTTTTTCTTTTCTTGAAAAATTTTCAAAAATAAGTTCTTGATGTTCATCATGATCTTCAAATTGTTCTTGGTGTTCATCTTGACATTCAAAGTGTTCTTGCATGCATCATTGGTTTTGATCCAAAATTTTCATGTTTTGAGTCTTTTTTGTGTTTTTCTCTCTCATCATTAAAAATTCAAAAATCAAAAAAATATATTTTCCTTATTTTACTCATAAATTTCGAAATCTTTGGGTTGACTTAGTCAAAATTTTTTAAAATAAGTTGTTTCTTGTTAGTCAAGTCAAGATTTCAATTTTAAAAATCTTATCTTTTCAAAACTTTTTCAAAAATCAAATCTTTTTCATTTTTCTTTTATATTTTTGAAATTTTTTTAAATTGATTTTCAAAATCTTTTTCTTATCTTTATTTCATAATTTTCGAATTTAACATTAACAATTAATGGTTTGATTCAAAAATTTCAAGTTTGTTACTTTCTTGTTAAGAAAGATTCAAACTTTAAATTTTAGAATCATATCTTTTGATTTCTTGTGAGTCAAGTCATTAATTCTGATTTTAAAAATCAAATCTTTTCAAAATAAATTCCAATCATATCTTTTCAAATATATATTTTTTTTCAAAACATATCTTTTTCAATCAAATCTTTTCCAATCATATCTTTTTCAAAAATTTGATTTCTAAAATCTTTTCTAACCTCCTATCTTTTCAAAATTGGTTTTCAAATCTTTTTCAACTAACTAATTGACTTTTTGTTTGTTTTACTATTTCTTATCTTTTTCAAAACTACCTAACTACTTTTCTCTCTCTAATTTTCGAAAATTCCTTACCTTTTTTAAAATTCTTTTTAATTAACTAATTGTTTTAAATTTTAATTTTAATTTATTTCTTCTCTTAATTTTCAAAAATCACTAACCTTTTTTCAAAAACAATTTTTGAAATTCTCTCCCTCTCATCTTCTTTATTTTAATTATTTAATTTACTAACACTTCTCTTCATCTCAAAATTCGAACCCTCTCTTCTCCTCTGTGTTCGAATTTTTCTCTTCTCCTTCTTCTACTCACATAAAGGAATCTCTATACTGTGACATAGAGGATTCCTCTTCCTTTTCTGTCTTCTTCTTTTTCATATGAGCAGGAGCAAGGACAAGGACATTCTTGTTTGGTGACTTTACTGCACCAAATTCCAACATCCATAGAAGAAGCATCTCAATCCCTGCCATTGGAGCAAACAATTTTGAGCTAAAGCCTCAATTAATTTCTCTAATGCAATAGAATTTCAAGTTTTATGGACTTCCATCAGAAGATCTTTTTCAGTTCTTAACTGAATTCTTGCAGATCTGTGATACTGTTAAGACCAATGGGGTTGATCCTGAAGTCTACAGGCTTATGCTTTTCCCTTTTGCTGTAAGAGACAGAGCTAGAATATGGTTGGACTCTCAACCTAAAGATAGCCTGAACTCTTGGGATAAGCTGGTCACAACTTTCTTAGCCAAGTTCTTTCCTCCTCAAAAGCTTAGCAAGCTTAGAGTGGATGTTCAAACCTTCAGACAGAAAGAAGGTGAATCCCTCTATGAAGCTTGGGAGAGATACAAGCAACTGACCAAAAAGTGTCCTTCTGACATGCTTTCAGAATGGACCATCCTGGATATATTCTATGACGGTCTGTCTGAATTGTCTAAGATGTCATTGGACCATTCTGCAGGTAGATCTATTCACCTAAAGAAAACACCTACAGAAGTTCAGGAACTCATTGACATGGTTGCAAATAACCAGTTCATGTACACTTCTGAAAGGAATCCTGTGAGTAATGGGACGCCTCAGAGGAAGGGAGTTCTTGAAATTGATGCTCTGAATGCCATATTGGCTCAGCAAGTTAACATGATTTCTCGGAGTCTGAATGGATTGTAAAATGCATCCAACAGTACTAAAGAAGCATCTTCTGAAGAAGAAGCTTATGATCCTGAAAACCCTGCAATGGCAGAGGTGAATTACATGGGTGAAGCCTATGGAAACACCTATAACCCCTCATGGAGAAATCATCCAAATTTCTCATGGAATGATCAACAAAAGACCCAACAAGGCTTTAATAATGGTGGAAGAAACAGGTTTAGCAATAGCAAGCCTTTTCCATCATCTTCTCAGCAACAGACAGAGAATTCTGAGCAGAGCCCCTCTAGCTTAGCAAATATAGTCTTTGATCTATCTAAAGCCACTCTAAGTTTCATGAATGAAACAAGGTCCTCCATTAGAAATTTGGAGGCACAAGTGGGCCAGCTGAGTAAAAAAGTCACTGAAACTCCTCCTAGTAGTCTCCCAAGCAATACAGAAGAGAACCTAAAAAGAGAGTGCAAGACCATAACCTTACTTGGTATGGCCGAATGCACAGAGGAGGAGAAGGACGTGAATCCCAGTGAGGAAAACCTCGTGGGACGTCCTCTGGACAAAAAGGAGTTCCCAATTGGGAAACCTAAGGAATCTGAGGCTCATTTAGATACCATAGAGATTTCATTGAACCTCCTTTTACCATTCATGAGCTCTGATGGCTATTCATCTTCTGAAGAAGATGAAGACGTTGTTGAAGGGCAAGTTACCCAGTATTTAGGAGCAATCATGAAGCTGAATGCCAAGTTATTTGGTAATGAGACTTGGGAGGATGAACCTCCATTACTCATTAATGGACTGAATACCTGGGTTCAGCATACTTTACCTCAAAAGAAACAGGATCCTGGTAAATTCTTAAATACCCTGTACCATAGGCACCATGACCTTTGAGAAGGCTCTGTGTGACCTTGGGTCAGGTATTAACCTCATGCCACTCTTTGTAATGGAGAAACCTGGAATCTTTGAGGTACAGGCTACCAAATTCTCATTAGAGATGGCAGACAAATCCATGAAAAAGGCTTATGGACAGGTAGAGGACATGCTAGTAAAGGTCGAAGGCCTTTACATCCCTACTGATTTCATAATCCTAGACATTGGGAAGGATGAGGATGAATCCATCATCCTTGGAAGACCCTTCCTAGCCACATCAAAGGCTGTGTGATGAGCGGATAATTTATACGCTTTTTGGCATTGTTTTTAAGTAGTTTTTAGTATGTTCTAGTTACTTTTAGGGATGTTTTCATTAATTTTTATGCTAAATTCACATTTCTGGACTTTACTATGAGTTTGTGTGTTTTTCTATGATTTCAGGTATTTTCTGGCTGAAATTGAGGGACCTGAGCAAAACTTTGATAGGAGGCTGACAAAGGACTGCTGATGCTGTTGGAATCTGACCTCCCTGCACTCAAAATGGATTTTCTAGAGCTACAGAACTCAAAATGGCGTGCTCTCAACGGTGTTGGAAAGTAGACAACCAGATCTTTCCAGCAAGATATATTAGTTAATACTTTGTTCGAGAATTGACGACGTAAATTGGCGCTCAACGCCAGTTCTATGCTGTATTCTGGAGTCAAACGCCAGAAACACGTCACGAACCAGAGTTGAACGCCCAAAACACGTTACAACTTGGCGTTCAACTCCAAAAGAAGCCTCAGCTCGTGGATAGATCAAGCTCAGCCCAAACATACACCAAGCGGGCCCCAGAAGTGGATTTATGCATCAATTACTTACTTTTGTAAACCATAGTAGCTAGTTTATTATAAATAGAACTTTTTACTAGTGTATTAGACATCTTTGGTCTCAGTTTTAATTATTTATTTATCTTAGGAGGCTATTGATAACGTTTTGGGGGCTGGCCATTCGGCCATGCCTGGACCTATCACTTATGTATTTTCAACAGTGGAGTTTCTACACACCATAGATTAAGAGTGTGGAGCTCTGTTGTACCTCAAGTTTTAATGCAATTACTACTATCTTCTATCCAATTCGATTTATTCCTGTTCTAAGATATTCATTGCACTTCAACATGATGAATGTGATGATCCGTGACACTCATCATGATTCTCACCTATGAATGCGCGTGACTGACAACCACTTCCGTTCTACCTTAGATCGGGCGCATATCTCTTGGATTCCTTGATGAGAATCTTCGTGGTATAAGCTAGAATTTATGGCGGCATTCATAGGAATCTGGAAAGTCTAACCTTGTCTGTGGTATTCCAAGTAGGATTCCGGGATTGAATGACTGTGACGAGCTTCAAACTCCTGAAGGCTGGGCGTTAGTGACATACGCAAAAGAATCACTGGATTCTATTCCAACCTGATTGAGAACCGACAGATGATTAGCCGTGATGTGACAGAGCATTTAGACCATTTTCACTGAGAGGATGGGATGTAGCCATTGACAACGGTGATGCCCTACATACAACTTGCCATAGAAAGGAGTGATAAAAAACTGGAAGGAAGAAGTAGAAAAGCAAAGATTCAGAAGGAACACAGCACCTCCATACACCTATCTGAATTTCCCACCATTGAATTACATGAGTAACTTTATCTTTATTTTCTATTTATTTTATTGTCATTATTTAAACCAATAATCTCTTAATCCATTTAAATCCGCCTGACTGGGATTTACAAGATGACCATAGCTTGCTTCATACCAACAATCTCTGTGGGATCGATCCTTACTCACGTAAGGTATTACTTGGACGACCCAGTACACTTTCTGGTTAGTTGTACGGAGTTGTGACAAAGTGTGATTTATGTTTGAGAGCACCAAGTCTTTGGAGTCATTGTTGATGATCACAAAATCCGTGCACCAAGTTTTTGGCGCCGTTGCCGGGGATTGTTTGAGTATGGATAACTGACGGTTCATCTTGTTGCTTAGATTAGGTAATTTTCTTTTCAAAAATTTTCAAAAATCTTTCAAAAAAAATTTTTTATTCCTATTTTCGAAATTTTTTTTTAAATAAATCATTCTATGGCTTCAAAACATTTAAGAATGGATTCCAGAGTTTCATGAAGCATGTTGAATCCTGGCTGGCTGCAAAGCCATATTCAAACTCCTTTAGAATTGGTCTTCAACTAATCACCACAATGCATGTAATTCCATCCTAAAGCTGACTGGCTATTAAGCCATGTCCAACCCTTTGATTGGAGATTTGGGCTAATATTGAAAGATTCCTGGAATTCTTCTTAAAGATTTTGAATTTCTTATTTTCTTTTTCCTATATGTTTTTCGAAAAAATAAAATAAAATACAAAAAAATTAGAAAAAAATAAAAAATATTTTGTGTTTCTTGTTTGAGTCTTGAGTCAATTTTTAAGTTTGGTGTCAATTGCATGTTCTTAAAATTATTATGCATTTTTCGAAAATTCATGCATTCATGGTGTTCTTCATGATCTTCAAGTTGTTCTTGATAAGTCTTCTTGTTTGATCTTGATGTTTTCTTATTTTGTGTTGTATGTTGTTTTTCATATGCATTTTTGCATTCATAGTGTCCATGCATTAAAGAATTCTAAGTTTGGTGTCTTGCATGTTTTCTTTGCATCAAAATTTTTTCAAAAATATGTTCTTGATATTCATCATGATCTTCAAAGTGTTCTTGGTGTTCATCTTAACATTCATTGTGTTCTTGCATGCATAATTTGTTTTGATCCAAAATTTTCATGTTTTGGGTCATAATTGTGTTTTTTTCTCTCATAATTAAAATTCAAAAATAAAAAAATATATTTTCCTTAATTTTCTCATAATTTTCGAAAATTTGAGTTGACTTAGTCAAAAATTTTTAAAATTAGTTGTTTCTTACAAGTCAAGTCAAATTTTCAATTTTAAAAATCCTATCTTTTCAAAACTTTTTCAAAAATCAAATCTTTTTCATTTTTATCTTATGATTTTCGAAAATTTAAAAATATTTTTCAAAAATCTTTTTTTTTTAAATTTTATCTTTATTTTCGAAAATTATGCTAACAATTAATGTGATTGATTCAAAAATTTAAAGTTTGTTACTTTCTTGTTAAGAAAGGTTCAATCTTTAAATTCTAGAATCATATCTTTTAGTTTCTTGTTAGTCAAGTAATTAATTTTAATTTTAAAAATTAAATCTATCTTATCTTATCTTTTATATCATATTTTTTTCAAAATTTTATCTTTTTCAAAAATTTGATTTTAAAATATCTTTTATCTTTTTCAAAAATTTGATTTCAAAATATCTTATCTAACTTCTTATCTTCTTATCTTTTCAAAAATGATTTTCAAATCTCTTTCAATCAACTAACTAACTTTTTGTTGGTTTTTTATCTTTTTCAAAACCATCTAACTACTTTTCTATCTCTAATTTTTGAAAATATCTCCTTCTTTTTCAAAAATTCTTTTTAATTAATTAATTGTTTCAAATTTTAATTTTAATATTAATTTCTTATCTTAATTTTTGAAAATCATTAACTCCTTTTCAAAAATATTTTCGAAAATCTCTCTCTCATCTTCTTCTATTTATTTATTTATTTACTAACACTTCTCTTCACCTCTCTTCATCTCCAATCACTGCCTCTATCCTTACCCTTGTGTTTGGAGTCTTCTTCACTTTTATTCATTTCTTCTTCTACTAATAATAAGGATCCTCTTTACTGTGACATAGAGGATTCCTCTTCCTTTTCTTTTTTCTCTTATCTTTCGTATGAGCAGGAACAAGGAAAAAGGAACTCTTGTTGAAGCTGATCCTAAACCTGAAAGGACTCTAAAGAGGAAACTAAGAGAAGCTAAATTACAACAACCTAGAGGCAACCTTTCTGAAATTTTCGAACAAGAGAAGGAGATGGCAGCCGAACTCAACAACAATAATGCAAGGAGGATGCTTGGTGATTTCACTAAACCAACGTCCAAGTTTGATGGAAGAAGCATCTCAATTCCTGCCATTGGAGTAAATAATTTTGAACTGAAACCTCAATTAGTTGCTTTGATGCAACAGAACTGCAAGTTTCATGGACTTCCATCTGAAGATCCTTATCAGCTTTTAACTGAGTTCTTGCAGATTTGTGAGACTGTTAAGACAAATCGAGTAGATCCTGAAGTCTACAGGCTCATGCTTTTCCCTTTTGCTATAAGAGACAGAGCTAGAACATGGTTGGACTCACAACCTAAAGATAGCCTGGACTCCTGGGATAAGTTGGTCACGACCTTCTTGGATAAATTCTTTCATCCTCAAAAGTTGAGCAAGCTTAGAGTGGATGTTCAGACCTTCAAGCAAAAAGATGGTGAATCCCTCTATGAAGCTTGGGAAAGATACAAGCAGATGACCAAAAAGTGTCCTTCTGATATGTTTTCAGAATGATCATATTAGATATATTCTATTATGGTCTATCTGAGTTTTCCAAAATATCATTGGACCATTCTACAGGTGGATCCATTCACTTAAAGAAAATGCATGCAGAAGCTCAAGAACTTATTGACATGGTTGCAAATAACCAATTCTTGTACACTTCTGAGAGGAATTCTGTGAATAATGGGACGCCTCAGAGGAAGGAAGTTCTTGAAATTGATGCTCTGAATGCCATATTGGCTCAGAACAAAGTGTTGACTCAACAAGTCAACATGATTTCTCAAAGTCTGAATGGATGGCAAAATGCATCCAACAGTACTAAAGAGGCAAATTCTGAAGAAGCTTATGATCCTGAGAACCCTGCAATAGCCGAGGTAAATTACATGGGTGAACCTTATGGAAACACCTATAATTCATCATGGAGAAATCATCCAAATTTCTCATGGAAGGATCAACAAAAGCCTCAACAAGGCTTTAATAATGGTGGAAGAAATAGGCTAAGCAATAACAAGCCTTTTCCATCATCTTCTCAGCAACAGACAGAGAATTCTGAGCAGATCCCCTCTAATTTAGCAAATTTAGTCTCTAATCTATCTAAGGCCACTTTAAGTTTCATGAGTGAAACAAGGTCCTCCATCAGAAATTTGGAGGCACAAGTGGGCCAGCTGAGTAAGAAAGTCACTGAAACTCCTCCCAGTATTCTCCCAAGCAATACAGAATAAAATCCGAAAGGAGAGTGCAAGGCCATTGATGTAATCAATATGGCCGAATGCACAAGGGAGGAGAAGGACGAAAATCCTAGTGAGGAAGACCTCCTGGGACGTCTCTCAAACAAGAAGGAGTTCCCTATTGAGGACCTAAAGGAATCTGAGGCTCATATAGAGATTCCATTAAATCTCCTTCTGCCATTCATGAGCTCTGAGAACTATTCTTCCTATGAAGAGGATGAAGATGTAACTGAAGAGCAAGTTGGTCAATATCTAGGAGCCATCATGAAGCTAAATGCCAAGTTATTTGGTAATGAGAGGAAGCATGAAAAGCTTCTCTCAGTACAGAGTCAAACAAAGCCCCAACAATCAACTCTAAGTTTGGTGTTGGGAGGCCACATCCAAACTCTAAGTTTGGTGTTGAGAAGCCCCCACAATCAAACTCTAAGTTTGGTGTTGGGAGGCCCTTATCCTGCTCTGAACATCTGTAAGGCTCTATGAGAGCCCACAGTCAAGCTATTGACATTAAAGAAGCGCTTGTTGGGAGGCAACCCAATTTTTATTTACCTAATTCTATTTTTATTTTATTGTTCTTTTATGTTTTATTAGGTTCATGATCATGTGGAGTCACAAAACAAATACAAAAATTAAAAACAGAATCAAAAACAGCAGAAGAAAAAGCACACCCTGGAGGAGGAGCTTACTGGCATTTAAACGCCAGTAAGAAGCATCTGGCTGGCGTTCAACGCCAGAACAGAGCATGGATCTGGCGTTGAACGCCAGAAACATGCAGCAATCTGGCGTTTAAATGCCAGGATAGGAAAGCTGGCGTTCAATGCCAGAAACATGCTGCAGATGGGCGTTGAATGCCCAGAACAAGCACAGGATGGGCGCTGAACGCCCAAAACAAGCATCAATCCGGTGTTCAAACGCCAGGATTGCATGCAAAGAGCGTTTTACACGCCTCATTGGTGCAGGGATGTAAATCCTTGACACCTCAGGATCTGTGGACCCAACAGGATCACCTCAGGATCTGTGGACCTCACAGGATCCCCACCTACCTCACCCTCTCTCTTTCTCCATTCATGGTCATCCCTTCTGTTTTCCATTCACCACTCACATCCATCCACTCTTCCCATACACCCCACCTACCTTCAAAATTCAAAATCTATTTCCCACCTAATCCCACCCATATAACCGAATACACACATCCCTCCATCTCCTCCATACCTTCTTCTTCTTCTTCTTCTTCTATTCTTTCATCTTTTGCTCAAGAGCGAGCAACATTCTAAGTTTGGTATGGTAAAAGCATAGCCTTTTTGTTTTTTCATAACCATTGATGGCACTTAAGGCCAGAGAAACCTCTAGAAAGAGGAAAGGGAAGACAAAAGCTTCCATCTCAATGGTCCATAGCTCAGTAATAGAGCATTTGACTACACATCGAGAAATCCCTGAGATACCTCAGAGGATACATTTTCCTCCACATAATTATTGGGAGCAACTAAGGATAGGAGCAACAAAATCACCAGGGATCAAGCAACAAAGGCAAGGAAGAGACATAGAGGAGCTCAAAAACATAGAGGACCTCAGACGCTCTATTGATCTTCAAGAGGGAGACACCACCCACACTAAGGTGGACTCATTCCTTAATCTTTTTGTCTATTCATTTGCTGTTTTCATTTTTTATGCTATATATTTGTGTGTCTTTACTTCATGATCATTAGTAGTTAGTAACTATGTCTCAAAGTTATGAATAATTCCATTAATCCTTCACCTCTCTTAAATGAAAAATGTTTCTAATCCAAAAGAACAAGAAGTACATGAATTTCGAATATATCCTTGAATTTAGTTTAATTATATTGATGTGGTGACAATACTTTTTGTTTATGAATGTTAAAGTTGTTGGCTCTTGAAAGAATGATGAACAAGAGAAATGTTATTGATGATCTGAAAAATCATAAAATTGATTCTTGAAACAAGAAAAAGCAGTGAAAAGGTAAAAAAGCTTGCGAAAAAAAAGTAGCGAAAAAAATAGAAAGAAAAAGAAAAAGCACGCAGAAAAAGCCAATAGCCCTTAAAACCAAAAGGCAAGGGTAAAAAGGATCCAAGGCTTTGAGCATCAATGGATAGGAGGGCTCAGGGAAATAAAATCCAGGCCTAAGCAGCTAAATCAAGCTGTCCCTAACCATGTGCTTGTGTCATGAAGGCCCAAGTGAAAAGCTTGAGACTGAGTGGTTAAAGTCGTGATCCAAAGCAAAAGAGTGTGCTTAAGAGCTCTGGACACCTCTAACTGGGGACTCTAGCAAAGCTGAGTCACAATCTGAAAAAGGTTCACCCAGTCATGTGTCTGTGGCATTTATGTATCCGGTGGTAATTGGTGCGCGAAATTGTGAACAATACTTTTCACAACTCTCATAATCCCCGGTCATGAACCCCAAAAACTTGGTGTTCAATACCATGGCATTACACAACTTCGCACAACTAACCAGCAAGTGCACTGGGTCGTCCAAGTAATAAACCTTACGCGAGTAAGGGTCGATCCCACGGAGATTGTTAGTATGAAGCAAGCTATGGTCATCTTGTAAATCTTAGTCAGGCAAACTCAAATGGATATGGTGATGAACGCATAAAAACATAAAGATAAACATAGAGGTACTTATGTAATTCATTGGTAGGAACTTCAGATAAGCGCATGAAGATGCCTTCCCTTCCGTCTCTCTGCTTTCCTACTGTCTTCATCCAATCCTTCTTACTCCTTTCCATGGCAAGCTTATGTAG
>NC_029779.3:18686944-18687253 GCF_000817695.3 Arachis duranensis
GTCTTGGCCGTGGCCCAAAGCACTCTGTCTTCCAGTATTACCACCGGATACATACATGCCACAGACACATAATTGGGTGAACCTTTTCAGATTGTGACTCAGCTTTGCTAGAGTCCCCAATTAGAGGTGTCCAGGGTTCTTAAGCACACTCTTTTTGCCTTGGATCACAACTTTATTCTTTTCTTTTTCTTTCTTTTTCTCTCTCTCTCTTTTTTTTTTCTCTTTTTCTCTCTTTTTTTTCGATTTTTTTTCCATTGCTTTTTCTTGCTTCAAGAATCATTTTAATGATTTTTCAGATCCTCAGTAACA
>NC_029779.3:18687375-18687831 GCF_000817695.3 Arachis duranensis
AAAACAAAAGTGTTGCCACCACATCAAAATAATTAATCTGTTATAAAATTTAAAATTCATGCAATTCTTCTCTTTTTCAATTAAGAACAAATTTTTTATTTAAGAAAGGTGATGGATTCATAGGACATTCATAACTGTAAGGCATAGACACTAAGACACTAATGATCACAAGACACAAACATGGATAAACATAAGCATAAAATTCGAAAAACAGAAGAATAAAGAACAAGGAAATTAAGGAACGGGTCCACCTTAATGATGGCGGCTCTTTCTTCCTCTTGAAGATCCTATGGAGTGCTTGAGCTCCTCAATGTCTCTTCCTTGTCTTTGTTGCTCCTCCCTCATGGTTCTTTGATCTTCTCTAATCTCATGAAGGATGATGGAGTGTTCTTGATGCTCCACCCTTAGTTGTCCCATGTTGGAACTCAACTCTCCTAGGGAGGTGTGTAGTTGCTC
>NC_029779.3:18688107-18688299 GCF_000817695.3 Arachis duranensis
CTCTATTTCTTCTCCAATCATGATGCTATGGATCATGATAGCCCGATCTATGGTAACTTCGGACCGGTTGCTAGTAGGAATGATTGATCGTTGTATGAACTCTAACCATCATCTAGCCACGGGTTTGAGGTCATGCCTTCTCAATTGAACCGGCTTTCCTCTTGAATCTCTCTTCCATTGGGCGCCCTCTTC
>NC_029779.3:18689662-18690188 GCF_000817695.3 Arachis duranensis
GGCTCTGTTTTGAGAGAAGCTCTTCATGCTTCCTCTCCATGATGACAGAGGGATATCCTTGAGCCTTAAACACCAAGGATTCTTCATTCACTTGAATGATCAACTCTCCTCTATCAACATCAATCACATCCCTTGCTGTGGCTAGGAAGGGTCTACCAAGGATGATGGATTCATCCATGCACTTCCCAGTCTCTAGGACTATGAAATCAGCAGGGATGTAATGGTCTTTAATCTTTACTAGAACATCCTCTACAAGTCCATAAGCCTGTTTTCTTGAATTGTCTGCCATCTCTAGTGAGATTCTTGCAGCTTGTACCTCAAAGATCCATAGCTTCTCAATTACAGAGAAAGGCATGAGGTTTATGCTTGACCCTAGGTCACACAGAGCTTTCTTGAAGGTCATGGTGCCTATTGTACAAGGTATTGAGAACTTCCCAGGTTCTTGTCTCTTTTGAGGTAATTTCTGCCTAGTCAAGTTATCCAGTTCTTTGGTGAGCAAAGGGGGTTCATCCTCCCAAGTCTCATT
>NC_029779.3:18693957-18694929 GCF_000817695.3 Arachis duranensis
GAAGGAGCCTTGCGTGCTTGAAGAAGAAGACAGTAGGAAAGCAGAGATTCAGAAGATGGAGCATCTCCAAACCTCAACCTATTCTCCATTACTGCAAAACAAGTAATCATTTCATGTTCTTTTGCTTTTCACAATCAATCCTGATAATTTCTGATATCCTGACTGAGATTTACAAGATAACCATAGCTTGCTTCAAGCCGACAATCTCCGTGGGATCGACCCTTACTCACGTAAGGTATTACTTGGACGACCCAGTGCACTTGCTGGTTAGTTGTGCGGGATTGCAAAGTGTGATTGCAATTTCGTGCACCAAGTTTTTGGCGCCGTTGCCGGGGATTGTTCGAGTTTGGACAACTGACGGCTTATCTTGTTGCTTAGATTAGGATTGTTTTATTTTTGTTGGTTTAGAGTGTTTTAGTTGAGTCTAGTTTCATATTTTAAGTTTGGTGTCAATTGCATGCTTTTGTTTTTCTTTTAATTTTCGATTTTTGCATGTTCTTAGTCCCTTTTTGATTCATAAAAATTCTAAGTTTGGTGTCCTCTTTGTGTTTTTCCTTAAAGATTTTCGAAAAATTAGTGTTTGATTTTCTAAAAATTTTAAGTTTGGTGTCTTTTTGTTGTTTTTCTCTTTCCTCTTTTCAAAAATCAAATCTTTTTCATAAAAATTTTTCAATCACATCTTTTTTATTGCTGTTTTCAAAATCTTTTTAATTAACTAATTGATTCAGTTCTCAATTTGTTTTGATCTTATTCTCTTTTTGATTTTCGAATTTTTATCCTAATTTCCTTTTATTTTATTTTATTTTATTTCATTTTTTTCGTTTAATTCAAAAAAATATATATATATATTTTATCTAGTTGCAATCCATATCATTTTCCTTTATCCATTATGGACCTAAGTGGAATTGATCAGTCCAGAAGGACTCTGGGGTCATATGCTAACCCCATTACAGCTGCATATGGGAGTAGCAT
>NC_029779.3:18696210-18696472 GCF_000817695.3 Arachis duranensis
AAGAGTGCAACTCTCATTCTAGGAAGACCTTTCCTAGCAACTGGACGAACTCTCATTGATGTACAAAAAGGGGAAGTAAACTTGTGAGTCAATGAGGATGAGTTCAAGTTGAATGCTGTAAAAGCCATGCAGCATCCAGACACACCAAATGACTGCATGGGTGCTGACATTATTGACTCTCTAGTAGAAGAGATCAATATGGCTGAAAGCCTAGAATCAGAGCTTGAGGACATCTTCAAAGATGCTCAACCTGATCAAGAAG
>NC_029779.3:18696683-18697134 GCF_000817695.3 Arachis duranensis
GTTAAGGACACACAAGACAGCTCTTGGGTGGTCCATAAGTGATCTTAAGGGCATTAGCCCAGCTAGATGCATGCACAAAATCCTGTTGGAGGACAATGCCAAACCAGTGGTCCAACCACAGAGGAGGCTAAATCCAGCCATGAAGGAAGTGGTGCAGAAAGAGGTCACTAAATTACTAGAGGCTGGGATTATCTATCCTATTTCTGATAGCCCCTGGGTGAGCCCTGTCTAAGTTGTCCCCAAAAAGGGAGGCATGACAGTGGTTCATAATGAAAAAAATGAACTAGTTCCTACAAGAACAGTCACAGGGTGGCGTATGTGTATTGACTACAGAAGGCTCAATACAGCCACCAGAAAGGATCATTTTCCTTTACCATTCATAGACCAAATGCTAGAAAAACTAGCTGGTCATGATTATTACTGCTTTTTGGATGGCTATTCAGGCTACAAC
>NC_029779.3:18697631-18697981 GCF_000817695.3 Arachis duranensis
CTCAAGGCAATCAGAAGCTTTCTGGGGCATGCAGGATTCTACAGAAGGTTTATAAAGGATTTTTCGAAAATTGCAAAACCTCTGAGTAACTTGTTAGCTGCTGACACTCCATTTGTGTTTGACACACAGTGTCTGTAGGCATTTGAGACCCTGAAAGCTAAGCTGGTAACAGCACCAGTCATCTCTGCACCAGATTGGACATTGCCATTTGAATTAATGTGTGATGCCAGTGACCATGCCATTGGTGCAGTGTTGGGACAAAGGCATAACAAGCTTCTGCACGTCATTTATTATGCCAGCCGTGTTCTAAATGATGCACAGAAGAATTACACAACCACAGAAAAAGAGTT
>NC_029779.3:18699358-18700775 GCF_000817695.3 Arachis duranensis
AAAAAGTTCATTGTTAATGGACAGAGAATCAAACATTATCTTGAAGGAAATTTTGAGCAGGAATTCTCAAAACTGAGACTTGAGTGATTCTCAGTGAAGGTCCAGCTAAAGACAGTAAAGAAGCGCTTGCTGGGAGGCAACCCAGTCATTAGAAAGTTGTATGAATTGTTCTTACAGAGGCAAGTATCAAAAATGAAGGAATTCAGAGAGTTACAGAAGGATTCAGCTCAAAAAGCAGAGAAAAAGAGCTTACTGGCGAAAAAATGCCAGTAAGGGGCATTTTGGGCGTTAAACGCCAGAATGGGTACCATTCTGGGCGTTTAACGCCAGGAATGGTGTCATTTTGGGCATTAAACGCCAGAATGGGCACCATTCTGGGCGTTTAACGCCAGGTGTGCAGCATCCTGGGCGTTCAGAAAAACGCCCAGTGATAAAGGATTTCTGGCGTTAAACGCCCAAAAGGGGTACCAAATGGGCGTTAAACGCCAGAATGGGTGCCATTCTGGGCGTTTAACGCCAGAAAGGTGGGGGGACCACAATTTTGTTTTCAACTCAGATTTTTTCAAACTTTCCCTTTCTTTCCCATATTTTTCTACAAAAACACATTTCAATCTCTCATCATTCACTTTCAAATTTTCAAAAAATTTAAAATCATTCTTCAAATCTTCCAAATCATTCCCAAATTTTGTTCAAAAACTCACCCTTCTTTCAATTTCTTTCCATATCTCCTAAAATCTCCTTTCAAATTTTTCTTTTTTTTCGAAAATCTCCCCCCCACTCTATAAATAAACGTTTGCCACCCCTCATTCCCCACACCATTCGAATTTCCTCTTCCTCTCTCTCTCTTCTTTCCTTTCTTTTGCTTGAGGACAAGCAAACCTCTAAGTTTCTTGTGCTTTTCCGTGATCACTAAGCCAAGATTCATCAAGATCATGGCTCCTAAGGGAAAACAAACCAATTTAAGAGGAAAGAAAGAGAATAATCCAAAGAATCTTTGGAATCAAGAGAAGTTCTTAACCAAAGAACATGAAGACCATTATCACAAAATAATGGGTCTGAGGTCAGTGATCCCGGAAGTTAAATTTGATCTGAAAGAAGATGAATATCCGGGGATCCAAGAGCAAATTCGAAACAGAGGATGGAAAGTTCTGACCAATCCTGAAATAAAGGTTGGAAGGAACATGGTTCAGGAATTCTACTCTAATCTGTGGCTAACAGATAAGCAGAGAATGACTGGAACTGCTTACCATACCTACAGAACCATGGTCAGAGGGAAAGGTATATACTTCCATCTGGACAAAATAAGAGAAACCTTCAAATTACCTCAACTGCAAGATAATCCTGAATCCTTTAATAGGAGAATGGTGAGAACAGATAAAGGGTTGGATCAAGTTCTAAAGGACATATGCCTCCCTGG
>NC_029779.3:18701869-18702447 GCF_000817695.3 Arachis duranensis
AGCTGAGGGAGCATCCACTTCTCAAAATCAAGGTTGTTGAGTCCTAACTCTGTGAAAACCTCTATCATTAGGAGCCTATGTTTTTTTTTCGTTTTTTTTTCTTGTGTTTTGTTTTCTATTTTTATTTTTTTCTAGTCTCATCTTATATTTATCTTTGAGTCTTGTTCTTAATTCCTATGAATCCATCACCTCTCTTAAATGAAAAATGCTTTAATCACAAAAGAACAAGAAGTACAGGATTTCGAAATTTATCCTTGAAACTAGTTGAATTAGCTTGATGTGGTGACAATACTTTTTGTTTTCTGAATGAATGCTTGAACAGTGCATATGTCTCTTGAATTTGTTGTTTTGAGAATGTTAAAATAGTTGGCTCTTGAAAGAAGGAGGAAAAAGAGAACTGTTATTGAGGATCTAAAAAAATCATTAGATTGATTCTTGAAGCAAGAAAAAGCAAAAAAAAAAAATCGAAAAAAAGAAAAAAAAAAAAGAAAAAAAAGAGAAGAAAAAGAAGGAAATAAAGTTGTGATCCAAGGCAAAAAGAGTGTGCTTAAGAACCCTGGACACCTCTAATTGGGGAC
>NC_029779.3:18704085-18704714 GCF_000817695.3 Arachis duranensis
AAAAAAATTGATTTGAAAACAAAATCTTCCCCCTTGTGCCATCCTGGCGTTAAACGCCCAGAATGGTGCACATTCTGGCGTTTAACGCCCAAAACTATACCTCTTTGGGCGTTAAACGCCCAACCAGGTACCCTGGCTAGCGTTTAAACGCCAGTCTGTCCTTCTTTACTGGGCGTTTTGAACGCCCAGTTTTTTCTGTATAATTCCTCTGCTGTATGTTCTAAATCTTCAATTCTCTGTATCATTGACTTGAGAAGACACAAATTAAAAATATTTTTGGATTTTTAATAATCAAAATGCAACTAAAATCAATTAACAATGCATGCAAGACACCAAACTTAGCAGTTTGTATACTACTGACACTAACAGAATGAAAATGCATATGAGACACACAAAACACTCAAGTCAATTGAATTTAAAGACCAGAGCATGAAAATCATCAAGAATTACTTGAAGATCCTTAGGACACATGAATGAATGCATGCAATTGACACCAAACTTAAGATGAGACACTAGACTCAAACAAAAATTTTTTTGGATTTTATGATTTTTTTTTTATTTTTTTGTGTTTTTCGAAAATTAAATGGAAAAAGATATCAAAATTCTTAATGAGAATTCCAGGAATCAGT
>NC_029779.3:18706355-18706958 GCF_000817695.3 Arachis duranensis
TCCAGAAAAGTGAATTTTAACTAAAAACTAATAAAAATATACTAAAAACTAACTAGATCATACTAAAAACATACTAAAAACAATGCCAAAAAGCGTACAAATTATCCGCTCATCAGTAATACTGGAAAACAAAGTGCTTAGGGCCACGGCCAAGACTCATAAAAGTAGTTGTGTTCAATAATCAACAAACTTAACTAGGAGAATCAATAACACTATCCAAAATTTTAAGTTCCTAGAGAAGCCAATCATTCTGAACTTCAAAGGAAAAAGTGAGATGCCAAAACTGTTTAGAAGCAAAAAGCTACAAGTCCCGCTCATCTAATTAGAATTAATATTCATTGATATTTTGGGATTTATAGTATATTCTCTTCTTTTTATCCTATTTGATTTTCAGTTGCTTGGGAACAAGCAACAATTAAAGTTTGGTGTTGTGATGAGCGGATAATTTATACGCTTTTTGGGATTGTTTTTAAGTAGTTTTTAGTATGATCTAGTTACTTTTAGGGATGTTTTCATTAGTTTTTATGCTAAATTCACATTTCTGGACTTTACTATGAGTTTGTGTATTTTTCTGTGATTTCAGGTAATTTCTGGCTGAAATTG
>NC_029779.3:18707035-18713376 GCF_000817695.3 Arachis duranensis
ACAAAGGACTGCTGATGCTGTTGGAATCTGACCTCCCTACACTCGAAATGGATTTTCCAGAGCTATAGAACTTCAAATGGCACGCTCTCAACGGCGTTAGAAAGTAGACATCCAGAGATTTTCATCAATATATAATAGTCTATACTTTGATCGAGAATTGACGACATAAATTGGCGCTCAACGGCAGTTCTATGCTGTATTCTGGAGTCAAACGCCAGAAACACGTCACGAACCAGAGTTGAACGCCCAAAACACGTTACAACTTGGCGTTCAACTCCAAAAGAAGCCTCAGCTCGTGGATAGATCAAGCTCAGCCCAAACATACACCAAGCGGGCCCCAAAAGTGGATTTATGCATCAATTACTTACTTCTGTAAACCCTAGTAGCTAGATTATTATAAATAGAACTTTTTACTAGTGTATTAGACATCTTTGGTCTCAGTTTTAATTAATTATTTATCTTAGGAGGCTATTGATAATGTTTTGGGGGCTGGCCATTCGGCCATGCCTGGACCTATCACTTATGTATTTTCAACGGTAGAGTTTCTACACACCATAGATTAAGAGTGTGGAGCTCTGCTGTACCTCAAGTTTTAATGCAATTACTACTATCTTCTATCCAATTCGATTTATTCCTGTTCTAAGATATTCATTGCACTTCAACTTGATGAATGTGATGATCCGTGACACTCATCATCATTCTCACCTATAAATGCGCGTGACTAACAACCACTTCCGTTCTACCTTAGACTGGGCGCATATCTCTTGGATTCCTTGATGAGAATCTTCGTGGTATAAGCTAGAATTGATGGCGGCATTCATGGGAATCCGGAAAGTCTAACCTTGTCTGTGGTATTTCGAGTAGGATTCCGGGATTGAATGACTGTGACGAGCTTCAAACTCTTGAAGGCTGGGCGTTAGTGACAGACGCAAAAGAATCACTGGATTCTATTCCAACCTAATTGAGAACCGACAGATGATTAGCCGTGTTGTGACAGAGCATTTGGACAATTTTCACTGAGGGGATGGGATGTAGCCATTGACAACGGTGATGCCCTACATACAGCTTGCCATAGAAAGGAGTGATAAAAAACTGGAAGGAAGAAGTAGAAAAGCAAAGATTCAGAAGGAACACAGCACCTCTATACACCTATCTGGATTTCCCACCATTGAATTATATGAGTAACTTTATCTTTATTTTCTATTTATTTTTTTATCATTATTTAAACCAATAATCTCTTAATCCATTTAAATCCGCCTGACTGGGATTTACAAGATGACCATAGCTTGCTTCATACCAACAATCTCTGTGGGATCGATCCTTACTCACGTAAGGTATTACTTGGACGACCCAGTACACTTGCTGGTTAGTTGTGCGGAGTTATGACAAAGTGTGATTTATGTTTGAGAGCACCAAGTCTTTGGAGCCATTGTTGATGATCATAATTTCGTCCACCACTGTGATTGATGTGGATAGAAGAGAGTTGGTTCTTCAACTGAATGAGGACTACCTTGTGTTCAAAACGCAAGGATCTTCCTCTGTAACCATGGAGAGAAAGCAAGAAAAGCTTCTCTCAATGCAGATTCAAACAAAGCCCCCACAGTCAAACTCTAAGTTTGGTGTTGGGAGGCCACAACCAAAATCTAAGTTTGGTGTTGAACCCCCACATTCAAACTCTAAGTTTGGTGTTGGGAGGTCCCAACAATGCTCTGAACATTTGTGAAACTCCATGAGAGCTCACTGTCAAGCTATTAACATTAAAGAAGCGCTTATTGGGGGCAACCCAATTTTTAATTATCTATGTTATTTCATTTTTTTAGGTTGATGATCATGTGGAGTCACAAAAACAACTACAAAAATCAAAGAAAAATAAAAAACAGCATTAAAAATAGCACACCCTGGAGGAGAAACTTACTGGCGTTTAAACACAAGTAAGGGTAGCAGAATGGGCGTTAAATGCCCATTCTGGCACCATTATGGGCGTTAAACGCCAGAAACAGGCTACAATCTGGCGTTAAACACCAGAAACAGGTTGCAGCCTGGCGTTTAACGCCATGAAAGGAATAAAAGCTGGCGTTTAATGCTAGAAACAACTAGTAATCTGGCGTTAAACGCAGGATTGCACTGTAAGGGCATTTACACGCCTAATAGGAGCAAGGATGATACATCCTTGACCCCTCAGGATCTGTGGACCCCACAGGATCCCCACCTACCCTCCCACAACGCAGGGATGATAAATCCTTGACCCTTCAGGATCTTTGGACCCCACAGGATCCCAACCTATCCTCCCACAACACTCTTCCCCAAATACCCCTCACCAATCAACTCATTCACTCTTCCCCATCACCTCTTCACCAATCACCTCCATATCTCTTCTCCAAAAACTCCACCTACCTCACTTTCAAATTCAAACACTTTTCCCTCCCAACTCTACCCTAATAACTGAATCCTAACCCTCCCCTCACCCTATATAAACCTCTCACTACTCCTTCATATTCACACAACACATACACCTTTCTACAATCTTGGCCGAATTCACCTCTCCCTCCATCTCCTCCATTTTTCTCCTTTTCCCTTTCTTTCTTTCTTCATTTACTCGAGGACAAGCAAACCTTTTAAGTTTGGTGTGGAAAAAGCATTGCTTTTTGTTTTTCCAAAACCATTTATGGCACCTAAGGCCGGAGAAACCTCTAGAAAGAGGAAAGGAAAGGCAAAAACTTCCACCTCCGAGTCATGGGAGATGGAGAGATTCATCTCAAAGGTCCATCAAGACCACTTCTATGAAGTTGTCACCAAGAAGAAGGTGATCGCTGATGTCCCTTTCATGCTCAAGAAAAATGAGTATCCGGAGATCCGACATGAAATCCAAAGAAGAGGTTGGGAAGTTCTCACCAACCCCATTCAACAAGTCAGAATCTTAATGGTTCAAGAGTTCTATGCCAATGCATGGATCACTAGGAACTATGATCAAAGTATGAACCCGAATCCAAATAATTGGCTTACAATGGTTCGGGGGGAAATACTTAGATTTCAGTCTGAAAAATGTAAGGTTGGCATTCAACTTGCCAATGATGCAAGAAAACGCATGCCCCTACACTAGAAGGGTCAACTTTGATCAAAGGTTGGACCAAGTCCTCATGGACATATGTGTGGAAGGAGCTCAATGGAAAAGAGACTCAAGAGGCAATCCGGTTCAATTGAGAAGACCGGACCTTAAGCCTGTGGCTAGAGGATGGTTGGAGTTCATCCAACGCTCCATTATTTCTACTAGCAACTGATCTAAAGTGACTGTGGATCAGGCCATCATGATCCATAGTATCGTGATTGGGGAGGAAATGGAAGTTCATGAGATCATACTTCTAGAACTCTACAAAGCCACCTTGGCAAGATTAGCCTTTCCTCATCTCATTTGTCATCTATGCAATTTGGCTGGGATTGACATAGAAGGAGACATCCTCATTGAAGAGGACAAGCCCATCACCAAGAAAAGGATGGAGCAAACAAGAGAGCTCACTCAAGGACCTCAACAAGAGCATGAGGAGGATCCTCATCAAGAAATTCCTGAGATGCCTCGAGGGATGCATTTTCCTCCACACCACTATTGGGAGCAACTCAACACCTCTCTGGAAGGCTTGAGTTACAATATGGACCAACTAAGGGTGGAGCACCAAGAGCACTCCATCATTCTCCATGAGATTATAGAAGATCAAAGAGCTTTGACGGAGGAGCAACAAAGGCAAGGAAGATACATAAAGGAGCTTAGGCGTTCCATTGGTTCTTCAAGAGGAAGACGCCAACCTCACTAAGGTGGACTCATTCCTTAATCTCCTTGTCTATTTATTTTTTTATTTTTGATTTTTATGCTTATTGGGTCATTTATGTTTGTGTCTTCATTACATGACCATTAGTATCTAGTGTCTATGTCTTAAAGCTATGAATAATTCCATAAATCCTTCACCTCTCTTAAAATGAAAAATGTGCTTAATTACAAAAGAACAAGAAGTACTTGGATTTCAAATTTTATCTTAAAATTAGTCTAATTATTTTGATGTGGTGGCGATACTTTTTATTCTCTGATTGAATGCTTGAACAGTGCATATTTTTGATAGTGAAGTTTATGAATGTTAAAATTATTGGCTATTGAAAGAATGATGAACAAAGAGAAATGTTATTGATAATCTGAAAAATCATGAAATTGATTCTTGAAGCATGAAAAAGCAATGAAAAAAAAGTGGCAAAAAAAAGAAAGAAAAAGAAAAAGCAAGCAGAAAAAGCCAATAGCCCTTAAAACCAAAAGGCAACGGTAAAAAGGATCCAAGGCTTTGAGCATTAATGGATAGGAGGGCTAGAAAATAAAATCTAAGCCTAAGCGGCTAAATCAAGCTGTCCCTAACCATGTGCTTGTGTCATGAAGGTCAAAGTGAAAAGCTTGAGACTAAGTGGTTAAAGTCGTGAACCAAAGCAAAAAGAGTGTGCTTAAGAACTCTGGACACCTCTAATTGGGGACTTTAGTAAAGCTAAGTCACAATCTAAAAAAGGTTCACCCAGTTATGTGTCTGTGGCATTTACGTATCCGGTGGTAATACGGGAAAACAAAGTGCTTAGGGCCACGGCCAAGACTCATAAAGTAGTTGTGTTCAAGAATCAACATACTGAACTAGGAGAATCAATAACACTATCTAAAATTCTGAGTTCCTATAGATGCTAATCATTCTAAATTTCAAAGGATAAAGTGAGATGCCAAAACTGTTCGGAAGCAAAAAGCTACTAGCCCCGCTCATCTAATTGGGACTAAGTTTCATTGATATTGTGAGATTCATTGTATATTCTCTTCTTTTTATCCTATTTTATTTTCAGTTGCTTGGAGACAAGCAACAATTTAAGTTTGGTGTTGTGATGAGCGGATAATTTATATGCTTTTTGGCATTATTTTCATATATTTTTAGTATGATTTAGTTAGTTTTTAGTATATTTTTATTAGTTTTTAAGAAAAATTCACATTTCTGGACTTTACTATGAGTTTTTGTGTTTTCTGTGATTTCAGGTATTTTCTGGCTGAAATTGAGGGACCTGAGCAAAAATCTGATTCAAAGGCTGACAAAGGACAGCTGATGCTGTTGGATTCTGACCTCGCTGCACTCGAAATGGAATTTTTGGAGATACAAGAGTCCAAATGGCGCGCTCTCAATTGCGTTGGAAATTTGACATCCAGGGCTTTCCAGCAATATATAATAGTCCATCTTTTGCTCGAGTTTAGATGACAAAAACTAGCGTTTAACGCCAGCTTTCTGCCCTACTCTGGCGTTAAACGCCAGAAACAAGTTGCAAAGCAGAGTTAAACGCCAGAAACATGTTACAAACTGGCGTTTAACTCCAAGGAAGACCTCTACACGTGAAAGCTTCAATGCTCAGCCCAAGCACACACCAAGTGGGCCCGGAAGTGGATTTCTACATCATTTACTTATTTCTGTAACCCTAGTAACTAGTTTAGTATAAATAGAATTTTTTACTATTGTATTAGGGATCTTTGGACGGCTTTTTGGAACATCTTTGATCATTGTTAGTCCTTAGACATTGGGGGCTGGCCTCATGGCCATGCCTACCTTATTTTCACTTATGTATTTTCAACGGTGGAGTTTCTACACACCATAGATTAAGGTGTGGAGCTCTTCTGTTCCTTGAGTATTAATGTAAAGTACTACTATTTTCTATTCAATTCATTCTTATTCTTATTCCATGATGTTCATTTGCACACAAGAACATGACAAATGTGATGATTATATGACACTCATCACCATTCTCACTCATGAACATGTGATTGACAACTACTCTCATTCTACATGAAAACAAGCTTGAATATGTATCTCTTGGATTCTTGGTCCATGCGTTTGATTGCCTCTCCTGACAACAGAGCCTTCAATTCCTTGCGATCAGAGTCTTCGTGGTTGGTGCGCGAAATTGTGAACAATACTTTTCACAACCCAAATAATCCCCGGTAATGAATCCAAAAACTTGGTGTTCAATACCATGGCATAAACACAACTTCGCACAACTAACCAGCAAGTGTACTGGGTCGTCCAAGTAATAAACCTTACGCGAGTAAGGGTCGATCCCACAGAGATTCTTGGTATGAAGCAAGCTATGGTCACCTTGTAAATCTTAGTCAGGCAAACTCAAATGGGTATGGTGATAAACGCATAAAACATAAAGATAAAGATAGAGATACTTATGTAATTCATTGGTAGGAACTTCAGATAAGCGTATGAAGATGCCTTCCCTTCCGTCTCTCTGCTTTCCTACTGTCTTCATCCAATCCTTCTTACTCCTTTCCATGGCAAGCT
>NC_029779.3:18716011-18716878 GCF_000817695.3 Arachis duranensis
TTTGGTCATGGTTCTTGGTGATCCATGCATTGGCATATAACTCTTGAACCATCAAGATTCCGACTTGTTGAATGGGGTTGGTAAGAACTTCCCAACCTCTTCTTCGGATCTCATGTCGGATCTCTGGATATTCACTCTTTTTGAGTGAAAAATGGACCTCGGGGATCACCTTCTTCAAGGCCACAACTTCATATAAGTGGTCTTGATGCACCCTTGAGATGAATCTTTCCATCTCCCATGACTCGGAGATGGAAGCTTTTGCCTTCCCTTTCCTCTTTCTTGAGGTTTCTCCGGCCTTGGATGCCATAAATGGTTATGGAAAAACAAAAAGCAATGCTTTTACCACACCAAACTTAAAATTTTTGCTCGTCCTCGAGCAAAAGAAGAAAGAAGAGAGTAGAAGAAGAAGAAATGAGGAAGAAGGGAATGGCTTTGTGTTCGGCCAAAAGGGGGAGAAGTGGTGTTGAGGTTGTGTGAAAATGAAGGAGTGGAGGGTTTATATAGGAGAGGGGGAAGGGGGATGTTCGGCCAAGTGAGGGTGGGTTTGGGTGGGAAAGTGGTTTGAATTTGAATGGTGAGGTAGGTGGGGTTTTATGAAGGATGGATGTGAGTGGTGAAGAGAAAGATGGGATTTGATAGGTGAAGGATTTTTTGGGGAAGAGGTGGTGAGGTGATTGGTGAATGGGTGAAGAAGAGAGAGAGTGGTAGGGTAGGTGGGGATCCTGTGGGGTCCACAGATCCTGAGGTGTCAAGGAAAAGTCATCCCTGCACCAAATGGCAAGCAAAATGTTTTTAGCCATTTCTGGCGTTAAACGCCGGGCTGGTGCCCATTTCTGGCGTTTAACGCCAGCTTCTTGCCCTTTTCTG
>NC_029779.3:18719739-18720019 GCF_000817695.3 Arachis duranensis
GAGATTCCTTAAGGTGTCAGAGGAAAAGAAAAATAGAAGGCAGAAGTAGAAGAATTCGAACTTATCAAGAGAGATGGAGTTCGAATTGTTCATTGAGGAATAGTGTTCGTCCATAAATAGAAGGATGTGAGAAGAAGGGAAGTAATTTTCGAAAATTAAGTAAAAGATTTCGAAAACATTTTTTTTTGAAAAGCTTTAAAAATTTTCGAAAATGAAAGTGGAAAAGAAATCAAGTGATTTTTGAAAAAGATTTTGAAATTAGAAATCAAAAAGATTTGAT
>NC_029779.3:18720145-18721501 GCF_000817695.3 Arachis duranensis
AAAGGCAACATACTTGAAATGTTGAATCAAATCATTAATTGATAGCAAGTATCTTTTTAAATAGAAAGAAATTGATTTTGAAAAAGATTTGATTGAAAAGATATGATTTGAAAAAGATTTGATTTTGAAAAACTTTGAAAACATGAAAAAAAAGTTGCATTGAAAAACAGAATCTTCCCCCTTGTGCCATCCTGGCGTTAAACGCCCAGAATGGTGCACATTCTGACGTTTAACGCCCAAAACTATACCCTTTTGGGCGTTAAATGCCCAACCAGGTACCCTGGCTAGCGTTTAAACGCCAGTCTGTCCTTCTTCACTGGGCGTTTTGAACGCCCAGCATACTCAAGTCAAGAGAATTCAAAGATTAGAGTAAGAAATCATCAAGAATTATTTGAAGATCCTTAAGACACATGAATGAATGCATGCAATTGACACCAAATTTAAAATGAAACATTAGACTCAAACAAGAAATTTTTTGGGTTTTATGATTTTGTAATTTTTTTGTGCTTTTTCGAAAATCTAGTGGAAAAAGGTATCAAAATTCTTAATGAGAATTCCAAGAATCAGTGCAATGCTAGTCTAAGACTCCGGTCCAGGAATTAGACATGGCTTCACAGCCAGCCAAACTTTCAAAGAAAGCTTCGGTACAAAACACTAGACATGGCCAATGGCCAGCCAAGCCTTAGCAGATCACTGCTCCAAAAGCAAGATTGATAAAAATCAACAAGCTCTTGTGATGATAAGTTGAAACC
This sequence comes from Arachis duranensis, assembly GCF_000817695.3. NCBI lineage: Eukaryota > Viridiplantae > Streptophyta > Magnoliopsida > Fabales > Fabaceae > Arachis > Arachis duranensis. The sequence goes on from NC_029779.3 coordinate 18,720,898, forward strand.
TCGGTCCAATGAAATTAGACATGGCTTCACAGCCAGCCAGATTTCAACAAATCATCATGAAACTCTAGAATTCATCTTCAAGAATTTCGAAAGAAAAAAAATACCTAATCTAAGTAACAAGATGAACCGTCAGTTGTCCAAACTCAACAATCCCCGGCAACGGCGCCAAAAACTTGGTGCGCGAAATTGTGAACAATACTTTTCACAACTCAAATAATCCCCGGTAATGAATCCAAAAACTTGGTGTTCAATACCATGGCTTAAACACAACTTTGCACAACTAACCAGCAAGTGTACTGGGTCGTCCAAGTAATAAACCTTACACGAGTAAGGGTCGATCCCACAGAGATTGTTGGTATGAAGCAAGCTATGGTCACCTTGTAAATCTTAGTCAGGCAAACTCAAATGGGTATGGAGATAAACGCATAAAACATAAAGATTAAGATAGAGATACTTATGTAATTCATTGGTAGGAACTTCAGATAAGCGTATGAAGATGCCTTCCCTTCCGTCTCTCTGCTTTCCTACTGTCTTCATCCAATCCTTCTTACTCCTTTCCATGGCAAGCTGTATGCAAGGGTTTCACCGTTGTCAGTGGCTACCT
>NC_029779.3:18721627-18722152 GCF_000817695.3 Arachis duranensis
GGTCTGTCACTAACGCCCCGCCCTCAGGATTTTGAAGCACGTCACAGTCATTCAATCATTGAATCCTACTCAGAATACCACAGACAAGGTTAGACCTTCTGAATTCTCTTGAATTCCGCCATCAGTTCTAGCCTATACCACGAAGACTCTGATCTCACGGAATGGCTGGCTCGTTTGTCAGGCGAGCGCTCGGTTGTCAGGCGATCAACCATGCATCGTGTATCAGGAATCCAAGAGATATTCACCCAATCGAAGGTAGAACGGAGGTGGTTGTCAGTCACACGTTCATAGGTGAGAATGATGATGAGTGTCACGGATCATCACATTCTTCAAGTTGAAGAACAAGTGATATCTTGGAACAAGAACAAGCGGAATTGAATAGAAGAACAATAGTAATTGCATTAATACTCGAGGTACAGCAGAGCTCCACACCTTAATCTATGGTGTGTAGAAACTCCACCGTTGAAAATACATAAGAACAAGGTCTAGGCATGGCCGAATGGCCAACCTCCCAATGATCTAAGA
>NC_029779.3:18722592-18731811 GCF_000817695.3 Arachis duranensis
AAAATCACAGAAAAACACACAAACTCATAGTAAAGTCCAGAAAAGTTAATTTTAACTAAAAACTAATAAAAATATACTAAAAACTAACTAGATCATACTAAAAATATACTAAAAACAATGCCAAAAAGCGTACAAATTATCCGCTCATCAGTGGTATAAGCTAGAATCAATTGGCAGCATTCTTGAGATCCGGAAAGTCTATACCTTATCTGTGGTATTCCGAGTAGGATCTGGGATGGGATGATTGTGACGAGCTTCAAACTCGTGACTGTAGGTCATGGTGACAGACGCAAAAGGATAGTAAATCCTATTCCTACACGATCGAGAACCAACAGATGATTAGCCCTACGTAACCCGTAGCTGGACCATTTTCACTGAGAGGATGGACGGTAGCCATTGACAACGGTGTGATAAACCACTATTTTATGGTTTATATTGTGTTTAATTGAGTGTTTCTTATCAAATTTTTGCCCACTTATTCATATGATTTGCATGCTTTTACAATTCCTTTCTAATTTAGTTATATGGTTGAAAACATGCTTCCTAGAGATCTTTTAATTATGTATTTTGATTCTCCTTTATACCATTCGATGCCGTGATCCGTGTGTTAAGTGTTTCAAGCTTCATAGGGTAGGAATGACTTAGAGAATGGAGAGGAAGTTTTCAAAAAGGGAAGGAGCACAAGAAATAAAAGAGACAACCAGCGAATAGCGACGTGCACGCATGGCTGACGCGTGCGCGCGATTCGAACAAAATCACAACAACGCATACGCGTGCTTGACGCGTATGCGTGGATTGGAGTTCACGCGAACGACGCGAGCGTGTTCCTGACGCGCATGCGTGGAGAGGAAAATCGCTGAATGATGCGTACGCGTGACCGACGCATATGCGTGATTTGCGCGATATGCAGAAATTACAGAATACGCTGAAGATGATTTTGGGCCGCGTTTTGACCCAGATTTCGGCCCAGAAACACAAATTAAAGTCAGAGAACATGCAGAGACTCAACATATCAGTTCATACACACAATTTTAGGATTAGATGTATTTTAGGGAGAGAGGCTCTCTCCTCTCTCTTAGGATTAGGATTAGGATTTCTATTCTTCATCACAGGTTCAATGTTCCTTTAATTTATGTTTCTCTTCCATTTTTAGATACTCTAATGCTTTTATTTGATTTATGTTGCCAAATTGGCTTATGAACTTTTCATGTTAGGATTTTCTTAACTAATGCAATTTGAGGTATTTTCAGACATATGATTTTTATTTAGCTTTCTACATTCTTGGCTTTGGTTGATTAATTGGTAACTCTTGAGTTGTCAAACTCATTGTGATTGATAATTGATATCTTTGCTGATTGATTTAGATCCCTATAACTCTAGTCTTTTCTTAGGAGTTGACTAGGACTTTAGGTGTTAATTTAATTTAACCACTTGACTTAGTGGGAGCAAAAATATAATTCTCATCACCATTGATAAGGATAACTAGGATAGGAATTCTAATTCTCATACCTCGCCAAGAGTTTTCTTAATTATTAATTTATTTTTCTTGTCATTTAAATTACCTGTTCCTTATTTCAAAAACCTAAAATAAAACATATCTTTTCCCGTAACCAATAATAAATCATACTTCCCTGCAATTCCTTGAGAAGATGACATGAGGTTTGAATACTTCGGTTATTTATTTTTATTGGGTTTTGTTACTTGTGACAACCAAACGTTTGTACGAAAGGATTTTCTGTTGGTTTAGAAGCTATACTTACAACAAGATTATATTTGTGAATTTCTTTACCAAAAGAAAATCTGATCGTCACAGTGATCCCCCTACAACAACTTGCCATAGAAAGGAGTATAAAAGATTGAATGAAGGTAGTAGGAAAGCAGAGATTCAAAAGGAATGAGGCATCTCCATACACTTATCTGAAATTCCCACCAATAAATTACATAAGTATCTCTATCTTTATTTTATGTTTTATTTATCTTTTAATTATTAAGTCTCCATAACCATTTGAATCCGCTTGACTAAGATTTACAAGGTGACCATAGCTTGCTTCAAGCCGACAATCTCCGTGGGATCGACCCTTACTCACGTAAAGTTTATTACCTGGACAACCCAGTGCACTTGCTGGTTAGTTGTGCGAAGTTGTGAAAAGGAGTGATATTACAATTGTGCGTACCAAGTTGTTGGCGCCATTGAGATCACAATTTCATGCACCACTTATGCTTTAACTTGTTGTAAATGCCTCCTTAGAGTCCTCTCAGGTTCAGAGAAAGAAAGAGAATGGGAGTTTCTATGTCAAAGTATAGAGAACTCCCTGTGATATATGAAGAAGAAAGAAGAATGAGGGTAGAAAGATGCGAGAAAGAATTCGAATATGAGGGGTAGAAGAATTTGAATATTAAGAAGTAAAAAGGGAAGCTAGAATTAAAATATTTTTATTTTATTTTAATTATTAATTGAATTAAAAAGATATGAAAATTGAGTGTGATTTTTGACAAAGAAGAAAGAAAAAGAGGTAAGAAGGAAGAGAAAGGAGAGTATTAAAGATATACCAAATGTAAGAACAACAATTAATCGAACTGGTTAATTAAGTGGTTATATTGCCCCGATTTGATTCTGAAAAATTAGAGTGAGAATTTGAGGTTTTAAACATCATTTTCAGACTAAGTGGGGCCTTCCGAGTTTGAAAATGTGATTTCTACAAAAAAACGTGAAAAACCGCAAACCGACAGTTGAATCGGTTGAACCGATTCAAGTTTGCTCGGTGCTGTGCGGGAAAAAGTTGAAACAGTCAAGAATCTTAGAAAAACATTAGAAATGGAAAACTGGGCGTTAATTTTAAAGGTTTAGCCCGAAACTGGGCCAAAACGGGCTAAAAACGCTAATGGGTTGAACCGGACCCAAGTTGGGCCCAAGTCCAACATATATAAAGGTTCATTTAATGAACCCTAGCCTCACAAACACACACACACTTCAGAAATTGAGAAAGGGGAAAGAGGAGGAAGAAAACCCTTTTCACCTGAATCTTCCCAAGATCATATCTTGAGCTATAGAGCTCCGATTTGCGTGCTGTCAGCGACTATGTGTTCCTTGTGAAGAGTTCTACAAAACCTATCCAGGAAACTTTAGAGGTAAGCTCAAAATCCATCCAGTTCTTCTCTCCAAAATTTCGGGTATGTAGGGCTTCGGGCTAAGTTAGTTTTTGTGATTCTTGGTGTTTAGGTTCACTCTAATCCTTGCTTAGCTTTGAGTATTGCCATCCAAATCTGTTAGGAAAGGTAAAAGGCTTTGAAATCTTGTGAACGTTTGATTTATGATGAACCCTAGGTTGATTTTTGGGTGATTTATATGTATAAAGCTTGATTATTGTGAGTTTGGAGCTTGTTGGTGCTTGTTGGAGCTACATTGGTGGTTGGATTTTGGTTGAAAGCTCATTTAGTTCATATTGGGAATCTTCCAAGGTATGGTTTCAGTTTTCTCTATGTAGTATATAATATTCATGGACATTTAGGCTAGTGACCCATAGGATAGGATTGGATTTGAATGGTTGTTGAATTGTTGGATGTGGTTATATGATGATGTTTGATGAAATAATGATTAATAGTGATATGATGAGAATAAATGAATTGTAAAATTGAGGAGTGAATTATGTTGATAAATGTGATTTTGGTGTTGAATGACTGGTAATGTAGTCGGAAATTGTTAATGATGTTTGATATATGAGATATATTGATATGGATGTTGTGGATGAGGAAAAGTGAAGAAAAATGTGATAAATTTGGTGTAAAATGACAAAGAGGGTTGATTATGAGGAAAGGTGGGGTTTGAACTGGGTTGGTTTGGTTTTAGTTGTGTTTTGCGAAGCAATTGTGAAAATTGCGATTTTGGGTGAAAGCAGAATTTTGGTGAAGTTTGTCTGATCATAACTTTTGCCTCGATTTTCAAAATTAGTTGAAATTTGTTTATAATTAAAGATCCTTGGAAACCCTTTAAATCGGTATAATGTTTGTGAAATTTTGAATTTTGTAGAGGAAGTTATGATCACTCAAAGTTGGTGTTTAAAATCTGAAAATTTTGCAAAGTCACAGAATTCTTAGTGTTCTGGTGTGTGCGCACGCACAGCCTTGTGCGCTCGTACAGCCTTGTGCCTACGCACAGCCTTGTGTGCACGCACACTCTGCATAAATGGCGACCTGTGCACATGCACAGACCTGTGCGTCCGCACACGCAGAGGCAAGCAATCTACCTGCAGCGTTGGCACAGCTTGTGCGCGCGCACATCAAAAGAAAAAATTGCAACCTGTGCGTACGTACAGACCTGTGTGCACACACACATTGGGGAGGCCAGTCTGTTGGAGGCACTCGCACAGGTTGTGTGAGTGAATAAACCCTTTTATGTTTTGATACCTGTGCGTACGCACACTTTTAAAAATTTCCTGGGCGTGCACACGCATACCCCTGTGCAGACACACACGCCCTGTTTCTCAAATTTTGATTTGTTTTCAAGTATTTCACCTTCTCGATGAGATTGTAAGCTTCTATAACACCTTTTTAAGATTTTGGGCATATTTTTGGGCGATCAAACAAGGGAAAATGGTTTAAGGTTTAGATGTTATTAATTGGGAAATAGTTAGCAAACGAAGTACTAGGCTTCTGTTGTACGGGGGAAGGTTTGATGATGTGTGATGAATGGTTGATGGGTGAGATGCGAAATTAAGGCACTGAATTGTGCAATGAACAGTGGTTGAAAGGAGGCGAGGACTCTGAATGAAGTGATGGATCCATCTTATACTACAAATGTTTTTGAAAACCACTGTATCACTTTTCATTGAGATTACGAGACGCTCTGCGTCTGGCAGGGGCCGAGGTTGGATCCCGCCTGTCGAGGTAGCGGCGGCGGCGTAAGAGTGGTGGTTTGTCCCGCTTGCGCTTAGATGTGAGGTCGGTGGCAATAGATCCCGCTCGCATCCCTTCGGATCATCGAGCATACAGGTGCAAAACCCTGGATAGTGATCCGAGTACTCTATCTCAGGTGTTCCCACACCATGAATCCAAAGGGCAACATCTCCATGGGGATGTGTTGGGTTGGTAGTTGAACCAACAATGTGATATCACAGCCAGTAGGGCAGGCATTCATCATATGCATTTTCTACCTGTATGTATGCTTTGCCAACTTGATATTGTTTTCCTTATCTATTTAACATGTCTAATTGCTACTTATATTAATTGCTGTATATGCTTTTACTTGTGTTTTACTTATATTGTATATACTTGTGCTTTTGCTGGGGTTGAGGAGGGTCAGACGACGGTGGCAATGGGATCGCATGGTGGATCGGTTGGTGAAGGCTGTGGGACAGCGGTGTTTGATTAGAGTAGAAATTCCCTAAGATAGATTACCCTGAGTTGGTACTACGGCTTAAGTTGTATTAAGGGATTACATATTATGTTGTTTTGGTTTAGTATGCTTTAAGCTTGAATTCTTGTGATGGATATGGAGTCTAGGATTGCCTTTGGCATCCCGGGGTCTTATATCCTACATCACTGGGCACTGTTACCATACTGAGAACCTCCGGTTCTTATACCATATTTCTGTTGTGTTTTTCAGATGCAGGTCGCAACCCACCTTGGTGAGTTGTCTGGTTGGTGACAGGAGCGGAGGATCTAGATATCTTTTGGAGTTCTTTTGAGTTGTTATATATATATGTCTCTCACTTTTGTATTTTGCTTTAGCCTAGAGGCTTATATTGAGAGAACAAAATTTGTGTAAGTTGTTTTTACTGTCTAGTTTCATACATGGTCTGTATATGGCTAGTCAGTTTAAACTCCACGAGTCATGGCTAGTGTCTTATGAAATTATACTATTATACTATGATGTTTCGTTATTCTATACATGTTTTTTATGCTTTAAGTCAATAGCTTCGTTAGTATGTTTCGCACTTTTAAAATCATGTTTTTAAGCTATATTCTTCATCGGGCTTCTAGATAGTAATAATTCCTTCTATATAATACGTGTAAAAGCTTAGAATTGTCGTAACCTTTGATTAACCTTTGCTTTACAACGTGAGGTATGGCTTAGGCTAATTAGGGTGTTACACCAAACTTTTAAAATTAAAATAAGATAAACAAGTAACTAATTATGAAAATTTGAAAATAAGATAAGATAAGAGATTTGAAAAAGATTTATTTTGAAAATTTTGAAATTAAAAATTGAAAAGGAAAAGTCAACAAGATAAGATAAGAATTGAAAAGATTTGAAAAATATTTGATTTTGAATTTTGAATTTGAAACAAGATAAGTTAAAGATTTGAAAATAAGTTGAAAAGGTAAGATATGATGAAGATTTGAAAAAGATAGTAAATATTTAAAAAGATTTGAAATTTGACTTTTGAAAAAGATTTAATTTTAAAATTTGAATTTTGAATTTTTAAATTTTAAATTTTGAAATTGAGTTTTAAATTTTGAATTTGAAATAAAATAAGATAGGATTTTTGAAATTTAAAGAAAGATAAAAAGATAAGAAAAATATTTGAAATTTAAAATTTAAAATTTACTAACAAGACTAAACTTAAAATTTTTAAATCAAGAAAAGAAAAAGGGAATAAGATTTTCAAAAATTTGAATAACGATAGAAAAGATATTTCTTTTATGTTTCGAATTAAAGAAGAAAGAGAAAAACAACCAAAAGACACCAAACTTAAAAATTTTTTTAAAATCAAACAAAGAAAAGAAATAAGAACAACTTGAATACCAAGAAGAACACTCAATAACAATTTTTGAAAACTTAAAGAAAAGATAAACACACAAGGGACACCAAACTTAAAAATTGACACTAGACTCAAACAAAAGACACAATTTTTAAAATTTTTGTCACAAGAAACCAAGAAAGTTCGAAACTTTTAACAAAAGACTCAAACACAAGACAAAGAAAAGATGAATTTTGAAAAAGTTTTTTAAAAAGAAAACAAAAGACACAATTAAAAGTACCTAATTTAAGGAACAAGATAGTCCGGTAGTTTGTAAAACTCAAAACAATCCCGGCAACAGCGCCAAAAATTTGGTGCACGAAAATGACTCTGCAATATTTGCACAGATAGACCGGCAAGTGCACCGGATCGTCCAAGTAATACCTCAGGTGAGTGAGGGTTGATCCCCAGAGATTGTTGGTTTGAACAAGCAATAGTTATCTTATAGATCTTAGTCAGGCAGATAGAAAAAATAGTTGTTATGAAAAATGCATAAAATAAAATAAATAAAGTTACTGGATAGGTGTGAAATCAGTAATAAGAGAACGGTTGAGGCTTCGGAGATGCTTCTTCCTTCCGGATCAACTTTTCTCACTGTCTACCCCAACTTCTGATGATTCATTCCATGGCAGGCTGTAAATGACTAACGCCAGGTCAGTGGTCATTAGTCTCCTCTGCTTCAGATCAAACGCCAGGTCAGTGGTTATCCAATCTGAACGGGGTTGAAGCTCCTGTAGTCCATTCCCTTGGTGATCTCCTCCTAAATATACTAATCTGATAACCAAAAATTACTGAAATAGGATAAACTAGTCTTGTAGTGCAAAAATCCACTTTCCGGGCCTACTTGGTGAGTGTTTGAGCTGAGCTTGCATGAAGCCAGGAGTTATTACTCCCTCTGGGGCATTGGACACCAGCTTTGAACTCCATTTTGGGCGTTGGACGCCAGCTGCTCTGTTTTGGCGTCCAACGCCAGGAATGGGATAGATAGCTGGCGTTGAACGCCAATTTTGGGCCTTCATTTCCAGAGCAAAGTATAAACTATTATATATTTCTGGAAAGCCCTGGATGTTAGATTTCCATAGCCATTAAGAGCACACCATTTAGACTTCTGTAACTCCAGAAATGCTTCTTCGAGTGCATGGAGGTCAGAATCTAACAGCATCTGCAGTCCTTTCTCTGTCTCTGAATCAGACTTTTCCAAAGCTCCTCAATTTTAGCCAGAATTTACCTGAAATCATCATAAAACACACAAACTGAAAGTAGAATATAAAAATGTAAATTTTGCACTAAAACCTATGAAAACATAATAAAAACTATATGAAAATGATGCCACAAAGCGTATAAAATATCCGCTCATCACTACTCCTAAAGGTGGTTACTCACTCTACTATAAATACACTGACACCCTTCAGGTATATTCATGTCCCAAGCTACTAAAAACCTGCCTAAAGCCTTTGCTAACTTAAGCATCAGAGTCTCTTGTGGATACCACCCCCACCTCCTCACGAGGAACTTGTACGGGAGCACCTCGGCATCAAAACATGTCGGACACTGCCTCATAAGGAGCGTGGACCTCACATTCAAGCCCAAATCACCGTTTCAGGTAATCGTCAGAACACTTTCTTATTTAGAAGCTACGAAAATAATTAGGAAGATGAATTAGCACTCTCAATCCTTATTCATATACGGTCATGTAACATGTACAAGCGTTTGTAACTAAATTTAACTACGTTGGCATAAGTCTAGCGAAAAAAATTGTGTGCATACGTTACCGCTTTTTCTTTTCCACGCTTCTATAACATAGAAATTTTTTTTGGAAAACACAAAAATTTATTGATATAACACAAAATTTTGCACGTAGCGTAAAGATTTTTACACATGGCACAAATTTAACGATATAATATAAAAATTTTTGCACATAGCACATAAAATTTTGTTGCCAATATATTCTGTTAGTTGGGTGAGCCAATGTTTTAGTATGTGTCTGGTGGACGAAATTGTGATTGACAATAATGGCTCTTTAGCATGTACACAAAAACATTAACTCAGCACTTTCTTTCCACAATCTCGTTCAACTAACCAGCATGTGTACTGGGTCGTCCAAGTAATAAACCTTACGTGAGTAAGGGTCGATCCCACAGAGATTGTTGGTATGAAGCAAGCTATGGTCACCTTGTAAATCTCAGGTAAGTGGATTCCATAGAAAATAAGATAGTAAATAGTTACTCATATAATTCCATGGTGGGAATTTCAGATAGGCATGTGGAGATGCTGTGCTCCTCTCGAATCTCTACTTTCTTCTTACATTCATCCAATCCTTCTTACTCCTTTCCATGGCAAGCTGTATGTAGGGCATCACCGTTGTCAATGGCTACATCCCATCCTCTCAGTGAAAATGGTCCTATGCTCTGTCACAGCACGGCTAATCATCTGTCGGTTCTCAATCAGGTTGGAATAGAATCCCTTGATTCTTTTGCGT
>NC_029779.3:18731872-18732253 GCF_000817695.3 Arachis duranensis
TCGGAATACCATAGACAAGGTTTAGACTTTCCGGATTCTCATGAATGCCGCCATCTATCTAGCTTATACCACGAAGATTCTGTTGGGGAATCTAAGAGATATGCGCCCGGCCTAGAGTAGAACGGAAGTGGTTGTCAATCACGCGCGTTCATAGGTGAGAATAATGATGAGTGTCACGGATCATCACATTCATCAAGTTGAAGTGCAACGTATATCTTGGAATAAGAATAAAAGAGAATTGAATAGAAAGTAGTAATAATTGTATTGAAACTTGAGGTACAGCAGAGCTCCACACCCTTAATCTATGGTGTGCAGAAACTCCACTGTTGAAAACACATAAGTAAAAGGTTCAAGCATGGCCGAATGGCCAGCCCCCTGAAT
>NC_029779.3:18733124-18734098 GCF_000817695.3 Arachis duranensis
GATTTTATTTCCTTGGGCCCTCCTATCCATTGATGCTCAAAGCCTTGGATCCTTTTTTTACCCTTGCCTTTTGGTTTTAAGGGTTATTGGCTTTTTCTGCTTGCTTTTTCTTTTTCTTTCTATATTTTTTTTCGCCATTTTTTTTCTCTTTTTTTTCGCAAGCTTTTTACTTTTCACTGCGTTTTCTTGCTTCAAGAATCAATTTCATGATTTTTTAGATTATCAATAACATTTCTCTTTGTTCATCATTCTTTCAAGAGCCAACAGTCTTAACATTCATAAACAACAAGATCAAAAATATGCACTGTTCAAGCATTCATTCAGAAAACAAAAAGTATTGTCACCACATCAATATAATTAAACTAAATTCAAGGATGAATTCGAAATTCATGTACTTCTTGTTCTTTTGAATTAAAACATTTTTCATTTAAGAGAGGTGAAGGATTAATGGATTTTATTCATAGCTTTAAGACATGGTTACTACATACTAATGATCATGAAGTAGAGACACTGATGAGCGGATAATTTGTACGCTTTTTGGCATTGTTTTTAGTATGTTTTTAGTATGATCTAGTTGGTTTTTAGTATATTTTTATTAGTTTTTAGTTAAAATTCACTTTTCTGGACTTTACTATGAGTTTGTGTGTTTTTTTGTGATTTCAGGTATTTTCTGGCTGAAATTGAGGGATCCGAGCAAAAATCTGATTCAGAGACTAAAAAGGACTGTAGATGCTGTTGGATTCTGACCTCCCTGCACTCGAAGTGGATTTTCTGGAGCTGCAGAAGACCAATTGGCGCGCTCTCAACGGCGTTGGAAAGTAGACATCTTGTGCTTTCCAGCAATATATGATAGTCCATACTTTGCCCAAGATTTGATGGCCCAAACCGGCGTCCAAAGTTACCCTCAGGAATTCCAGCGTTAAACGCCGGAACTGGCACAAGAATGGGAGTTAAACGCCCAAACTGGCACCAAA
>NC_029779.3:18734182-18734635 GCF_000817695.3 Arachis duranensis
TGCTCAGCCCAAGCACACACCAAGTGGGCCCGGAAGTGGATTTTTATGTCATTTACTCATCTCTGTACACCCAAGGCTACTAGTTTTCTATAAGTAGGACCTTTTGCTAATGTATTAAGGAGATCTTTCAATCTTTGGATCTTTTGATCATGTTTTGATGATTGAACCCTCTTTGGGAGGCTGGCTATTCGGCCATGCCTAGACCTTGTTCTTATGTATTTTCAACGGTGGAGTTTCTACACACCATAAATTAAGGTGTTGAGCTCTGCTGTACCTCGAGTATTAATGCAATTGCTATTGTTCTTCTATTCAATTCCGCTTGTTCTTGTTCTAAGATATCACTTGTTCTTCAACTTGATGAATGTGATGATCCGTGTGACTGACAACCACCTCCGTTCTACCTTCGATTGGGTGAATATCTCTTGGATTCCTGATACACGATGCATGGTTGAT
>NC_029779.3:18735099-18737115 GCF_000817695.3 Arachis duranensis
AAAAGTATTGTTCACAATTTCGCGCACCAAGTTTTTGGCGCCGTTGCCGGGGATTGTTGAGTTTGGACAACTGACGGTTCATCTTGTTGCTTAGATTAGGTATTTTTTTTCAGAATTTTTGAAGATGAATTCTAGAGTTTCATGATGATTTGTTGAAGTCTGGCTGGCTGTGAAGCCATGTCTAGTTTCATTGGACCGAGGTTTCAACTTATCATCACAAGAGCTTGTTGATTTCTGTCAATCTTGCTGTTGGAGCAGTGATCTGCTAAGGCTTGGCTGGCCATTGGCCATGTCTAGTGTTTTGGACCGAAGCTTTCTTTGAGAGCTTGGCTGGCTGTGAAGCCATGTCTAATTCCTGGACCGGAGTCTTAGACTAAACATTGCATGATTCTTGGAATTCTCATTAAGAATTTTGATATCTTTGTCCACTTAATTTTCGAAAATCACAAAAAAATTTACAAAATCATAAAAACCAAAAATATTGTATGTTTCTTATTGAGACACTAGTCTCATTTTAAGTTTGGTGTCAACTGCATGCATTCATTCATGTGTCTTAAGAATCTTCAAGTAATTCTTGATAATTTCTTACTCTGATCTTTGAATTCTCTTGACTTGAGTGTTTATGTGTCTCATGTGCATTCTCATTAGTGTAAACTGCTAAGTTTGGTGTCTTGCATGCATGGTTATTTAGTTGCATTTTGATTATTAAAACTCCAAAAATATTTTTAATTTGTGTCATTTCAAGTCAATAATACAGAGAATTGAAGATTCAGAACATACAGCAGAGGAATTGCACAGAAAAGGCTGGGCGTTCAAAACGCCCAGTGAAGAAGGACAGACTGGCGTTTAAACGCCAGCCAGGGTACCTGGTTGGGCGTTTAACGCCCAAAAGGGTATAGTTTTGGGCGTTAAACGCCAGAATGTGCACCATTCTGGGCGTTTAACGCCAGGATGGCACAAGAGGGAAGATTTTGTTTTCAATGCAAATTTTTTTCAAGTTTTCAAAATTTTTCAAAATCAAATCTTTTTCAAATCAAATCTTTTCAATCAAATCTTTTTCAAAATCAATTTCCTTCCTTTTTCAAAAATACTTGCTATCAATTAATGATTTGATTCAACATATCAAGTATGTTGCCTTTTCTGTTGAGAAAGGTTTAATGTTTGAATCATATCTTTTCTTGATAGCCAAGTCATCAATTTTAAAATCAAATCTTTTTAAAATGTTTTTCAAATCATACCTTCTCAATCACATCTTCTTAAAACTAATCATATCTTCTTAACCACATCTTTTTCAAAATAGTTTTCAATCAAATCTCTTTGATTTCTAAATTTCAAATTCTTTTTTTTTAAAATCACTTGATTTCTTTTTCACTTTCATTTTCGAAAATCAATTAGTGTTTTTCAAAAAAAATGTTTTCAAAATCTTTTACTTAATTTTTGAAAATCACTTCCCTTCTTCTCATATCCTTCTATTTATGGACTAACACTATTCCTTAATGCAAAATTCGAACTCCATCTTCTTTGATAAGTTCGAATTTTCTACTTCTGTCTTCTATTTTTCTTTTCCTCTGAAACCTAAAGGAATCTCTATACTGTGACATAGAGGATTCCACATTTTCTTGTTCTCTTCTCTTTCATATGAGCAGGAGCAGAGACAAAAGCATTCTTGTTGAGGCTGATCCTGAACCTGAAAGGACCTTGAAGCGAAAGCTAAGAGAAGCTAAGGCACAATTCTCTGTAGAGGACCTAATAGAAATCTTCAAAGAAGAAGAACTCATGGCAGCCGAAAACAACAACAATGCCAACAATGCAAGGAAGGTGCTGGGTGACTTTATTGCACCTACTCCCGACTTCTATGGGAGAAGCATCTCTATCCCTGCCATTGGAGCAAACAACTTTGAGCTTAAGCCTCAATTAGTTTCTCTAATGGAACAGAATTGCAAGTTCCATGGACTTCAATTGGAAGATCCTCATCAGTTTTTAGCTGAATTCTTGCAAATCTGTGACACTGTCAAG
>NC_029779.3:18737368-18737592 GCF_000817695.3 Arachis duranensis
GAATCCCTCTATGAAGCTTGGGAAAGATACAAACAATTAATCAGAAAGTGTCCCTCTGACATCCTTTCTGAATGGAGCATCATAGGTATTTTCTATGATGGTCTCTCTGAACTATCCAAAATGTCTTTGGATAGCTCTGCTGAAGGATCTCTTCATCTGAAGAAGACGCCTACAGAAGCTCAAGAGCTGATTGAAATGGTTGCAAATAACCAATTCATGTATAC
>NC_029779.3:18737732-18738502 GCF_000817695.3 Arachis duranensis
CAACAAGTCAATATGATTTCTCAAAGTCTGTCTGGAATGCAAAATGCACCAAGCAGTACTAAGGAGGCTTCATCTGAGGAAGAAGCTTATGATCCTGAGAACCCTTCAATGGAAGAGGTGAATTACATGGGTGAACCCTATGGAAACACCTATAATCCTTCATGGAGAAATCATCCAAATTTCTCATGGAAGGATCAACAGAGACCTCAACAAGGTTTCAACAACAGTAATAGTGGAAGAAATAGGTTTAGCAATAGCAAGCCTTTTCCATCATCTTCTCAGCAACAGACAGAGAGTTCTAAGCAGAATAACTCTGACTTAGCAACCATGGTCTCTGATCTAATCAAAACCACTCAAAGTTTCATGACTGAGACAAGGTCCTCCATTAGAAACTTGGAGGCACAAGTGGGTCAGCTAAATAAGAAAGTTACTGAACTCCCTCCTAGTACTCTCCCAAGCAATACAGAAGAAAATCCAAAAGGAGAGTGCAAGGCCATCAACATGGCCGAATTTTGGGAGGAAGGAGAAACAGTGAACGCCACTGAGGAAGACCTCAATGGACGTCCACTGGCTTCCAATGAGTTCCCCAATGAGGAACCATGGGAATCTGAGGCTCAAAATGAGACCATAGAGATTCCATTGGACTTACTTCTGCCATTCATGAGCTCTGATGAGTATTCTTCCTCTGGAGAGGATGAGTATGTCACTGAAGAGCAAGTTGCTAAATACCTTGGAGCAATCATGAAGCTAAATGACAAGTTATTTGGAAA
>NC_029779.3:18738809-18739875 GCF_000817695.3 Arachis duranensis
TTTAGAGGATGTTCTGGTAAAAGTTGAAGACCATTACATCCCTACTGATTTCATAGTCCTAGAGACTGGGAAGTGCATGGATGAATCCATCATCCTTGGCAGACCCTTCCTAGCCACAGCAAAGGCTGTGATTGATGTTGATAGAGGAGAGTTGATCATTCAAGTGAATGAAGAATCCTTGGTGTTTAAGGCCCAAGGATATCCCTCTGTCATCATGGAGAAGAAGCATGAAGAGCTTCTCTCAAAACAGAGCCAAACAGAGCCCCCACAGTCAAACTCTAAGTTTGGTGTTGGGAGGCCACAACCAAATTCTAAGTTTGGTGTTGAACCCCCACATTCAAACTCTAAGTTTGATGTTGGGAGGTTCCAACATAGCTCTGAGCATTTCTGAGGCTCCATGAGAGTCCTCTGTCAAGCTAATGACATTAAAGAAGCACTTGTTGGGAGGCAACCCAATGTTATATTTTATCTATTCTCTTTTATTTTATGTTTTCTGTAGGTTGATGATCATGAGAAGTCACAAAATCAATGAAAAAAGCAAAAACAGAATGAAAAACAGGAAGAAAAATAGCACACCCTGGAGGAAGAACCTGCTGGCGTTTAAACGCCAGTAAGGCTAGCAGTTGGGCGTTTAACGCCCAGTAAGGCTAGCTGTTGGGCGTTTAACGCCCATTCTGGCACCATTCTGGGCGCTTAACGCCAGAAAGGGGCACCAGACTGGCGTTAAACGCCAGAAAAGGGCAAGAAGCTGGCGTTAAACGCCAGAAATGGGCACCAGCCCGGCGTTTAACGCCAGAATTGGCTCAAAACGCAATTTTTCTTGCCATTTGGTGCAGGGATGACTTTTTCTTGACACCTCAGGATCTGTGGACCCCACAGGATCCCCACCTACCCTACAACTCTCTCTCTCTTCTTTACCCATTCACCAATCACCTCAACACCTCTTCCCCAAAAACCCTTCACCTATCAAATCCCATCTTTCTCTTCACCACTCACATCCATCCTTCATAAAACCCCACTTACCTCACCATTCAAATTCAAACCACTTTCCCACCCAAACCCACCC
>NC_029779.3:18745538-18746869 GCF_000817695.3 Arachis duranensis
TTTTTTCGTGACTCCTCATGATCATGTACCTAATAAAACACAAAATAAGAATAAAATAAAAATTAGATAAATAAAATTGGGTTGCCTCCCAATAAGCGCTTCTTTAATGTCAATAGCTTGACAGTGGCTTTCATGGAGCCACAAGGTGATCAGGTCAATGTTGTATAGTCCCAACACCAAACTTAGAGTTTTGATATGGGATCTTAACACCAAACTTAGAGTTTGGTTGTGGTTTCACAACACCAAACTTAGAGTTTGACTGTGGGGGCTCTTCTTTACTCTGAACTGAGAGAAGCTCTTCATGCTTACTCTCTTTTGTCACAGAGGGATGGCCATGTGCCTTAAACACAAGGTAGTCCCCATTCAATTGAAGGGCTAATTCACCTCTGTTGACATCTATCACAGCTCCTACTGTGGCTAGGAAAGGTCTTCCAAGGATGATGCATTCATCCTCTTCCTTCCTAGTGTCTAATATTATGAAATCAGCAGGGATGTAAAGGCCTTCAACCTTTACTAACATGTCCTCTACTATTCCATAGCTTGTCTCAATGACTTGCCTGCCAATTGTAATGAGAACAAGGCAGGTTGTACCTCAATGATCCCCAGCTTCTCCATTACAGAGAGTGGCATAAGATTTATCCCTGACCCCAGATCACATAGAGCCTTTTCAAAGGTCATAGTGCCTATGGTACAAGGTATTAAGAACTTGCTAGGATCTTGTTTCTTTTGAGGTAGAGTTTGCTGAATCCAGGTATCTAGGTCATTAATGAGCAAGGGAGGTTCACTTTCCCAAGTCTCATTACCAAACAACTTGGCATTCAGCTTCATGATAGCTCTGATGAGCAGATAATTTATACGCTTTTTGGCATTGTTTTTAGTTTGTTTTTAGTATGTTTTAGTTAGTTTTTAGTATATTTTTATTAGTTTTTAGTTAAAATTCACTTTTCTGGACTTTACTATGAGTTTGTGTGTTTTTCTGTGATTTCAGGTATTTTCTGGCTGAAATTGAGGGACCTGAGCAAAAATCTGATTCAGAGACTAAAAAGGACTGCAGATGCTGTTGGATTCTGACCTCCCTGCACTCGAAGTGGATTTTCTGGAGCTACAGAAGCCCAATTGGCGCGCTCTCAACGGCGTTGGAAAGTAGACATCCTGGGCTTTCCAGCAATATATGATAGTTCATACTTTGCTCAAGATTTGATGGCCCAAACCGGCGTTCAAAGTCACCATCAGAATTCCCAGCGTTAAACGCCGGAACTGGCACAAGAATGGGAGTTAAACGCCCAAACTGGCACAAAAGCTAGCGTTTAACTCCAAGAAAAGTCTCTACA
>NC_029779.3:18747696-18747934 GCF_000817695.3 Arachis duranensis
TGCTTCATACCAACAATCTCTGTGGGATCGACCCTTACTCGCGTAAGGTTTATTACTTGGACGACCCAGTACACTTGCTGGTTAGTTGTGCGAAGTTGTGTTTATGCCATGGTATTGAACACCAAGTTTTTGGATTCATCACCGGGGATTATTTGAGTTGTAAAAAGTATTGATCACAATTTCGTGCACCAAGTTTTTGGCGCCGTTGCCGGGGATTGTTGAGTTTGGACAACTGACG
>NC_029779.3:18748137-18748905 GCF_000817695.3 Arachis duranensis
GACCGGAGTCTTAGACTAAACATTGCATGATTCCTTGAATTCTAATTAAGAATTTTGATATCTTTATTTTCTTTTCCACTTAATTTTTGAAAAAGCACAAAAAAAATTATTACAAAATCATAAAATCCAAAAATTTTTTGTTTGAGTCTAGAGTCTCATTTTAAGTTTGGTGTCAATTGCATGTTTCTATTCTTCTTGCGTTTTTCGAACTCATGCATGTGTCTTCATTAATCTTCAAGTTGTTCTTGATGATTTACTTACTCTAATCTTTAAATTCTCTTGACTTGAGTGTTTTGTTGTGTCTCATATGCACTCTCATTTTGTTGGTGTCAATAGTATACAAACTGCTAAGTTTGGTGTCTTGCATGCATTGTCATTTGATTTTAGTTGCATTTTGATTATTCCTTATTATTAAAAATCCAAAAATAATTTTAATTTGTGTCTTTTAAAGTCAATAATACAGAGAATTGAAGATTCAGAACATACAGCAGAGGAATTATACAGAAAAAGCTGGAGAAGGCAAACTGGCGTTTAAACGCCAGCCAGGTTGCCTGGCTGGGCGTTTAACGCCCAAAAGGGTAGTGGTTTGGGCGTTAAACGCCAGAATGTGCACCATTCTGGGCGTTTAATGCCAGGATGGCACAAGAGGGAAGATTTTGTTTTCAAATCAAAATTTTTTTTTAGTTTTCAAAATCTTTTCAAAATCAAATCTTTTTCAAATCAAATCTTTTCAATCAAATCTTTTTCAAAATCAATTTCTTTCTATTT
>NC_029779.3:18749136-18749827 GCF_000817695.3 Arachis duranensis
TTTTAATCACATCTTTTTCAAAATAGTTTTCAATCATATCTTTTTGATTTCTTATTTCAAATTTTTTTCAAAACTCACTTGATTTCTTTTCCACTCTTATTTTTGAAAATCAATTAAAGTTTTTCAAAATGTTTTTAAAACCTTTTTAACATTTTCGAAAATTTCTTCCCCTCTTCTCACATCCTTCTATTTATGGACTAACAATATTCCTTAATGCACAATTCAAACTCCATCTTTCTTGATAAGTTTGAATTTTCTACCTTTTCCTTCTATTTTTCTTTTCCTCTGACACCTTAAGGAATCTCTATACTGTGACATAGAGGATTCCACATTTTCTTGTTCTCTTCTCTTTCATATGAGCAGGAGCAAAGACAAAAGCATTCTTGTTGAGGCTGACCCTGAACATGAAAGGACCTTGAAGCGAAAGCTAAGAGAAGCTAAGGCACAATTCTCTGTAGAGGACCTAACAGAAATCTTCAAAGAAGAAGAACCCATGGCAGCCGAAAACAACAACAATGCCAACAATGCAAGGAAGGTGCTGGGTGACTTTACTGCACCTACTCCCGACTTCTATGGGAGAAGCATCTCTATCCCTGCCATTGGAGCAAACAACTTTGAGCTTAAGCCTCAATTAGTTTCTCTAATGCAACAGAATTGCAAGTTCCATGGACTTCCATTGGAAGATCCTCAT
>NC_029779.3:18752786-18754049 GCF_000817695.3 Arachis duranensis
AAAGACCATTACATCCCTGCTGATTTCATAGTCCTAGAGACTGGGAAGTGCATGGATGAATCCATCATCCTTGGCAGACCCTTCCTAGCCACAGCAAAGGCTGTGATTGATGTTGACAGAGGAGAATTGATCATTCAAGTGAATGAAGAATCCTTGATGTTTAAGGCTCAAGGATATCCCTCTATCACCATGGAGAGGAAGCATGAAGAGCTTCTCACAAAACAGAGCCAAACAGAGCCCCCACAGTCAAACTCTAAGTTTGGTGTTGGGAGGCCACAACCAACCTCTAAGTTTGGTGTTGAACCTCCACATTCAAACTCTAAGTTTGGTGTTGGGAGGTTCCAACATTGCTCTGAGCATCTGTGAGGCTCCATGAGAGCCCTCTGTCAAGCTACTGACATTAAAGAAGCGCTTGTTGGGAGGCAACCCAATGTTATATTTTATCTATTTTCCTTTGTTATTTTATGTTTTTTTGTAGGTTGATGATCATGAGAAGTCACAAAATTAATTGAAAAAGCAAAAACAGAATGAAAAACAAAAAGAAAAACAGCACACCCTGGAGGAAGATCTTGCTGGCGTTTAAACGCCAGTAAGGCTAGCAGATGGGCGTTTAACGCCCAGTCTGGCACCATTCTGGGCGTTTAACACCAGAAAGGGGCACCAGACTGGCGTTAAACGCCAGGAAAGGGCAAGAAGTTAGCGTTAAACGCCAGAATTGGCACAAAGAGCAATTTTTCTCGCCACTTGGTGCATGGATGACTTTTCCTTGACACCTCAGGATCTGTAGACCCCACAGGATCCCCACCTACCCCACCACTCTCTCTCTTCTTCACCCATTCACCAATCACCTCAACACCTCTTCCCCAAAAACCCTTCACCTATCAAATCCCATCCCTCTCTTCCCCCCTATATAAACCCCTTTTCACTCCTTCATTTTCACACAACCTAAACACTACTTCTCCCCCTTGGCCGAACCACAAAGCCATCTCCATCTCCTTCATTTTTTCTTCTTCTACTCTCTTCTTTTTTCTTTTGCTCGAGGACGAGCAAACCTTTTAAGTTTGGTGTGGTAAAAGCATTGCTTTTTGTTTTTCCATAACGATTTATGGCATCCAAGGCCGGAGAAACCTCTAGAAAGAGGAAAGGGAAGGCAAAAGCTTCCACCTCCGAGTCATGGGAGATGGAGAGATTCATCTCAAGGGTGCATCAAGACCACTTCTATGAAGTTGTGGCCTTGAAGAAGGTGATCCCCGAGGTCCCTTT
>NC_029779.3:18756531-18756627 GCF_000817695.3 Arachis duranensis
GGCGCTCTCAATGGAGTTGGAAAGTAGACATCCTGGGCTTTCCAGCAATATATGATAGTTCATACTTTGCTCAAGATTTGATGGCCCAAACCGGCG
>NC_029779.3:18756855-18757210 GCF_000817695.3 Arachis duranensis
TTCTGTAAACCCTAGGCTACTAGTTCTCTATAAGTAGGACCTTTTACTATTGTATTTTTATCTTTTGATCTTTGGAATCTTTTGATCACTTTAGATCTCTAGATCATCTTTGGACATCTAGTTCTTAGATCATTGGGAGGCTGGCCATTCGGCCATACCTAGACCTTGTTCTTATGTATTTTCAACGGTGGAGTTTCTACACACCATAGATTAAGGTGTGGAGCTCTGCTGTACCTCGAGTATTAATGCAATTACTATTGTTCTTCTATTCAATTCCCCTTGTTCTTGTTCTAAGATATCACTTGTTCTTCAACTTGATGAATGTGATGATCCGTGACACTCATCATCATTCTCA
>NC_029779.3:18758455-18761237 GCF_000817695.3 Arachis duranensis
CCTTGAGAGATCATGTTGACTTGCTGAGTCAACACTTTGTTCTGAGCCAATATGGCATTCAAAGCATCAATTTCAAGAACTCCTTTCTTATGAGGTATCCCATTATTCACGGAGTTCCTCTCAGAAGTGTACATGAATTGGTTATTTACAACCATGTCAATGAGTTCTTGAGCCTCTTCAGGCGTTTTCTTTAGGTGAATAGATCCACCTGCATAATGGTCCAATGACATTTTTGAAAATTCAGATAGGCCATAATAGAATATATCTAATATGGTCCATTCTGAAAACATGTCAGAAGGACACTTTTTGGTCATCTGCTTGTATCTTTCCCAAGCTTCATAGAGGGATTCACCATCTTTTATCTTGAAGGTCTGAACATCCACTCTAAGCTTGCTCAGCTTTTGAGGAGGAAAGAATTTATCCAAGAAGGCCGTGACCAGCTTATCCCAGGAGTCCAGGCTATCTTTAGCAGCTTATCCCAAGAGTCCAGGCTATCCTTAGGTTATGAATTCAACCATATTCTAGCTCTGTCTCTTACAGCAAAAGGGAAAAGCATGAGTTTGTAGACTTCAGGATCAACTCCATTCGTCTTTACAGTCTCACAGATCTGCAAGAAATCAGTTAAAAACTAATAAGGATCTTCAGATAGAAGTCCATAAAACTTGCAGTTTTGTTGCATTAAAGTAACTAGCTGAGGTTTCAGCTCAAAGTTATTAGCTCCAATGGCAGGAATGGAGATGCTTCTTCCATCAAACTTGGACGTTGGCTTTGTGAAGTCACCAAGTATTCTCCTTGCATTATTATTATTTTCGGATGCCATCTCCTTCTCTTGTTCTAATATTTCTGAAAGGTTACCTTTAGATTGTTGTAATTTAGCTTCTCTTAGTTTTCTCTTCAGAGTCCTTTCAGGTTCTGGATCAATTTCAACAAGAGTGCCTTTCTCCTTGTTCCTGCTCATATGAAAGAGAAGAAAACAAGAAAAGAAAGAGGAATCCTCTATGTCACAGTATAGAGATTCCTTTATGTTAGTAGAAGAAGAAAGGGGAGAAGAGTGAAGAAAAATCCAAACTCAAGGGATAGATTGGGTTCGGATCTTTAGATGAAGAGAGGTGAAGAGAGGTGTTAGTAAATAATTAATTAAATAGAATAAGAAAAGAGGTAGAGAATTTCGAAAATAATTTTGAAAAAGGGATTAGTAATTTTCAAAAATTAGAGATAAGATAAGATTAAAATTAAAATTTAAAACAAAAAAGAATTTTTGAAAAAGAGATGAAGATAAGATTTTTAAAATTGAAATTTTGACTTGACTTGTAAGAAACCACTAATTTTAAAAATTTTTGACCAAGTCAACCCAAAATTTCGACAATTTGGAGGGAAATAAGGAAAAGATATTTTTTTTATTTTTGAAATTTTTAAGATGAGAGAAAAAAAAACACAATCATGACCCAAAACATGAAAATTTTGGATCAAAACACTTAATGCATGCAAGAACACTATGAATGTCAAGATGAACACCAAGAACACTTTGAAGATCATGATGAACATCAAGAACATAATTTTTAAAAAAATTTTAATGCAAAGAAAACATGCAAGACACCAAACTTAGAAATCTTTAATGCATGGACTCTAACAAACAAAAAATACACATGAAAAACAACAAACAACACAAAACAAGAAATCATCAAGATCAAACAAGAAGACTTGTCAAGAACAACTTGAAGATCATAAAGAACACTATGAATGCATGGAATTTTCAAAAAAATGCAAGAAAAATTTTAAAAGCATGCAATTGACACCAAACTTAAAAATTAACACAAGACTCAAACAAAAAACACAAAATATTTTTGATTTTTATGATTTTCTAATTTTTTTTGTATTTTTATTTTAATTTTTTCGAAAAACATGGTTAGAAAAACGAAAAAGAAAAGAAAAATTTTGAAAAAGATTTTTGAAAAAAAAATTACCTAATCTGAGCAACAAGATGAACCGTCAGTTGTCCATACTCGAACAATCCCCGGCAACGACGCCAAAAACTTGGTGGACGAAATTGTGATTAACAATAATGGCTCTTTAGCATGTGCACAAAAACATTAACTCAGCACTTTCTTTCCACAATCTCGTTCAACTAACCAGCAAATGTACTGGGTCGTCCAAGTAATAAACCTTACGTGAGTAAGGGTCGATCCCACAGAGATTGTTGGTATGAAGCAAGCTATGGTCACCTTGTAAATCTCAGTTTGTATATCTCAGTTAGGCAAATTAAATGGTTATGGGTTTCGAAAATTAATAATAAATAGAAATTAAAAATGGATAGAAATACTTATGTAAATCAATAGTGGGAATTTTCAGATAGGCGTATGGAGATGTTGTGCTCCTCTCGAATCTCTACTTTCTTCTTACATTCATCCAATCCTTCTTACTCCTTTCCATGGCAAGCTGTATGTAGGGCATCACCGTTGTCAATGGCTACATCCCATCCTCTCAGTGAAAATGGTCCAAATGCTCTGTCACAGCACGGCTAATCATCTGTCAGTTCTCAATCAGGTTGGAATAGAATCCCTTGATTCTTTTGCGTCTGTCACTAACGCCCAACCTTCAGGAGTTTGAAGCTCGTCACAATCATTCAACCCCAGAATCCTACTCGAAATACCATAGACAAGGTTTAGACTTTCCGGATTCTCATGAATGCCGCCATCTATCTAGCTTATACCACGAAGATTCTGTTGGGGAATCTAAGAGATATGCGCCCGGCCTAAGGTAGAACGGAAGTGGTTGTCAGTCA
>NC_029779.3:18761392-18781919 GCF_000817695.3 Arachis duranensis
ATTGTATTGAAACTTGAGGTACAGCAGAGCTCCACACCCTTAATCTATGGTGTGTAGAAACTCCACTGTTGAAAATACATAAGTGAAAGGTTCAAACATGGCCGAATGGCCAGCCCCCTGAATGATCAAGAGACCGAATGATCAAAGACTAGAACAGCCAAAGATTAAACTGTCAAAAGATGTCTAATACAATAGTAACTTATCCTATTTATACTAGACTAACTACTAAGGTTTACATGAGTAAGTATTTGATGCATAAATCCACTTCCGGAGCCCACTTGGTGTATGCTTGGGCTGAGCTTGATCTATCCACGAGCTGAGGCTTTTCTTGGAGTTGAACTCCAAGTTATAACGTGTTTCGGGCGTTCAACTCCGGATCATGACGTTTTTCTGGCGTTTAACTCCAGACAGCAGCATGTACTTGGCGTTCAACGCCAAGTTACATCGTCAATTTCCGAATAAAGTATGGACTATTATATATTTCTGGAAAGCTCTGGATGTCTACTTTCCAACGCCGTTGAGAGCGCGCCAATTGGAGTTCTGTAGCTCTAGAAAATCCATTTCGAGTGTAGGGAGGTCAGATTCCAACAGCATCAGCAGTCCTTTTGTCAGCCTTTTTCAGAGTTTTGCTCAAGTCCCTCAATTTCAGCCAGAAATTACCTGAAATCAAAGAAAAATACACAAACTCATAGTAAAGTCTAGAAATGTGAATTTAACATAAAAACTAATGAAAACATCTCTAAAAGTAGCTTGAACTTACTAAAAACTACCTAAAAACAATGTCAAAAAGCGTATAAATTATCCGCTCATCAGTGTCCTCCAAAAATTTATGTGTTGCATATCAAAATTTATGTGCTCTGCATATTTTATTGGTTAGGTGTCAATATTTAGGCATATGATCTTTTAAAAATTTGTGTTAAACACTAAATTTGTTGTACTTGGTACCAAACTTTTTTGTGGTGTGCACCAATATTTCAGTGTTGTATATTAAAATTTTTATATTCTAGTTCTCTAAACATATTTATAAAAAGAAATTGAAGAAAAAGATGACGATAATAATTATAAAAGAAAATGAAAAAAAATAATTAAATAAGAGAATAATAATTTAGTTGGACTTGGCTCAAAAAGTTGCCTAACTTTATTGATTTCATACATAGATACATCGAATTTTTTTTAAAAAAATTAAATAATGAATTAAAAATAATAGAATATATTTATGATAAGCAATTTTAATTAAACATATGATTTATATAAGTATTTATACATATAAGTTAAAGATAATATATTTAATAATAGTTAATTATTTAACTATTTTTTATTAGTGACTTGTTTTCACGTATAAATTCTCTATTTAGTCTCAATTGGAATAACAAAGAGGTAAAAATGATATTTGGAATTCATATTCAGTAGTAAATGACTATCACGAATTCACGATAAAAATTCAAAGATTATAATGAAATACATAATGTCAATTATAAGCGATGTAAAATATGAAATTCGAATTTCTTATGTGTACGGCACGGAGTTTTTTTTTTAACCAAAAATAGAAAAACTCGAATCCACGGTCTCTAGCTTAGATGAGTATGAAGAGGTTATGTCATTTGAACTATAATTCATTGACAAAAATATTAAGTCTTTTTGCCAATGAGTTAACAGTTGTGTATGAGAAAGTCTAAGGAATTAATATTTTTATTAAAATTTTATTAGTATTTGTTTTGTCGATTTTTAATAAATTGATGGTGGTTCGATTCTAATGGTCGGGAAGTGAAACCAACTCCTCTTTTTTGTGAGTATCGAATTTCTAGAAGTGCATCAAAGTTCCTCAAATTAAGCAAGATTCAAAAACAAAGCTGAAAAGACAATAAAAGTAAAAGGTTTTGAAGATAAAATTAACTGGAATTAAAATGATTGCATTGAATCAAAATAAAGTAATAAAATACCTTCGATTAAATCAAAGGACTTCAAATTTCAAAAATAAACGTACTGGAAAATATGTAAATTGAACAAGGAAATTAAATGTTGCTTGAAAGATAAATTTGCTAAAAAAGTAAAATTTGCAGAAAATGTAAATGGAAAGTAAAAACAAGCGGAAGGAACTCTACAGAAAATTGACTCGAAGCAAACTCAGAAATTTGCTGGGATATGAGTGTGCGTGAATAATTTTTGAAGCAAAGTTCCAACCCTTGTGACTTCGAGCCTTCTAGTAATTATAGGCATTTCCTTAACTGATCAGCTTGAAATGAAATCCCATATGCGCGAAAACACGGGTAACTGTTTCCTCCCTTTTGCCTGATCATGTAACGGCTGCAAAATAACCTTCAATTTTAAGAATCTTTGATCTTCTTAACTCGAGTAACTTCACGATTTGCTAAACTAATCGAACTCTTACTCAATCCCCCAAATACATCTCCTTCGACACTTACTCCTCTTCCGAAGGCTTACTTAATAATTCGAATAATCTTCTTCCTCGAATTCAATTATTTTTTACCAACAAATTGCTCCCTAAGATTAATGTGTTTGTTCTCGAAATCACTCTTTAGAAGGTGAAACATTAATCCTAATTTTATCATTAACGAGGTT
The DNA here is from genome assembly GCF_000817695.3 of Arachis duranensis. Taxonomy (NCBI): domain Eukaryota; kingdom Viridiplantae; phylum Streptophyta; class Magnoliopsida; order Fabales; family Fabaceae; genus Arachis; species Arachis duranensis. Next base: position 18,763,973 of record NC_029779.3, read on the forward strand.
CACCATGGTTAGCCATAAATGACATTTACTTCCTCCATTAACTTTTTAGCCGTTTGACACGTCTCCCACGATTTACAATCTCTCTCTTCCACCACTTCCCCTTCTTCGTGAAGTTACCTCCTTCTTTTGAATTCTCCTCTGTAACAATGGTTAAAAAAATCTTCTTCTTTTAAATTAAAATTTCTTACCATCATTTTCCTTCGCGAATCCTTAGTTTCCAAAGTGTCAATTCTTTTTCCACTTCTGAACTCCTTTCTACTTTGCAACTGTAACTTTCTTTCATTTCTCACTTTGATAAACAATGGCCTCCTCTTCAACCCATGTTGCTACACAAGACAATGGAAAAGGTCCTATGGTTCAACCTCAAGCTCCACCAACCTTGCAAATACTAAATCAGATCAATGACGAAATTATTGAAATTTCCAGCCTCAAACCGACGATACGAGGATTCTCATTCCATTCAACATCAGCGACGAAACTCACTGTTTCGTTGGCCCTATCCAGAACTTAGAGCGAGCGCATAAACGTGTCCATTACTTCCCTAATGCACAAGGGGAAGATTTGGTAACTAACCAGAACCTCATCATCTCTTATTTCATTACCCTAAAAAATCCTTTAGGAACAACCTAAAAATTACTCCACAAGGGGCTGACTTCAAAGTTTGGCACAGGCGTCACGAATCAGAAAAGAATGCTGCCTGGAGAGCTCTTGGCATTTAGGACTTCCTACGACTATCGCATTTCTCACCTATCGCTCACCCCTGGATGATAGGTGCTGTGGTCAATTTCTGGAATAGGACCACAAACAATTTTTACCTCCCTTGCAGAATTATCAGACCCTCACTTCTTGAAGTGGCTGCTATTACTGGGCTTTCGATAAATCCTCCCGAACCAACTTCTGATATGCAACCTAATTGGGAGTACAGGATAGTCCATATGACTTACTGTAGTGATTTATTGCTTAGAACATGGGTCAAGAAAATGAACCTGTGATCGAAGATGAGCCTGTCATGTTTCTGTTTTATTGGTTGAATGCCATTGTCTTTTGTTCTCGAAGTGTTCAGATGAAAAAACTCTTCCTCCCTCTCACTACTATTTTACATGAAGGAAACTTATTAAATTTGGCCAAGTTGCTTTTGGGTCACCTATTCGAAGAACTTTGCTACCTGGTCAATTTTCTCCAAAATAAATCTTGAATCAATGTAGTGGGTCCCCTCTGGCTCCTCCAACTTTGGTTAAATGCTATTTTCAAGAAGTTCATGCAGAAAGATGTGAATAGTTCATCTGATAAATAACACATCGAAAGGTTTCGACTGGCCTCCTTCCAACCAAACTTCTCAGATGCCCAATCGATTGAAGATCATTTTTGGGCTGTTTTTTCTCTTTTTCACTCCTGCAAGAATTTCAAACAATAATGACCTCAATTTTACTCCTTTCTTGCATAAAAATTGTGATCCTGCCTGACTCGAATGCCTGCTTTTTCCAATGATGATCAAGAGGATGAGATTGCCAATAGAAATTATGCAAACCTACTAACTGTTTATGTAATCTTGACTAGGTTGCCTCAATACAAAAAAAAAAGCAATTCAAGGCAACTCTCTATGTTCCTCACTACACTGCCAGGCCGTTGGGATTTTCCAAAATCATTCCAACTCCACTTCCTTGAAATAGTAAATCTTTCTGTCATATTGAACTAGTTTCGAGGGAGGCACTCAACATTTGTCTCTCTTCCAATCAACAACAAAAAATGAACTACAATCGCCTTTTTTATAAGCATATTTCATACATCACCAAATCCTATTTTGACTGGTGGGCAGCCTATTTTTCCACGTACAGTCGCTCCCTTGAAGAAATTAAAAACTCAGTCATTAGAACCACCCTAACCACTGATTGTTCTCCAAAAAGGACTTCGAAAAGGAGAATCGAGGCTGCAGCACCTTCAAGGCAACCACAAAAGAAGAGTCGACCAATTCCTACAAGAGCTTTCAGAAGGGTAATCCCTCGATCAAACTTCTCGAAACCTTTCTTAATTGTATTCGCTTGATCATGTCTTGACTTTTATTTCTTCTTTAGCACCAGGTTCAATCTTCAAGTGAAAGCTCTTCAGAAGAAAGTGAAAAACCAGTACAGAATATTCTTGCCACTTCTTCTTATTCAAATGAAGATTCAGCAACTGAATTGATCCCTCCATTGGTCCAAAAAAGATCTATTCTGATAATTTCATATTAATTTCAAACATATCAACTTGATTGAAGAGATTTGACTTACTAAGTATCTTATTTCAAACTGAAACAATTCCTCAAACAACATCCTCCTCACTCACTCCTGGATAGACCACACAACAAGATCCACCAAGATCGAAGCAACAAGAATCTCACTCTTCTGCCCAGACTGTCATTTCTGCTGAGCCTATACAAGTGATTTTACTAGCCCCGACTGAAACACAAGTAGTCGATCTGACACAAGAACAACCCTCATCATCACAAAATCAGAATGTTGACGACCTTCCTTCTCCAACTCAGGTCCAGAATTTCAATGAATCTCTTGTTGCTCCTGACTCCGATTCACCTACTCATCTTCCAGAAATTGTTCCTTCTCCTCAGAAATCTCCAAGCCCACATAAAAATTCCGATCCTTCAATCCCTTAAGGTCCAGAACTATGTTCTAAAATCCCTAACATACCTTCTCAACCTTCTGATGCTGATATAGTTGGATTGGTTGCCTTTTTTACTCAAACAGTCCAAGAAGAGAAGGTGGCAATTTCAACTACAACTTCTAGAAAACCTTCCACACCTAGCCTTCCTCCAGAGCTTACCCATTGTACCCGTGAACAATTAACTGCTCTTCTTAGGCTTTTATTACATCCAACCACCAAATGGGCTAGTCAATCAGATTTGAATTCACTCTTCTTAGACTTTTTGAGTTCCTCCCTCAAGTTTCAGGTTTCTCCCTAATTTTCTGCTATAGTCAAGAAATTCATAAAGATTTCCAATGACTGCAATACTGTCCAAGATGAACTACAAGAAAAGCAGAGCAAAGTAGCAAAAATCATAACTGAGTCAGAAATAGTGAACGAAATTTTTCACCCTATGAAGGCATCCTGCGAAGAATTCGATTTGAGGATCACTCAAGCCTTTACTGCTCAAGCCCATTACGACAACCAAGAAGAAGAACTTGAAGCGGGGCTAGCCCAAATCAATGACAAATTATCCAAAATCAGAAAAAGAAAAGCTGATATGGCTGTACACCTGGCTATAGCTCAAAACAAGCAACAAATAATCTTTAAGGAACTCTGTATTGTTGAAGCCAAACAAAAACACTATAAGAAACAGCTTGACAAAGCTCAGAATGAAGAGTATGAACAAATTGAAGCACTTTTTTCTCTGGACGGTGAAAGAATCGAACTTTATTCTAACTTAGCAGCACTCTTGGCACCTGATATCTCACCACCTTAGAATGTATATATGAGGTAATGACTCTTTTATGTCTTAACTTATTTACTTATATTATTAATCTTGATTTGGCATACATCGATATTGCTTCAAATACCTTCTATTTATCGAATTAATCACATTCTCAGAATCAATATGTTTAATTCGATACGCATTTCGAGAATACAACTCGATTACCTGAAAAGATCCTTCCCACGTATGGGACCACTTGCTAAGAAATATCGACTTGCTTTCCATTGGCAATACAACTTTCAAAAACAACTCTCCAATACTGAAGCATTTCTCTTTTATTTGACGATTATAATTTCAAGCAATATTTCCTTTTGTTGAATCATATTCTCGAGAGCTAACACACACTCTGAGTTTAAATTATTTAATTCATCATACATTGTATTCCAATAATCATCAACTGGTAAGTCATTTTTTCTCAATACCCTCATGGTATTGAGATTAATCTCTAATGGCAAAATCACATCATGCCCATAAACCAATTTATAAGGAGAAGTACTTGTTGATCCTCTTGGTGAATTTCGATAAGCCCATAATACTTGACTCAAGGTTTTGTGCCAAGTTCAAGGTCTATTTCCAATATTCTTTTTAATCAAACTAATTAAAATTTTATTTGCTGCTTCGACTTGCCGATTGGCTTGCGCATAATAAGGGGTCGAAGTGACCATATTAATGTTTCTTGAAGCTGCAAAATTCTTAATTCATTCACCAATAAACATAGTCCCTTGATCAGTACTTAAAGTCTGAGGAATTCCAAATCGATGGATTATATATTCCTCAATAAAGTCTATCACTTCATTCTGCCCAGCTTCTACTAGAGGAATAACTTCAACCCACTTCGTAAAATAATCTATTGCCACCAAGATAAACTTATGATTTTTTGATGAAGGTGGTGTATCAGTCCAATTAGATCTAAAGCCCAACCTCAAAATGGCTATGGCTTAATAATCGAATGCAACTCAGATGCTGGGATCAATTGTACCACTCCATGGCGTTGACACTCTTGACATGCCTTTGCATAATCAATGTAATCTTTAATCATAGAAGGCCAATAAATGTGATTTCGACATAAAACCCATTTCATTTTTATCCCAGCCTGATGAGCACCACATATACCTCTATGGACTTCTCCTAAAGTTATATCTTTATCGGCCTGACTTAAACATCTCGAAAGGCTTCCATCGATTCCTTTCTTATATAATTTATCAGCCATCAATACAAAATTCATTGCTTTCAACTTTATTTTCCTATCAACTTGAACACTAGGATTGTATAAACATTCGGCAATAGGCTTCTTCCAATCATCATCTTCCTATTCATCTAAGCATAAAGCTTCTCTTTCATCGACAGCCACCAAGATTTGGTGAATTTTTGCCAACTTTCTTAAAGTTTCTGGGAATATTTTATATCTTAAAACAATTTGAGCCAACTCATTGGCAATTTCATTTTGAATTCTCAGAATATGGACTAATGAAACTTTTCAAAAATAAGTCAACAATTCCCATGCCATTGCTACGTACTTTTATAACTTTTCATTATTATATTTGAACTCTTTCGATAACTATTTCAAAACTAACTGAGAATCCCCAAGGATTTGAACTTCTGAGGCCCCTTTTTTAACCAAGATTTTGAGACCCAGTATTAAAGCCTCATATTCAGCCACATTATTCGAACAAGGGTATTTTAACTCAAACAAAAACTCCGATAGAATTCCCTCTGGTGAAATAATTAAAATCCCTACTCCAGCATCATCTTTATGTTTTGAACCATCAAAATATAACTTCCAATAGTCGACATAGACATCAATTATATTTGCCCCTTGGTCATTCATATTATTCAAATTATCTACTAGAAAATCTACAATGACCTGACCTTTTACAACTTTTGCTGAGACATATTGCAGATCAAATTCTATTAAAGCCAACATCCATTTGCCTAATTGACCTCTCAACATTGGATATGTTAACATATATTTAACTAAAACAGTTTGTGCAATAACTTTCACAAGTTTGGCAACCATATAACACTTTAACTTTATATAAGCATAATACAAAGACAAGCACAACTTTTCGATGGGTGAATATCTTGTTTCAATATCAGTCAATACTCGACTAAGGTAATAGATGGCTCGTTCATATCTATCTTCATCATCTTGAGCCAACATACACCCAATCGTATTCATGGATGCTGCAATATACAATTTTAAAGGTTCATGAGGATGAACATTTACCATCACTAGAGCCCTAGACAAGTAAGCTTTAAGTGATTCAAAAGCCTCTTGGTGTTCTTCTATCCATGCGATCTGAGATTCATTTTTAAGTTTCACTAAAGGTGCGAATACTCGAGTTCGACCTGAAAGATTCGATATAAATCTTCTAATATAATTAATTTTTCCAAGAAAAGACTGCACTTCCTTCTTCAATTTAGGGGGAGATAATGCTAAGATTGCATTAGCCTTATTTTTATCAATGGCAATCCCCTTTTTATGGATAACAAACCCTAGAAAGTTTCTGGCTGATACACCAAATGTACATTTTAATGGATTCATTTTTAAATCCTTTTTTTGTATAGTGCTAAAGGCTTTTCTCATATGATCGATGTGTTGTGACACCAAATTTGATTTAACCATAACATTATCGATATAAACTTCCATAAATTTCCCAATATACTCCTGAAAAATAGTATTCATGGCATGTTGGTACGTGGCACCATCAATTTTCAAACCGAATGGCTTAACTACCCATTCATACGTGCCTAATGCCCCAGGACACCGGAAATTAGTTTTTGACACATCATCTTCCACAATGAAGATCTGGTTGTATCCTGAATCACCGTCCATAAAACTTAAAATCTCATTTCCTGCTACAGAATTGATTAACATATCTGCTGTGGACATAAAATATTCATCTTTTGAAGTAGTGTTATTCAAATCTTGAAAATCAATACACACTCTTAACTTTCCATTCTTCTTCACCACAGGAACAATGTTTGAAACCCATTTAACATAATGTGCGGTTCGAATAAATTTCGCTTTAATCAGGCGTTCAATCTCTTCTTCAATGCTAAATGATGTTCTACAAGAGAATGATCTAGACCAGACATCTCATGATAATCCTAAGCAAAACAATCTTTAAACTCATGTAAAAGAAGGAACAATTTTGTTCGAAATGGGACTGCTAGACCCTTACATATATAAGTGATTCAAGCATCATTAGTGTATCCCAAGTTAATTTCTTCTAAAAGATCTTGCGACTCGAAACCTTTCTGTTCATACCCTGGGTCGAGCTCTCCAACCTGGGATATTCTACAGACAAAGCGACCGACCTCTTTAAGGTCAGGAGGACCCGACCTCTTCTCAAAGAGGTCAGCCAAATCACAGGAAGGCTCAATAGAGGGCCCAAACAGAGGAACACGCCCCAAATCCTAAGGCAGCCCAAGCCTACAAAGAGAAGGGCGGTTCCCTTGAAGATAAGATGACCTCAATTAAAGATAAGATAAAGATAAGATACAATAAATAACTTATCTTATCTAAGAAGGTCACTCTATGCCATTATAAATACACTGGAGCACCCAGGTATAACTCATACTCTGATTCTACTCAATACCTGCTTAATACCCTTGCTAACTTAAGCATCGGAGTCCTTTGCAGGTACCCCCCACCCTCCGAAAACGAAGGATCAGCACCACCACCGTGTCCAACAAGTCGGACACAGCGGCTCCAGCCACCGTCAACAGGTCAGATACAACAGCTCCGACCAAGTACCGAAGATCTCGTCCAAGATTGACCTACAGTTTCAGGTAACCCTCGGAACATTGGCGCTGTTGCCGGGGAACCTGGAAGTCATCCCAGGACCATGGCGAACGACCATGACAACAACCACGGCTCAGATCTAGAGGATAGAACGTCGCACAAAAACACGAGCACTACACCAAAAGATACTCCCCAAATCAACAAAAAGAACTCCCCAAACGAGGGAGCCCTGGATGCGTTTCAAGATCGGCTAAAACAACTTGAGGAAGAAGCTCTACGCCAACGAGAGGCTAAGAAGGATCTGCAAAGAGAAATAAGGCAATGTCGGGAATTGGAGAACAAACTCCTAAAACTTGAAGCCGATGTCAAGACTAAAGCCGGCCGTTCCACTCCCGAAGATAGCACCCGCAAAGAGCAAGATCCATTCACCAAAGAGATCTTGAAGACAAGAATCCCAAAAGACTTTAAACTCCCAGACATGACCTTGTACAATGGCGCTACGGATCCCAGCCATCATCTCAGCAACTTCAGGAGCAGAATGTATCTCACAGACGCCTCAGATGCATTTCGGTGCAAAGCCTTTCCAACTACTTTAACAAAAATAGCAATTAGATGGTTCGATAACCTCCCTCCTAGATCAATCTCGAGTTTCGACGACATGGCCAAGAAGTTCCTGGCCAGATTTTCCATCCAAAAGGACAAGGCTAAACATACACCAAGCTTACTGGGAATCAGACAAGGAGGGAAACCCTGCGCAATTACATGAAGAGATTCAACAAGACCTGCTTGGATATCAAAACCTGCCAACAGAAGCCGCTATCATGGGCTTCATTAATGGCCTGCGAGAAGGGCCTTTTAGTCAATCTATATCAAAGAAGTACCCTACGTCTCTGGATGAGGTACAAGAATGAGCGGAGAAGTACATCAACATGGAAGAAAACTCCCGATTAGGAGAGACCTCAAAGGCCGGGTTCACCTCTCGGGATAAAGATAAAGATTCCAGAAAGAAAGAAGATTGCCATGGAGAGAAAATAAAAAAATACCACAATTACACCCCTTTTCAGGTGTCTCTTGTGGATATCTACAGAGAGGTTTGCAACACAAAAAAAATACCACCAGTTCGACCACTCAAAGGCAAAAAAGGAGGAGGAAACCGGGCTGAATATTGTGAATACCATCAGATCCGGGGGTACTCCACCAACGAGTGTTTTGACTTAAAAAACGTCATAGAAAAGCTCGTACGAGAAGGAAAGTTAGATCGATACCTGGCAACCTATGATGATGAACAAAGGAAAAGAAGAAGAGCAGAAGACGTCAGACCAACCGCGTGGTCATCCCGGACGCCAAAAAGACATATCCACATGATACACGGTAGATTCGCCGGGGGAGGAATCTCCAAATCATCCCGCAAAAGACATCTCAAAGACGTATACCACGTCGTAGAAAGGAAGGAAGCACCCGACATCCCGACAATCACTTTTACCAAGGAAGACGCATCCGGCATCGCGACAGGGCATGACAATCCCATGGTCATCACTATTATACTGGCAAACACAAATCTTCATCGCACACTGATAGACCAGGGGAGCTCTGCCGATATCTTATTCAAAACCGCTTTTGACAAACTTGGCTTGGAAGAAAAAGAACTCAGAGCATATCCAGACAGCCTGTTCGGGTTAGGAGACACCCCGGTTCAACCAATGGGATACATCCCGCTCCACACAACTTTTGGAAAGGAAAGTCAATCAAAGACACTCAAAATAGATTACATCATCGTTGACGTAAGCTCAGCCTACAATGCCCTAATAGGTCGGGCAACGCTAAATCAACTCGGCGCAATAGTCTCGACCCCGCATCTATGCATGAAGTTCCCGACCGCCGAAGGAATAGCCACAGTAAAGACAGATCAAAAGATGGCGTGCCACTGTTACAACGAGAGTCTAAACCTCAGAGGCAGAGGAGAAGAATTCCATACAATCGAGCTCGGAGGAGTTCGGAGGTGGGAAGAGCTTCGCCCACAACCTGAAGGAGAAGTAGAGAAAATCCAGATCGGAAACACCCCAGACCAAACAACCAACATCGGCATACTCCTAAAAGGGGACATAAAAAAATCACTCATACAGTTCCTACACGACAACGCCGACCTCTTTGCGTGGAAGGCCGCAGATATGCCAGGCATAAATCCCAAACTAATGTGCCACAAGCTAGCAGTCTACCCAGGATCTCGGCCGGTACAACAAAGGCACAGAAAGCTAGGACCAGAACACTCTCAAGCAGTGGAAGAACAGGTACGAGCTCTACTGGAGGCAGGCTTCATAAGAGAAGTCAAATACCCGCTATGGCTTGCTAATGTCATTTTGGTAAAAAAGTCAAATGGAAAGTGGAGAATGTGCACCAACTATACCGATCTCAACAAAGCTTGCCCGAAAGATCCTTATCCACTCCCAAACATTGACGCACTGGTAGATGCTTCCTCCGGATACAAATATCTCTCCTTTATGGACACATACTCGAGATATAACCAAATCCCAATGTACCCACCCGACCAAGAAAAAACCTCTATCCGACCTGACACAAGTATTCAACACCATAAGATGATACGACATGCGACTCAATCCCACGAAATGTACACTTCGCAGTGGAAGCTGGTAAATTCTTGGGTTTTATGATCACACAGAGAGGAATCGAAGTGAACCCAGACAAGTGCAGGGTCGTACTCGACATGAAAAGCCCGGCTTGTATCAAAGAGGTACATCAACTCAACGGGCGGTTGGCGGCCTTGTCCAGATTCCTGGCGGGATCAGCAATACGATCTCTCCCCTTCTACGCCACTCTAAGGAAGGGAAAGGAGTTTGAATGGACAGTTGAATGTAAGCAAGCCTTCCAAGACTTCAAAAAATTTCTGGGACAACCACCTATATTAGGTCGGCCACGGGAAGGAGAACCACTCATCTTGTACCTCGCAGTAGGAAATCAAGCAATAGCCTCAGCACTGGTCCGAGAAGACAACAGTGGGCAACAACCCATATACTTTATCAGCAAAGCATTACAAGGGTCCGAACAGAACTATCAGAAAATAGAAAAATTCTCTTACGCTCTCATAATAACATCTCGAGGACTTCGTCCATACTTCCAGTCTCACACCATTAAAGTTCGGACCAACCAGCCTATAAAAAGAATCTTACAGAAAACAGACTTGGCAGGCAAAATCTTGCAATGGGCAGTCGAGTTGTCCGAATTCGACCTTCAATACGAAGCACAGACGGCCATCAAATCTCAATATCTGGCTGACTTTATTTCAGAATTTACGGACACACCGGAAATCTCTGTAGTATGGAATCTATATGTGGATGGCTCCTCGAACAAAACGGGAAGTGGCACAGGCGTCATACTTGAAAGCGACCAGGGGACCCAAATTGAACTCTCCCTCAAATTCAGGTTCCCTTCCTCAAACAATCAAGCGAAATATGAGGCACTATTAGCTGGTTTGAAGCTGGCTGGGGAGGTGGGAGCTCAAAAACTTATCATCTTCAGTGACTCACAAGTAGTCACTTCACAAATAACAGGAAGCTACCAAGCCAAAGATCCCACTATGAAAAAGTACTTGGACAAAACCAAGGAACAGCTCGGACAACTTGGAGAGTATGAGATCTGACCCATAGCCCGAGAACAGAATGCCCGGGCCGATGCACTCTCAAAACTAGCCAGCACCAAACCAGGAGGCAATAATAGAAGCCTTATCCAAGAAACTCTACAGAAGTCATCAATCTCAGATAAAGAAAAGGTCTTAGCCATAACTGGTCACGATCAGGGATGGATGACCCCCATAATTAATTACCTCACGACAGAGGCCCTCCCTACAGATGAGAAAGAGGCAAAGAGGTTAAAACGGGAAGCACAATACTACACCATCATAAACAATACTTTATACAAAAGAAGGATTTCAACACCATTGCTAAAATGCGTGCCGACTTCCAACACTAAGGATATCCTAGAAGAAGTACACAGTGGCGTTTGTGGTAATCATCTCGGAGCGCAAGCACTAGCCAAAAAAGTACTTCGGGCAGGATTCTATTGGCCAACTCTACAAAAAGAGGCCACAGAATTCGTAAAGACATGTTCTCCATGTCAAAAGCATGCCAACTTCCACACCGCTCCGCCGGAGGAGCTCATCAGCGTAACCTCACCTTGGCCATTTGCAAAATGGGGACTCGATCTCCTCGGACCTTTCCCTCAAGGGTTAGGACAAGTCAAATTCCTCATAGTAGGAATAGACTACTTCACAAAATGGATCGAGGCAGAATCCCTAGCCAATGCCACAGCTCAAAGAAGTCGGAAATTCCTATATAGAAACATTGTCACAAGGTTCGGAGTCCCATACTCCATCATTACAGACAATGGTACCCAGTTCATAGACACAGGCTTTAGAAAACTAGCGGCCGACCTAAATATAAAGCAACAATTCACCTCTGTTGAGCACCCCCAAGCCAATGGGCAAGCCAAAGCTGCTAACAAAGTTATATTAGCAGGGATAAAACGAAGATGACAGGATGCAAAGGGAGCCTGGGCTGAGGAACTCCCACAAGTCCTATGGGCGTATCAAACGACTCCACATTTCACGACAAAAGAGTCACCCTTCCGATTAGCTTATGGAATGGAGGCAATGATCCTGGTAGAGGTCGAAGAAGGATCACCCAGAGTAATTCATTTTAGCAAAAATGTCAATTCCCAACTTCAAAGGGAAGAGCTCGATTTACTTCCAGAAATCCGAGAGAAAGCTCGAATAAGGGAAGAGGCGTTGAAAAGACGAATGGCCTCCAGATATAACCGAAAAGTAATACAGCGGGCCTTTGTTGAAAACGACCTTATCCTAATCCGAAACGACATAGGAACAACTCGACCCGGAGAAGGAAAACTGGCAGCAAACTGGAAAGGACCCTTCCGAGTCATAGAAGTATTGGGAAAGGGCTACTACAAACTTTCCGAACTCGACGGGCGAGAGCTTCCTAGATCATGGCACGCCTGCAACCTGAGAAGGTACTATAGCTAGGGATGATAAAAGATCTTAGACGAAGCGCAATCTTTTTCCTGAAAAAGGTTTTTTAATGAGGCGCCCCGACAAGACTTACAAATCACCCGACTTAGGAAGTTAACTCCTCATGAATATTTGCATTCTTTTTTAATAAAATTTTTTCAGATTCTTTATAAACGATCAAGTCGTATTATTCTAAAAACATTCATCGCCCAATTATAAAGCTACAGATCGACAAAAAGTGAAAACCAAATTCACTGCGCGATCACGACAAAAACAAGGACTAAAAATCCAAATTCTACAAAATCGGCAAAGATGAAAACAAGAATAATACAAGAAGTTATAGAAAATGATCCATAGAAAGGACCTGACGAGGTCCTAATAAAGTGGATTGCTATAAAATAACTTAAAGGTTGGCCGACACGAAGAGTCGGACCAACCACAACAACCCAAGTTATAAGTAAAGCCTTGGAAAGAGGTCTGGCCAACCCTATAAAAGAGGATTACTATAACTTCGAAGAGCCCGATATGATGAAGTTGGACTCCTACAAAAAGTTACAAAAAGATAGTCCCTGAAAGAGACCTAAAACAAGGTCCAAAAAAGAGGATTATCAAGTAACTTGACAAGGGCTCAACGTGACAAAGTCGGCCTGGAAAGATAAAGTTACAAAAAGATAGTCCCTGAAAGAGACCTAAAACAAGGTCCAAAAAAGAGGATTATCAAGTAACTTAACAAGGGCTCGACGTGACAAAGTCGGCCCGGAAAGATAAAGTTACAAAAAGATAGTCCCTGAAAGAGACCTAAAACAAGGTCCAAAAAAGAGGATTATCAAGTAACTCGACAAGGGCTCGACGTGACAAAGTCGGCCCAGAAAGATAAAGTTACAAAAAGATAGTACCTGAAAGAGACCTAAAAAAAGGTCCAAAAAAGAGGATTATCAAGTAACTCGACAAGGGCTCGACGTGACAAAGTCGGCCCAGAAAGATAAAGTTACAAAAAGACGATCCCTGAAAGAGACCTAAAATAAGGTCCAAAAAAGAGGATTATCAAGTAACTCGACTCGACATGAAAAAGTCGGTCCGGAAAAATAAAGCTACAAAAAATAACTCAGAAGAACCCGACATGACGAAATCGGCACAAAAGACAAAGAGTTATCAAGTAATCTCTGAAAAGAGAATTGAACAAGGACCAGGTAGGAGAATTACAGAAAGGACTCATAAAAGCTCGGCATGATGACCACCCGAAAACCTCAAAAAGCAAATCCTAATAAGAGACCTCAGAAAAGGTCCAACAGAAATGGATTGTTGAAGATAACTTCGGGACAAAGAAAGAAGACCAACACACAAGGTGGATTCAGACTTAACAAAAAGTTGGGCTACAAAAACATAAAGCAAATAAAGGTCCAATCCAAACACAAGTCACAGTAACAAACTCAAGAAACCATCAAGTCTGGTGACTACTTTGTTTAACGAAAATAAAGTTGCTAAAGCGAAAGCAACTAGAGAAGTACCCAAAGTCAGAAGCAGGCTTTACAAAATAAAAAGTTCAAAAGCCCACAGGCCGGGCTATACCAAAATATACCAAAGATAATTAAAGAGAATTCAGAGGTCGTCCACTAGTGGCATCAACATGAGGTGAAGGAGGACGAGTCTGGAGAGGCACCGCATCCACTGTCCCGTCGCCTTGATTCAAGATCTGACAATCAGGATCTGGCTCAACTACAGTCGAGGGGCTGAAGAAACCGGCATAGCAGAGGCTTTAAGAGAAGGCGCAGGAGGAGGTTCAATGTCATCATCGGGATCATCCGGGACAATCTTGCTATCCTTTACTACGTTATCAAGACTAACGAAAGTCAAATTAGCATCAGGGGCAACAATCCGGAACTGCTCCATTAGGTTCTCATAGGTGGCAGTCACGCTGCTCACAAGGTGACCCTGGAGCTCGGCATAATTAACCCGAGAAGTTTCCAAGTCATATCGGAGATGCACCAACTCCCTATAAGCTGAGACATAGCTATCCTTGTGCTTCAATGCCATGTCCTCATCCAACTTCAAAGAAGCCACCAAGGTGATAGAGCTAGCCTTCTCACCCTTCAGTTCCTTTTCTACCTTCGCCAACTTCACCTCCAATTCCTCCTTCAGACCCTTGATCTGATCAAACTCCGATTTAGCCTCTTCCATGAAAGACTTCGTAGCATGAATCGGGATACCCTGAACAGTTCAGAAAATAGCCGCACCCATATGTGCCATCTTCACACTGTTTCTGGTGATGAAGTCTAAATGCTGAAGAAGGGACACGTCATCCATAGAAAGCGCACCGTAAGGGGCAACTTGCTAGTCGACAAACTCGACAGCATCAAAATTTGGGGCATCCCGATTAAAGGGCTCATTTGTTTTTTGCCTTTTTGAAGAAGGAGCACCAGAAGCAGCAGTAGAAATTTGTGGAGGATCTACCAGGCGAACCCGAGGAGTAGGGATCACCCTCCTCTGCGCAGGGGAACCTGGTACAGGCGGTTTCATGGTGGTTTGAGAAGATCCTTCCCTTGCTGCCTTGACCGAGATGTTTTGTGCAGCGGCTGCCTTCCGGGCTTTTTTGAAAGCCTTCATGGAGTCGTTATTTTTCGACATTTCTGAAAAATAAAAAAAAAAAACAGAATCAGCAAATAAAAGTTATGGATCACAGGGATAAAATAGAATTAAATAGCATGTCAGTCAATACCCAACACTTTTCGGACCAAAGAGGGGTCCCCCAGAAATTTCTTAGTATCTAGATGCGGAGGCTCCCCCCAAATATCCTCCAATACGCTCACAAAGGCCTGTTCGACCCCGTCCAACATCTCCCAAGTATACCGAGACACTATGACATTCTTTTGCCACTCAAGAGGAAAAGCAGGTTCATCATTTTCATCAAGAAAAAAGGGGCGAACCCCCTCGACAGCTCATACTTTAAAGAAATAGTTTTTAAAATCCTTAAAGGACTCATCATACATGGCAAAGACCTTGTGCCCTTGGGCAGATCTAAAGGAAACCCAAGAAGCTTTCTTTTTTGAAGAGGCCCCAGACTAGGCCGAAACAAACAAATAGAGGAAAAGATTTAGAGAAGGCTTGATGCCTAACTCTTGACACAATAGCTGAAAACTTTTTATAAAACCCCACGAATTGGGATGAAGCTGGGATGGAGTAATGTTACAAGACCACAACAGGTTGGTCTCAAAAGCGGAAAAAGGAAAAGTAATGTCCAACAGACTAAAGAAGTATTCATAATCATAAAAGTAGGGACGCTCCCCCTCAACAAAAGTAGGAAAACAAACTCTCTCATTAGAATCAAGCGCTACCAGCTCGTAATTCCCTTCCTGGGCACCACTACCACAGACTTTATGGTGTTTTTGCAACTCTCTACAGAAGTCGGAATCCACCACTGAAAGACATAGAAGAACCATGGAATCTACCCAATCGGCCATGCCCTCAGGGACTCGGGAAGACGTCTCAACAATATTCTTGCGAGAAGCCATAAGACCAACTAGTCCTACATCCAGGACTTACGTTGAAAATCATGGGGCACCATTTGGGGGCAAGCCACAATACAAGAACCCAAGGAGATTTACAAGATTCACACCCCAGCAACAATGTTCCCCTTTCAAACCAGAAACAACAACCAAAG
This sequence comes from Arachis duranensis, assembly GCF_000817695.3. NCBI lineage: Eukaryota > Viridiplantae > Streptophyta > Magnoliopsida > Fabales > Fabaceae > Arachis > Arachis duranensis. The sequence goes on from NC_029779.3 coordinate 18,779,877, forward strand.
CAGAAATCATCAAAGTAAATATCGTCTTCACCAAAAGAGAAACTACCAACAGAACCTAAAACTACTAAAGGAACAACCTTTTTCAAGCAGCGGCAGCATGCAAAACCCTAAAGGCACTAAATGGAAGGGTGAAAAGAGGACCAGAACATGTACATCACAGCGGCAGTCAAGCATGGCAATACGAAAAGATTCAGGCTTTCCAACATAGATACAGGCAAAATCGAAACTTTATTGAAGAATCACATTCCAAAGCAAATAAAGAAGCAGGGAAAAGAACCAACCTGAAGAAAAGAGGAAGTGCTGAAGAAGATGATCGCACTCCAAAAACAAACAATGAATGATCGCCAAGCAAAAGTCGCAGAAATGAGAAAATCACAAAACAAGAAAAGAGGGAAAGAAGGTTACGAAGAAAAGAAACCGTTTTTTAGATATGAAGTTCAAAAACAAAGAGACCCAGAGAAAACAGAGCATCAAAAACCAATTAATGGGGCATTAAAAACCCTCGCACATTCCCAACGCCAGGATGTTAATCCAAAGCGCGCGTTTTCAAAAGGAAGTGAAACATTCTGCATTCAAAAAAGGAACACCTACAAGGGCGAAATCGACAAAATGCTCGAGTTCGGCTTAACCTGAAAGTTCAAAGTCCTAAAAACTAAGACTCTACCTCCAAATAAAGACCAAGCTCGAGCAGGGGCACTGTTCATACCCTGGGTCGAGCTCTCCGACCCGGGATGTTCTACAGACAAAGCGACCGACCTCTTTAAGGTCAGGAGGACCCGACCTCTTCTCAAAGAGGTCGACCAAATCACAGGAAGGCTCAATAGAGGGCCCAAAGGGAGGAACACGCCCCAAATCCTAAGGCAGCCCAAGCCTACAGAGAGAAGGGTAGTTCCCTTGAAGATAAGATGACCTCAATTAAAGATAAGATAAAGATAAGATAAGATAAATAACTTATCTTATCTAAGAAGGTCACTCTATGCCATTATAAATACACTGGAGCACCCAGGTATAACTCATACTCTGATTCTACTCAACACCTGCTTAATACCCTTGCTAACTTAAGTATCGGAGTCCTTTGCAGGTACCCCCCACCCTCCGGAAACGAAGGATCAGCACCACCACCGTGTCCAACAAGTCGGACACAGCGGCTCCAGCCACCGTCAACAGGTCAGATACAACAGCTCCGACCATGTACCAAAGATCTCGTCCAAGATCGAGTTACAGTTTCAGGTAACCCTTGGAACACTTTCCCATGTTCATCATCTTTTACCGAGTATTTTTGAAAACCTGATGAACGGATAATTTATACGCTTTTTGGCATTGTTTTTAATATGTTTTTAGTATGATTTAGTTAGTTTTTAGTATATTTTTATTAGTTTTTAATTAAAATTCACTTTTCTGGACTGTACTATGAGTTTGTGTGTTTTTCTGTGATTTCAGGTATTTTCTGGCTGAAATTGAGGGACCTGAGCAAAAATCTGATTCAGAGACTAAAAAGAACTGCAGATGCTGTTGGACTCTGACCTCCCTGCACTCGAAGTGGATTTTCTGGAGCTACAGAAGCTCAATTGGCGCGCTCTCAACGGCGTTGGAAAGTAGACATCCTGGGCTTTCCAGTAATATATGATAGTCCATACTTTGCTCAAGATTTGATGGCCCAAACCGGCGTTGCAAATCAGCCTCAGAATTCCCAGCGTTTAACGCTGGAACTGGCATAAAAATTGGAGTTAAACGCCCAAACTTGCATGAAAGCTGGCGTTTAACTCCAGAAAAAGTCTCTACACATGAAAGCTTCAATGCTTAGCCCAAGCACCCTAAGTGGACCCAGAAGTGGATTTTTACGTCATTTACTCATTTCTGTATACCCTAGGTTACTAGTTCACTATTAATAGGATCTTTTGACATTGTATCTGGACCTTATGACATTTTACACGTTTCTTTGTGTACTTCCCACGGCATGAGTCTCTAAACCCCATGGTTGGGGGTGAGGAGCTCTGCTGTGTCTTGATGGATTAATGCAATTACTACTGTTTCTTATTCAAT
>NC_029779.3:18782799-18783668 GCF_000817695.3 Arachis duranensis
ATAATTTTCAATCATATCTTTTTAATTGCTAATCTCAAAATCTTTTTAATTAACTAATTGATTCAGTTTTCAATTTGCTTTGATATTATTTTCTTTTAATTTTCGAATTTTTATTTTTATTTTCCTTTTGTTTTTTTTTATTTTGTTTTTCGGTTAATTCAAAAAAAAAATACTTTGCTTGTGAATTCATATCATATTCCCTTTCTCCATCATGGACCTAAGTGGAATTGAGCAGCCCAGAAGGACTTTGGGGTCATATGCTAACCCCATTACAGCTGCATACGGGAGTAGCATCTGTACACCTCCCATCAAAGCAAGCAGCTTTGAACTAAATCCTCAACTTATTATCATAGTGCAGCAAAACTGCCAGTATTCCGGTCTTCCACAGGAAGAGCCTACTGAGTTTCTGGCACAGTTCTTACAAATTGCTGACACAGTACGTGATAAAGAGGTGGATCAGGATGTCTACAGACTATTACTGTTTCCATTTGCTGTAAAAGATCAAGCTAAGAGATAGTTGAATAACCAACCTACAGCAAGCATAAAGACATGGAAACAGTTATCAGACAAATTCCTGAATCACTTTTACCCTCCAAAGAGGATGACACAGCTAAGGCTGGACATCCAAGGCTTTAAACAAGAGGATAATGAATCCCTTTATAATGCCTAGGAGAGGTATAGATGTATGCTAAGAAAATGCCCCTCTGAAATGTTTTCAGAGTGGGTACAGTTAGACATCTTCTACTATGGGCTTACAGAAAAAGCTCAGATGTCTTTAGACCACTCAGCTGGTGGATCTATACATATGAGGAAGACGATTGAAGAGGCTCAAGAGCTTATAGATACTGTTGCTAGAAATCAATATTTGT
>NC_029779.3:18783773-18784889 GCF_000817695.3 Arachis duranensis
GATGATTGAGCTTAATCAACAATTACACCTGATGACAAAATAGTTAGCAGAATTTGAAGAGATGCTCCATGAAACTAAAACTGCTAACAAGAACATAGAACTGCAGTTGAATCAAGCAAAACAGCAGATATCTAAACAGATAACAGAAGAATGTCAAGCAGTTCAACTAAGGAGTGGGAAGACATTGAATAACACTACTCAAGGTAGCAAGAAGCCAAATAAGGAACAATTGACAGAGGATAACCAAACCACTGTTCAAAATCTCTCTGAGGATAGTAAGAGCCCAGAGAGGAGCACTTTTGGCGTTCAAACGCCAGAAAAGGGGGGAAAGCTGGCGTTAAATGCCCATTCCCTGCCCAGTTCTGGCGTTCAAACGCCAGAGAAGGGAGAGAAGTTGGCGTTAAACGCCCAATCCTCACCCAATTCTGGCGTTCAGACGCCAAGGGAGGATCAGACACCTGAGAGTGCTGACAGTAATCCCTCTAAAAAGGCTTCTTCAACCACTTCTGTAAGGAATAAACCTGCAGCATCTAAGGTTGAAGAATATAAAGCCAAGATGCCTTATCCTCAGAAACTCCGCCAAGCGGAACAGGATAAGCAATTTGCCCGCTTTGCAGACTATCTAAGGACTCTTGAAATAAAGATTCCGTTTGCAGAGGCACTTGAGCAAATACCTTCTTATGATAAGTTCATGAAAGAGATCTTAAGTCATAAGAAAGATTGGAGAGAAACTGAAAAAGTATTTCTCACTGAAGAATGCAGTGCAGTCATTTTAAAAAGCTTACCAGAAAAGCTTCAAGATCCAGGAAGCTTTATGATACCATGCACATTAGAACGTGCTTGCACCAAGACAGCCCTGTGTGACCTTGGAGCAAGTATCAATCTAATACCTGCATCCACTATCAGAAAGCTTGGCTTGACTGGAGAAGTCAAACCAACCAGGATATGTCTCCAACTTGCTGATGGCTCCATTAAATACCCATCAGGCATAATTGAGGACATGATTGTCAAGGTTGGGCCATTTGCCTTTCCCACTGACTTTGTAGTGCTGGAAATGGAGGAGCACAAGAGTGCAACTCTCATTCTAGAAAGACCTTTCCTAGCAACTGGACGAAC
>NC_029779.3:18786175-18786533 GCF_000817695.3 Arachis duranensis
ATTGTCATTTGAACTAATGTGTGATGCCAGTGACCATGCCATTGGTGCAGTGTTGGAACAGAGGCATAACAAGCTTCTGCACATCATTTATTATGCCAGCCGTGTTCTAAATGATGCACAGAAGAATTATACAACCACAGAAAAAGAGTTACTTGCAGTGGTCTATGCCATTGACAAGTTTAGATCCTATTTAGTAGGGTCAAAAGTGATTGTGTACACTGACCATGCTGCTCTTAAATACTTACTCACAAAGCAAGATCCAAAACCCAGGCTCATAAGGTGGGTGTTGCTTCTGCAAGAGTTCGATATAGAGATAAGAGACAGAAAAGGGACAGAGAACCAGGTAGCTGATCATCTG
>NC_029779.3:18787699-18790928 GCF_000817695.3 Arachis duranensis
GTCTCTAACAGAGAGCTAAAAAGAATCCTAGAACGGACTGTGATGGCCCGAAGAAAGGATTGGGCAAGGAGCTTGGATGATGCTCTGTGGGCATACAGAACAGCATTTAAGACCCCAATAGGAACCTCACCATACCAACTTGTGTATGGCAAGGCCTGTCATTTGCCCGTGGAACTGGAACATAAAGCCTACTGGGCAACCAGGTTCCTAAACATGGATGCTTAGTTAGCTGGTGAAAAAAGATTGCTCCAGCTAAATGAGCTAGAGGAGTTCAGACTCAATGCCTTTGAAAATGCAAAAATTTATAAGGAAAAGGCAAAGAAGTGGCATGACAAGAAATTGTCATCCAGAGTCTTTGAGCCAGGAGAAAAAGTTCTGCTCTTCAATTCTAGGCTCAAATTGTTCCCAGGAAAGCTTAAATTCCGATGGAGGGGTCCGTATGTGATTACAGGAGTGTCACCATATGGATGTGTTGAGCTTCAGGATATTGATTCTGACAAAAAGTTCATTGTTAATGGACAGAGGATCAAGCATTATCTTGAAAACAATTTTGAGCAAGAATGCTCAAAACTGAGACTTGAGTGATTCTCAGTAAAGGAATGCTCAAAACTGAGGCTGGAATGATCCTCAGTAAAGGTCCAGCTAAAGACAATAAAGAAGCGCTTGCTGGGAGGCAACCCAGTCATTAGCAGGTTATATGTTTTATTTCTACAGAGGAAATTATCAAAATTGAAGGAATTCACAGAATTACAGAAGGATTCAGTGCAAAAAGCAGAGAAAAAGAGCTTACTGGCGAAAAAACGCCAGTAAGGGTGCCATTTTGGGCGTTAAACGCCAGAATGGGCACCATTCTGGGCGTTTAACGCCAGGTGTGCAGCATCCTGGGCGTTTAGCAAAATGCCCAGTGACAAAGCGAATTCTGGCGTTTAACGCCAGCCAGGGCACCTGGCTGGGCGTTAAACGCCCACATTGGCTAAGCAAATGGGCGTTAAACGCCAGAATGGATGCCATTCTGGGCGTTTAACGCCAGAAAGGTGGGGGACCAAGATTTTGCTTTCCGATCAAATTTTTTCAAACTTTCCTTCTTTGACCCATACTTTTCTACATAAACACAATTCAACCTTTCATCATTCACCTTCAAATCTTCAAAAATCAAAATCATTCTTCAAATCTCTCTCAAATCAATCCCAAAATCTTGTTCAAAAACTCACCCTTCTCTCAAATTCTCTCCATATCTTCTCAAATCTCCTTCCAATTTTTTTCGAAATCTCCTCCCCCCTTATAAAAATACGTTCGGCCTCCTCATTCCCCCACACCATTCGAATTTGCTCTTCTCCTCTCTCTCTTCTTTCCTTTCTTTTGCTTGAGGACAAGCAAACCTCTAAGTTTGGTGTGCTTTTCCGTGATCACTAAGCCAAGATTCATCAAGATCATGGCTCCTAAGGGAAAACAAACCAATTTAAGAGGAAAGAAAGAGAATAATCCAAAGAATCTTTGGAATCAAGAGAAGTTCTTAACCAAAGAACATGAAGACCATTATCACAAAATAATGGGTCTGAGGTCAGTGATCCCGGAAGTCAAATTCGATCTAAAAGAAGATGGATATCTGGGGATCCAAGAGCAAATTCGAAATAGAGGATGGGAAGTTCTAACCAATCCTGAGATAAAGGTTGGAAGAAATATGGTTCAGGAATTCTACTCAAATCTGTGGCTGACAGATAAGCAGAGATTGACTGGAACTGCTTACCATACTTACAGAACCATGGTCAGAGGGAAAGTTATCTACTTTCATCTGGATAAAATAAGAGAAATCTTCAAATTGCCTCAACTGCAGGATGATCCTGAATCCTTTAATAGGAGAATGGTGAGAGCAGATAAAGGGTTGGATCAAGTTCTAGAGAAATGCAAGACAACTCTATCAAAAGGAGGGCGCAGGAGTTCCTCCCTGAATTTCCTGAAATTGGCTACTGGGCCAGCCTAGAAGCATCTATCACCAAGTTGCAAGAAACTATGGAGCAACTTAAGGAAGAACAGCAGAATCAGAACTGCATGCTCTGCAAATTGCTGAAGGAACAAGAGAAGCAGGGGCGTGAACTTCAAGAGTTGAAATGCCAAAAGTTCTCCCCTCAATTTGAGGGAGCATTCACTTCTCAAAATCAAGGTTGTTGAGTCCTAACTCTGTGAAAACCTCTATCATTAGGAGCCTATTTAAATGTTTGTTTTCTATATTTTTGTTTTTTTTTTAGTCTCATCTTATATCTATTTTTGAGTCTTGTTCTTAATTAAAAAAATTTAAAATTCATGCCTTGAAGCTTTGAATGTCCTATGAATCCATCACCTCTCTTAAATAAAAAATGCTTTAATCACAAAAGAACAAGAAGTACAGGATTTCGAATTTTATCCTTGAAACTAGTTGAATTAGTTTGATGTGGTGACAATGATTTTTGTTCTTTCGAATGAATGCTTGAACAGTGCATATGTCTTTTGAATTTGTTGTTTTGAGAATGTTAAAATTGTTGGCTCTTGAAAGAATGAGGAAAAAGAGAACTGTTATTGAGGATCTATGAAAAATCATCAAATTGATTCTTGAAGCAAGAAAAAGCAGTGATTCAAAAAAAAATCAAAAAAAAAGAGAGAAAAAGAAAGAAATAAAGTTGTGATCCAAGGCAAAAAGAGTGTGCTTAAGAACCCTGGACACCTCTAATTGGGGACTCTAGCAAAGCTGGGTCACAATCTGAAAATGGTTCACCCAAATATGTGTCTGTGGCATGTATGTATCCGGTGGTAATACTGGAAGACAGAGTGCTTTGGGCCACAGCCAAGACTCATACACTAGCTATGTTCAAGAATCATCATACTTAACTAGGAGAATCAATAACACTATCTGAGTTCTGAGTTCCTATAGATGCCAATCATTCTGAACTTCAAAGGATAGAGTGAGATGCCAAAACTGTTCGGAGGCAAAAAGCTACCAGTCCCGCTCATCTAATTGGAGCTAAGTTTCTTTGATATTTTGGAGTCTATAGTATATTCCCTTCTTTTTATCCTATTTTGATTTTCAGTTGCTTGGGGACAAGCAACAATTTAAGTTTGGTGTTGTGATGAGCGGATAATTTATACGCTTTTTGACATTGTTTTTAGTATGTTTTTAGTATGATCTAGTTAGTTTTTAGTATATTTTTATTAGTTTTTAGTTAAAATTCACTTTTCTGGACTTTACTATGAGTTT
>NC_029779.3:18791609-18792411 GCF_000817695.3 Arachis duranensis
GATTCTATTCCGGCCTGATTGAGAACCGACAGATGGATAGCCGTGCCGTGACAGGGTGCGTTGAACATTTCCACTGAGAGGATGGGAGGTAGCCACTGACAACGGTGAAACCCTTGCATACAGCTTGCCATGTAAGGAGCCTTGCGTGTTTGAAGAAGAAGACAGTAGGAAAGCAGAGATTCAGAAGATGGAGCATCTCCAAAACCTCAACCTGTTCCCCATTACTGCAAAACAAGTACTTATTTCATGTTCTTTTACTTTTCACAATCAACCTTGATAATTATTGATATCCTGACTAAGATTTACAAGATAACCATAGCTTGCTTCAAGCCGACAATCTCCGTGGGATCGACCCTTACTCACGTAAGGTATTACTTGGACGACCCAGTGCACTTGCTGGTTAGTTGTGCGGGGTTGCAAAAAGTGTGATTGCAATTTCGTGCACCAAAACCCAAAGGTTTTAAGTCATAAATGCAATCAAATGATAAATCAACAGATTCATGAGTATTAAAACAAACTTGATCATTTGTTGGATTAACAACAGCTTCATTTTTAATACAATGTACTTCCGCTATTTCACTAGCAGTTTGAGTAACATTATTAGAGTTACTGAAACAAAAGGAACCTAAACCATGACTAAATTAGATCAAGGAAATCGAATTCTCACTATGATAAGAAGAAGAAATTACATTCCTAAATGATTCAACTTAATCAGAAGAATCACCTTTATTTTATTTTACTGAAAGGAAATTACTTAAATACTTATTTAATGTTACCAGATAATCTGAGACGTCTTGTTCAC
>NC_029779.3:18792500-18796910 GCF_000817695.3 Arachis duranensis
AAGGAATGCTAAGTTATGGATAACGAAGCTTCACACTCAACCCTTCTGAAGTTAGATAACATCCTTCACAATTGAAAGAATTAAGTGTAAGAACCGGAATTTTCACAAAAAATTGCATAATTAGAATAGAATAATTTAATTTCCCGGAATAGGTTTGAAAATATAAAAATGTTTTTCTTAAAATATAAATGTGAGATTCGGATTTCAGTGGATTTTTCTGAGTGAAAAAATGTTCTCTTGTGAATATTTTTGCGTAAAAATGCGTTCCGAGAGATTAGCTAGCAGTACCGGCTTAAGCCTGTCTAATACTGGTTGAGAGAGAATGAAATAGTAGGAAACCTTAGAAAAGTTTTTGAGATAGCAAACCGGACACTTATCCTAAAGGTTTGGCAAAATGAACCAAAAATGCTACACGGTTGGGCCCAAGCCTAACATATATAAAGCAACAAATGAGCCTAAGAAGCTCATTTTAGCATCAAGAGAGAGAGAGAGAGAGAACTTGGTTAGGGAGAAGAGAGGAGAAGGAAGCCAATGTCACTATTCATCTCCCTCTAAAAAGCTCCATAACTTTTGATCCGAAACTCCGATTGATGAGCCGTTTGCGGTCACGCGAAGCTCTCATCGAGCTCTTCATTTCTAGCTAAACAAAGTAGGTAACAACTCAAATTTCATACTCCTCCTTTCAGGCCTAACAGATTTCACGTTTTTGGATATATTATTTGAGTAGATTTTGTTGTTTTGGTTGTTTAGGTGATCTCTAGTAGCAGGTAATTGTTGGACTTTGCCCCAATCCCCTTTAGACAAGGTAAAGTTCCTTATATACCCTTGTAGTGTTGTATGTTATGGTTTATAGGTTTTGATTTTTGTGATATATGTGTTGTTAGTTTGAGCTTTGGTGCTTTTCGGAGTTATGTTGGCTTTTTGGTGGTTTCATGCGTGGAGGATAATCAACCAAGGTATGATTTCATTTTTCTCTATTTAATATATAGTATTTTTGGACACTTAGGCTAGTGGACCATAAGATAGGATTGAATGGTGTTGGTGTATGCCTGATTAATTATGAAATTATGTTGTATGATGAAGAGGGAATATAGGGAATGTTGGAATGTATAATATATGTTTATGATGCTTGTTGAAGGATCTTGATGATTATGATGTGTCATGATATATCATGATGATGATTGTGGGTTTAGAATCCTGTGGTTGGTGAGGATATTGAATGGTGTTGATTTTGAGTTAATGTTGCACGAAGATGCATTATTACTATTGAGCTATAATTGATGGTGGATGAATATTATGATGATGATGGGTGGTAAGTGGAGTATTTATGTATGAGGAATTATTGATGTGTGGTGTTGTTGTATATGGTTTGGGAGATTAATTGAATGAATGATGATTAGGTGTGAAAATGGTAAAATTGTAAATTTTAGGAGTGGAATGAATTGGAAGACATATGGATATAATTTAGACATATTAGGGTTGGTTTGGATGTAGGACAATTGATTTTGGATTGAGAGGTTTGGTGAAATAGAGTTTTAATATTTTGGTAAAAATGGTTTTTTGGTGAACTTTGACGGATCATAACTTGAGCCTCAGATTTCAAAATTTGTTGAAATTTGCTTTTAGTTAAAGTTCATTGAAAAACTTTAAATGGATATAAAGTTTGTAAGGAATGGATTTTTTTATAGTAAGTTATGATCATTCAAAGTTTGGTGTCAAAATCTGAATTTTGTGAATGATGCAGAATTTATGACTTCTAGTTTGTGTGCGCATGCACAGCCTTGTGCATACGCACACACGGGGACATGGCAACTGATGGGAGAAATAGCACGCTCTGTGTGCACACACAATGAACGAAGTTCTGCAAGCTGTGCGCCCGCACAGCCCTATGCGCACGCACGCGTTGGAAAGTGCATTTTGTTGAGGGAATTTGCATGCCTTGTACGAGTGAACAGAATTGGAAAATCTTACACTTGTGTGTACGCACACCTCTATGTGTACGCACACATTTTGAAAATCCTCATGGGCGTGCGCACGCACACCCCTATGCGTACGCACACTGCCCTGTTTTTCAATAAAACCTTGTTTTTAACTTTTTCACCTTTCCAAAAAGCTTGCAAACTTCCGTAACACTTATTTAAAACCTTTTTGCCAATTTTAGGTTCTTGAATTAAGGGAGAAATGATAAAGGAATAAAAAGGGTATTTTTTTTTGTTATGAGTTTAGAGTCGGTGACCTAGGTTTGGAAGGTTTGTGTAGTTTCCTCACTTGAATTGGCGAATGTTGGGTTGTGAAGTTTGTGGTTGAAGAGATATTTGAGAAGTTAGATACCGGTGATAGTTATGATGAATTGAGAACTTGGAAAGGAATAATGATGAAATTATTGGACTATATGGGAGTGTGCGAAGTCTATATCTCTGACGTGGCAGATTTCCCTGCTGCATGAGTAGTTGTTGTTGAAAGTGTGCAGAGCCTATATCTCTGGCGTGGCAGACTTCTCTGCTGTGTTAGTAGTTGTTGTTGTTTTCTTCTCTACTGCATGAAGTGTGCGGGGCCTATATCCCTGACGTAGTAGACTCCTTACTGCATGAGTGTGCAGGACACTATATCTCTGGCGTAGCAGATTTGTTGTAGCATGAGTGTGCAGGGCACTATATCTCTGTCGTGGCAGAAAAGGCTACATTTAGAAAGATGTGTCAGGTTGGCATTTACTAACGGACAAGTGATATCACGAGCCAATAGGACAGGCATTCATCATATGCATCTGTTATGTGCTTGTTTGTTTTGATTACTTGAGTTTGCCTAATTGTGTAATATGCCTACTTGCTTCTTGAGTTACTTGTTATATATAATTACTACATGTGTTTTACTTGCTTGTATTATCTGTGATTGTCTAGTGCTGAGGAGGTTAGATCGGCGGTGGCGATAGGATCGCACGGAGGGTAGGTTGGTGAAGGCTGTGTGATAGTGGTGACTAGTTTTAGTTAGAAATCCCTAAGTTTAGATACCTTTGTTTATTATTTACGGTTTAAATTATTTATTTCATTAAGCTTGAGTATTTGTTTGGTATGAAGCTCCAGGATTACCTCTGGCATCCAGGAGTCTTATATCTTACATCACTGGGCACTGTTACCATACTGAGAACCTTTGGTTTTCATTCCATACTTTGTTGTTGTTTTTCAGATGCAAGTCGTAGCCTACCTCGGTGAGTTGTTTTGGTGGTGACAGAGCAGAGGATCCTTGCTATGTTTTAAAGTCTTTTGGTTTATTTTATTTAAATCTCTCACTTTTGTAGTTATCTCTGCCTTAGAGGCTTACTGGTGCGCGAAATTGTGAACAATACTTTTTCACAACTCTCATAATCCCCGGTCATGAACCCCAAGAACTTGGTAGTTCAATACCATGGCATTACACAACTTCGCACAACTAACCAGCAAGTGCACTGGGTCGTCCAAGTAATAAACCTTACGCGAGTAAGGGTCGATCCCACGGAGATTGTTAGTATTGAAGCAAGCTATGGTCATCTTGTAAATCTTAGTCAGGCAAACTCAAATGTATATGGTGATGAACGAAAATAAACATAAAGATAAAGATAGAGATACTTATGTAATTCATTGGTAGGAACTTCAGATAAGCGCATGGAGATGCCTTCCCTTCCGTCTCTCTGCTTTCCTACTGCCTTCATCCAATCCTTCTTATTCCTTTCCATGGCAAGCTTTTGCAAGGGTTTCACCGTTGTCAGTGGCTACCTCCCATCCTCTCAGTGAAAGCGATAGCATATGCTCTGTCACAGCATAGCGGAATTCAGCTGTCGGTTCTCGGTCAGGCCGGAATAGAATCCATCGATTCTTTTGCGTCTGTCACTAACGCCCCGCCTGCTAGGAGTTTGAAGCACGTCACAGTCATTCAGTCATTGAATCCTACTCAGAAAACCACAGACAAGGTTAGAACTTCCGGATTCTCTTGAATGCTGCCATCAATTCTTGCCTATACCACGAAGACTCTGACCTCACGGAATGGCTGGCTCGTTTGTCAGGCGAGCACTCGGTTGTCAGGCGATCAACCATGCATCGTGCAATCAGGAATCCAAGAGATACTCACTAGAGCCTTGTTTGCTTGTAGAACAGAAGTGGTTGTCAATCACTCTGTTCATAAGTGAGAATGATGATGAGCGTCACATAATCATCACATTCATCAAGTTCTTGAGTGCGAATGAATTTCTTGGACAAAGAACAAGCGGAATTGAATAGAAGAACAATAGTAATTGCATTAATACTTGAGGTACAGCAGAGCTCCACACCTTAATCTATGGTGTGTAGAAACTCCACCGTTGAAAATACATAAGCATAAGGTCTAGGCATGGCCGAATGGCCAGCCTCCCAATGATCTAAGAACACAATGTCCAAAGAT
>NC_029779.3:18797960-18798471 GCF_000817695.3 Arachis duranensis
CTCCTTTTTCATCATTCTTTCAAGAGCCAACATTCATGAACCACAAATTCAAAAGACATATGCACTGTTTAAGCATACATTCAGAGAACAAAACTATTGCCACCACATCAAAATAATTAACTGTTATAAAATTCGAAATTCATGCAATTCTTCCTTTTTCAATTAAGCACATTTTTATTCAAGAAAGGTGATGGATTCATAGGACATTCATAACTTTAAGGCATAGACACTAAGACACTAATGATCACAAGACACAAACATGGATAAACATAAGCATAAAATTCGAAAAACAGAAGAATAAAGAACAAGGAGATTAAAGAACGGGTCCACCTTAGTGATGGCGGCTTGTTCTTCCTCTTGAAGGTCTTATGGAGTGCTTGAGCTCCTCAATGTTTCTTCCTTGTCTTTGTTGCTCCTCTCCCATGATTCTTTGATCTTCTCTAATCTCATGAAGGATGATGGAGTGTTCTTGATGCTCCACCCTTAGTTGTCCCATGTTGGAACTCAACTC
>NC_029779.3:18800061-18800288 GCF_000817695.3 Arachis duranensis
ACTTGAGGTACAGCAGAGCTCCACACCTTAATCTTTGGTGTGTAGAAACTCCACCGTTGAAAATACATAAGCATAAGGTCTAGGCATGGCCGTATGGCCAGCCTCCCAATGATCTAGGATAGCATCAAAAACAAAGATAGCTACCAAGATGTCTCAATACAATAGTAAAAGGTCCTACTTATAGAAAACTAGTAGCCTAAGGTTTACAGAAATGAGTAAATGACATA
>NC_029779.3:18805482-18808439 GCF_000817695.3 Arachis duranensis
GGTGACTTTGAATGCCGGTTTGGGCCATCAAATCTTGGGCAAAGTATGGACTATCATATATTGCTGGAAAGCCCAGGATGTCTACTTTCCAACGCCGTTGAGAACGCGCCAATTGGGCTTCTGTAGCTCCAGAAAATCCACTTCTAGTGCAGGGAGGTCAGAATCCAACAGCATCTGCAGTCCTTTTTGGTCTCTGAATCAGATTTTTGCTCAGGTCCCTCAATTTCAGCCAGAAAATACCTGAAATCACAGAAAAACACACAAACTCATAGTAAAGTCCAGAAAAGTGAATTTTAACTAAAAACTAATAAAAATATACTAAAAACTAACTAGATCATACTAAAAACATACTAAAAACAATGCCAAAAAGTATACAAATTATCCGCTCATCACTTACTTTGAGAGAAATACTGTATAAGTTGTTTTCTGTATGTCTATATATAACTAGCCGGCTTAAACTCCATGGGAGGCGGCTAGTCCTTATGACTATTATACTTTGTTATATTTATATATATGTCTTGAAATCTGTATGTATATCTTGTGCCTCGTTTAGTGTAGCTTCGTGTGAACGTTTCGTGCTTTTCGAATTCTATTTTTGAGCCTAATCCTTCATCGGGCTTCTAGAATTATTATTTCTTTTTATGTATAAATATGTATAAGCTTTAGAATTGTCGTAACCTTTGATTAACCTCTGCTTTACGACGTGAAGTAAAGCTTAGGGTAATTAGGGTGTTACATTTAGTGGTATCAGAGCTGGGTTCGTCCTCGTGTGCCTGAGGGATGGACTGATTGTGTTTCATTGCATACTCTGTGTCTTTTTCTTTTATGCTATTTATGTTATTGATGAACCACTATTTTGTGGTACATTTTGTGCTTAATTTAGGTGGATTTTATCCACTTTTTCCATATTTATTCAAGGAAATAGCATGGTTTCATAATTTTCTCCTAAATTGTGCTTAAGTGTAAAAACATGCTTTTTAGGCCCTTAAATTATTAATTTTGATTCACCTTTGATTCCACTAGATGCCTGATGCACCACTAATTCATGGTACATCTTGTGCTTAATTGAGTGGATTTTATCCACCATTCTCACATTTATTCACATAATCTGCATGTTTTACACTTTCCTTCCTGATTTTGTGCTATGATTGAAAACATACTTCATTGGAATTTGCTAAATTTACTCTTTTCTTATTACCATTCGATGCCGTGATATGTGTGTTAAGTGATTTCAGGGTTTATAGGGCAGGAATGGCTTAGAGGATGGAAAGGAAGCTTGCAAAAATGGAAGAAACAGAAGAAACGAAGGAAATAGTCAGCGAGAATTTACGCGCATGCATGGCTCATGCGTGCGCTTGACTTGAAGATTTTCATAGTGACGCGTGCACGTACCTGACGCATACGCGTGACTTGAAGACTTGCACATCGACGCGTACGCGTGACTGACGCATACGCGTGTCATGCGCCACGTGCAGAAAACGCAGAAAACACTGGAGATGATTGCTGGGCTCCATTTTGGCCCAGTTCTAAGCTCGAAAACACAGAATAGAAGCTGCAGAGTAGGAGAATCATGAGACATTCAGACAGTTCTCATATTCACAATTTTTGGTTTTAGATGTAGTTTTTAAAGAGAGAGGCTCTCTCCTCTCTCTAGGTTTTAGGATTTAGGATTTCTCTTAGTTTTAGGTTTATTTCTTCCCAATTCCAGGTTCAATGTTCCTTTAATTTAGTTCTCTTATACTCTTATTTTTCTAGTACTTTGGTTTATCTATTCTTCTTGTTGATTCTCTTCTTTTCCAATTTGGTTTATGAACTCCATGTTAGATTTGATTTTCTATTTAATGCAATTTGAGGTATTTTATATTTATGATTGATTTCTTCAATTTGTCTTATTGATGCTTTCAATTGATTGTTTGGATTTAATATTCTTGTATTAATTTTCTATGTTTTTATTTTGTGCCTTCCAAGTGTTTGACAAAATGCTTGGGAGGATCCCAAATTATACTTTTATGTTCTTGGCTTGGGATGGTAACTTAGGAACTCTTGAGTTACTAATGTCTAAGGAATTGACGATTGGGAGCCATTAAATCTAGTTCTCACTAATTGAATTAGTGGAGAGCTAGGACTTATGGACTTCGATCAATACAGCTCATTTAACTTTCCTTTACTACTAGTTAGAGGATGACTTAATGGGATTGATCCTTGCCAATTCTCATGTTTTGGTTAGTGATAAGGATAGAGATCCTTGACCACCAAACCTTGCCAAGAGCTTTTCTAGTCATTTGATTTTCCTTTGCAATTTACTTTTCTTGTTTTCTTATTTCAAAAACCCCAAAAAGATACCTTTACATAACCAATTATAAGAACACTTCCCTGCAATTCCTTGAGAGACGACCCGAGGTTTGAATACTTCGATTATTAATTTTATTTGGGGTTTGTTACTTGTGACAAACAATTTTTTGTATGAAAGGATTATTGTTGGTTTAGAAACTATACTTTCAACGAGGATTTATTTGTGAATTCTGGTGCACGAAATTGCAATCACACTTTTGCAACTCCGCACAACTAACCAGCAAGTGCACTGGGTCGTCCAAGTAATACCTTGCGTGAGCAAGGGTCGATCCCACGGAGATTGTCGGCTTGAAGCAAGCTATGGTTATCTTGTAAATCTTAGTCAGGATATCAGAAATTATCAGGATTGATTGTGAAAAGCAAAAGAACATGAAATTGTTACTTGTTTTGCAGTAATGGAGAATAGGTTGAGGTTTTGGAGATGCTCCATCTTCTGAATCTCTGCTTTCCTACTGTCTTCTTCTTCAAACACGCAAGGCTCCTTCCATGGCAAGCTGTATGTAGGGTTTCACCGTTGTCAATGGCTACCTCCCATCCTCTCAGTGAAAATGTTCAACGCGCTCTGTCACAACACGGCTATTCATCTGTCGGTTCTCGATCATGTC
>NC_029779.3:18809403-18809706 GCF_000817695.3 Arachis duranensis
AGATTGTGACCCAGCTTTGCTAGAGTCCCCAATTAGAGGTGTCCAGGGTTCTTAAGCACACTCTTTTTGCCTTGGATCACAACTTTATTTCTTTCTGTTTTTCTTTCTTTTTCTTCTTTTTTTTTCGAAATTTTTTTTCTTTTTTTTTTGATTCACTGCTTTTTCTTGCTTCAAGAATCAATTTGATGATTTTTCAGATCCTCAATAACAGTTCTCCTTTTTCATCATTCTTTCAAGACCCAACAATTTTAACATTCTTAAAACAACAAATTCAAAAGACATATGCACTGTTCAAGCATTCAT
>NC_029779.3:18809954-18811645 GCF_000817695.3 Arachis duranensis
TTTCGAAAAATAGAAAATAAAGAACAAGGAGATTAAAGAACGGGTCCACCTTAGTGATGGCGGCTTGTTCTTCCTCTTAAAGATCTTATGGAGTGCTTGAGCTCCTTAATGTCTCTTCCTTGCCTTTGTTGCTCCTCTCTCATGATTCTATGATCTTCTTTAATTTCATGGAGGAGGATAGAATGTTCTTGGTGCTTCACCCTTAGTTGTCCCATGTTGGAACTCAATTCTCCTAGGGAGGTATTGATTTGCTCCCAATAGTTTTGTGGAGGAAAGTCAAGAGGTTTCTCCGGCCTTAGGTGCCATAAATAAAGTGCATCCCTTGAGATGAATATCTCCATCTCCCATGGCTCGGAGGTGGAAGCTTCCCTTTCCTCTTTCTAGAGGTTTCTCAGGCCTTAGGTGCCATAAATGGTTATGGAGAAACAAAAAGCAACGCTTTTACCACACCAAACTTAGAAGGTTTGCTTGTTCTCAAGCAAAAGAAGAAAGAAGAGAGAGAGTGGTGGGGTAGGTGGGGATCCTGTGGGGTCCACAGATCCTGAGGTGTCAAGGAAAAGTCATCCCTGCACTAAATGGCATGCAAAAATGCGTTTTTAGCCAATTCTGGCGTTAAACGCCGGGCTGGTACCCATTTCTGGCATTTAACGCCAGCTTGGGGCCCTTTTCTGGCGTTTAACGCCAGTCTGGTGCCCCTTTCTGGCGTTAAACGCCCAGAATGGTGCCAGACTGGGCGTTAAACGCCCGTCTGCTAGCCTTACTGGCGTTTAAACGCCAGCAAGCTTTTCCTCCAGGGTGTGCTGTTTTTCTCTCTATTTTTCTTTCTGTTTTTGCTTTTTCAATTGATTTTGTGACTTCTCATGATCATCAACCTATAGAAAACATAAAATAACAAAGGAAATTAAATAAAATATAACATTGGGTTGCCTCCCAACAAGCGCTTCTTTAGTGTCAGTAGCTTGACAGTGGGCCCTCATAGAGCCTCACGGAGGCTCAGAGCAAAGTTGGAACCTCCCAACACCAAACTTAGAGTTTGAATGTGGGGGTTCAACACCAAACTTAGAATTTGACTGTGGGGGCTCTGTTTGACTCTGTTTTGAGGGAAGCTCTGCATGCTTCCTCTCCATGGTTACAGAAGGAGAACCTTGAGTCTTATAGTTTGCACTGTCTGCAAGCCACGGAGCTTCCTGAATAGCAAATAATTGCTCATCCGGAAAGGTTTTAGAGATCTCAGTAGGAAGGAGGGATGCTCCTGCTACTGGTTCTATCCTTGACAGGTGATCAGCTACTTGATTCTCTGTTCCTTTTTTGTCTCTTATTTCTATATCAAACTCTTGCAGAAGTAACACCCATCTTATGAGCCTGGGTTTTGAATCCTGCTTTGTGAGTAGATATTTAAAAGCAGCATGGTCAGTGTACACAATCACTTTTGATCCTACTAAATAAGATCTGAACTTGTCAATGGCATAAACCACTGCAAGTAACTCTTTTTCTGTGGTTGTGTTGTTCTTCTGTGCATCATTTAGAATACGGCTGCCATAATGAATGACATGCAGAAGCTTACCATGCCTTTCTCCCAATACTGCACCAATGGCATGGTCACTGGCATCACACATTAGTTCAAATGGTAATGTCCAGTCTGGTGCAGAGATGACTGGTGTTGTGACCAGCTTAGCTTTTAGGGTCTCAAA
>NC_029779.3:18811756-18812160 GCF_000817695.3 Arachis duranensis
AAAAATCCTTTATAAACCTTCTGTAGAATCCTGCATGCCCCAGAAAGCTTCTGATTGCCTTAACATTGGTAGGTGGTGGTAATTTTTCAATTACTTCAACTTTAGCTTGATCCACCTCTATTTTCTTGTTTGAAATTTTATGCTCAAGGAAAATTCCTTCAGTCACCATAAAGTGACATTTTTCCCAGTTTAAGACCAGGTTAGTCTCTTGGCATCTTTTCAGAACAAGTGCTAAATGGTTAAGGCAAGAGCTGAATGAGTCTCCAAATACTGAAAAGTCATCCATGAAGACTTCCAGAAACTTCTCTACCATATCAGAAAAGATAGAGAGCATGCACCTTTGAAAGGTTGCAGGTGCATTACACAAGCCAAATCGCATCCTTCTGTATGCAAATACTCCAGAT
>NC_029779.3:18812670-18812925 GCF_000817695.3 Arachis duranensis
TCAGGCTGAACATCTTTAAAGATGTCATCTAGCTCTGATTCAAGACTTTCAGTCATATTAACCTCCTCCACCCAAGAGTCAATAATATCAGTTCTCATGCAGTCATTTGTTGTGTTTGGATGCTGCATAGCTTTGACAACATTCAACTTGAACTCATCCTCATTGACTCTCAGAGTTAATTCCCCTTTTTAGACGTCAATGAGGGTCCGTCCAGTTGCTAGGAAAGGTCTTCCTAGAATGAGAGTTGCACTCTTG
>NC_029779.3:18813100-18813350 GCF_000817695.3 Arachis duranensis
TAAGCCAAGCTTTCTGATAGTGGATGCAGGTATTAGGTTGATACTTGCCCCAAGATCACATAGAGCTTTGTTGGTACAAGTACCCTCTAATGTGCATGGTATTATGAAGCTTCCAGGGTCTTTAAGCTTCTCTGGTAAGCTCTTTAATATGACTGCACTGCATTCTTCTGTGAGAAAAAATTTTTCAGTTTCTCTCCAATCCTTCTTATGACTTAAGATCTCTTTCATGAACTTAGCATAAGAAGGTATT
>NC_029779.3:18813451-18813995 GCF_000817695.3 Arachis duranensis
CTTGGGCAGTGGTTTGGTTATCCTCTGTCAATTGTTCCTTATTTGGATTTTTGCTACTTTGAGCAGTGTTATTCAATGTCTTCCCACTCCTCAGTTGAACTGCTTGACATTCTTCTGTTATTTGTTTAGATATCTGCTGTTTTACTTGATTCAACTGCAGTTCCATGTTCTTGTTAGCAACTTTAGTTTCAATGAGCATCTCTTTAAATTCTGCTAACTGTTCTGTCATCAGGAGCAATTGTTGATTAAGCTCAATCATCTGTTCTTGAGGATTAGGATCAGTGGCTACTGCCATGACTTCCTCTTTTAAAGAGAACTCATTGCTAGAGTACAAATATTGATTTCTAGCAACAGTGTCTATAAGCTCTTGAGCTTCTTCAATTGTCTTCCTCATGTGTATAGATCCACCAGCTGAGTGGTCTAAAGACGTCTGAGCTTTTTCTGTAAGCCCATAGTAGAAGATATCTAACTGTACCCACTCTGAAAACATTTCAGAGGGGCATTTTCTTAGCATACCTCTATACCTCTCCCAGGCATTATAAAG
>NC_029779.3:18814469-18815100 GCF_000817695.3 Arachis duranensis
ATGCTACTCCCATATGCAGCTGTAATGGGGTTAGCATATGACCCCAGAGTCCTTTTGGACTGATCAATTCCACTTAGGTCCATGATGGATAAAATATTTTTTTTTTGAATTAACGAAAAAAAAAATTAAAATAAAAGAAAATTAAAATAAAAATTCGAAAATCAAAAAGAAAATAAGATCAAAGCAAATTGAGAACTGAATCAATTAGTTAATGAAAAAGATTTTGAAAAAAGCAATTAAAAAGATATGATTGAAAAATTTTTATGAAAAAGATTTGATTTTTGAAAAGAGGAAAGAGAAAAACACAAAAGGACACCAAACTTAAAATTTTAGAAAATCAAACACTAATTTTCGAAAATCTTTAAGGGAAAAACACAAAGAGGACACCAACTTAGAATTTTTATGAATCTAAAAGGGACTAAGAACATGCAATTTCGAAAATCAAAAGAAAAGCAAAAGCATGCAATTGACACCAAACTTAAAATATGAAACTAGACTCAACTAAAAGACTCTAAACCAAAATAAACAAAACAGTCCTAATCTAAGCAACAAGATAAACCGTCAGTTGTCCAAACTCGAACAATCCCCGGCAACGGCGCCAAAAACTTGGTGCACGAAATTGCAATCACAC
>NC_029779.3:18815409-18820176 GCF_000817695.3 Arachis duranensis
GATATCTTAGAACAAGAACAAGCGGAATTGAATAGAGGAACAATAGTAATTGCATTAATACTTGAGGTACAGCAGAGCTCCACACCTTAATCTATGGTGTGTAGAAACTCCACCGTTGAAAATACATAAGAACAAGGTCTAGGCATGGCCGAATGGCCAGCCTCCCAATGATCTAAGAACTAGATGTCCAAAGATGATCAAAGGATCTTAAGAAATCCAAAGATCCAAAGATCCAAAGATGAAAATACAATAGTAAAAGGTCCTATATATAGAGAACTAGTAGTCTAGGGTTTACAAAGATGAGTAAATGACATAAAAATCCTTTTCCGGGCCCATTTGGTGTGTGCTTGGGCTGAGCATTGAAGCATTTTCGTGTAGAGACTCTTCTTGGAGTTAAACGCCAGCTTTTATGCCAGTTTGGGCGTTTAACTCCCATCCTTGTGCCAGTTCCGGCGTTTAACGCTAGGAATTCTGAGGGTGACTTTGAACGCCAGTTTGAGCCTTCAAATCTTGGGCAAAGTATGGACTATCATATATTTCTGGAAAGCCCAGGATGTCTACTTTCCAACGCCGTTGAGAGCGCACCAATTGGGCTTCTGTAGCTCCAGAAAATCCACTTCGAGTGCAGGGAGGTCAGAATCCATTAGCATCTGCAGTCCTTTTTGGTCTCGGAATCAGATTTTTGCTCAGGACCCTCAATTTCAGCCAGAAAATACCTGAAATCACAGAAAAACACACAAACTCATAGTAAAGTCCAGAAAAGTGAATTTTAGCTAAAACTAATAAAAATATACTAAAAACTAACTAGATCATACTAAAAACATATTAAAAACAATGCCAAAAAGCGTATAAATTATCCGCTCATCAAATTCTAAACCGTCAAAAATCTGTTCATCAAAATGGTGTCGTTGCCAGGGAATTGCAAACGTGTGCCTTATTATTGGTTATTGTAAATATTTGCTGTTTGCTTGTTTGTTAGTTTTTGTTAGTTTAGGACTTAGTTGCTTTTTTTTCTAGTTTCTGTTTTTATTTTCTTTAACTACTATGAATTCTCACCCCTTTGGCTATGAGTTTAGTTCAAATAATGTTGTAGGGAATGAAGGCTACAATGAGAATATGCATCAAAGTTGGAACAATCAAGGTTGGGAGGAGCCACAAGGATTTGATCAACCCTCTTGGCAATAACCTCCACCAACATACTATAACCAAGAGCCATTCCAAGAAGCATATCAAGATGACGGCTATGGTGAGCACTCTTTTGATTATCAACAACCACCACCATACGCCTATGAACCCCCTCCTCAACATAATTTTGAACCACCATACTCACAAGCACGTTACCACCAAACACTCCCATATGACCCTAATCCTTACCCACCATACTAAGAGCCTTATGAGCCATACTTAGAACTACCACCTCAATATACACTATCTCCATATCCTTATCAAGAAGAACCACCTCCGTATTATGAGCCCTTTCTCCCAACAAATGAACCCTCCTATCCACCCCAACCTCCATTGGACAACAACACACCTATGTCTAATCTCATTGGTCTCACCTCTAAACTCCAATATCTTATATCCCACAGGGACCAACCCTCTACCTCCAATATTCAACCCTCAAGCTTTAGTGCACCGCCACCCTTCGTGCAAGAATACCCATATCCATCAATCCAAGAGCAACATGATTCCAATGATGCTACTAACCCAGAACAAGAGTGAAGAGATCGTCTTAGGGACATAATGGATCGGTTGTATGCACACATACTTCAAGAGAAGCAAGAGGATGCCCAAAAGGTGGAGGTAGTAGAGACGCTTGAAGGCGAAGGAGTGGTTGAAGAATTAGTGAAGGAAGACATCAAGGAGGAGTTTGATTTTGTATTAGAGCAAGTAGAGAAAGATGAAATTATCACAGAAGAGGAAGTGCTTGAAGACTTGGGAGATGTGGAACTGATGAGCAGATAATTTATACGCTTTTTGGCATTGTTTTTACATAGTTTTTAGTAAGTTTTAGTTACTTTTTAGTATATTTTTATTAGTTTTTATGAAAAAATCACATTTCTGGACTTAACTATGAGTTTTTGTGTTTTTTTGTTATTTCAGGTATTTTCTGGTTGAAATTGAGGGACCTGAGCAAAAATCTTATTCAGAGGCTGAGAAAGGACTGCAGATGCTGTTGGATTCTGACCCTCTTGCACTCGAAGTAAATTTTCTGGAGCTATAGAAGCCCAATGGGCGCGCTATCAATTGCGTTGGAAAGTATACATCTTGGGCTTTCCAGCAATGTATAATTGTTCATACTTTTTCCGAGATTTGATGGCCCAAACTGGCGTCTAAACGCCCACCAAAGACCCTTTTGTGGCGTAAAACGCCAGAACTGGCACCAGAACTGGAGTTAAACGCCCAAACTGGCACCCAAGCTGGCGTTTAACTCCAAGGATGGCCTATGCATGTGAAAGCTTCAAAGATCAGCCCAAACACACACCAAGTGGGCCCCGAAAGTGGATTTTTGCACTATCTACTCATTTTCTGTAAACCCTAGTGACTAGTTTAGTATAAATAGCTCTTTTGACTATTGTATTCAGATCTTTTGGAATAGCTTTTTGATCACTTTAGATCATTTTGCACGTTTAGGGGAGGCTGGCCATTCGGCTATGCCTAGACCTTTCTCTCTTATGTATTTTCTACGGTGGAGTTTTTACACTTCATAGATTAAGGTGATGAGCTTTGCTGTTCTTCATGAATTAATGAAGGTACTATTGTTTTTCTTTCAATTCACGCCTACTTCTTCTCCAAGATATACTCTCGTACTTAATTCAGTTAAGTCAGAATGAAGGAGGTGACCTGTGACAATCACCCACTATCGTCGTTACTCGCTTAACCAAGATCCGCGTGCCTGACAATCACAAAGCAGTCTACATGATGTTCAACGTAGTCATTGGACGACAGCCAGAGTATTTTCTCTTGGGTCTCTGATCCACGGATTCGCATCGCCTCTCCTGACAACAGAGAATCTGAATTCGTGATTAGAACCTTCATGGTATAGGCTAGAATGAATAGACAACATTCCTGAGATCTGGAAAGTCTAAACCTTGTTTGTGGTATTTCGAGTAGGATCTAGGAAGGGATGATTGTGACGAGCTTCAAACTCACGACTGTTTGGCGCAGTGACAGTGTGCAAAAGGATCAAGGGATCCTATTCTGACACAAGTGAGAACCGACAGATAATTAGCACTGCGATATTTGTGCCTGGTATTTTTCATCCGAGACGAGAAATCTGACAGTTGATTAGCCGTACAGAAACCGTAGCCGGACCATTTTCACTGAGAGGATCATACGACTTGCCATGGAGGGAGGACGCATGATTGGATGAAGACAATAGGAAAGCAGAGGTTCAGAAGTAACAAAGCATCTCCAAACGCTTATCTGAAATTCCCACCAATGAATTACATAAGTATCTCTATGTTATTTTTCATTTTATTTATCTTTTAATTATCAAATCCTCATAACCATTTGAATCTGCCTGACTAAGATTTACAAGATGACCATAGCTTGCTTTAAGCTGGCAATCTTCGTAGGATCGACCCTTACTCATGTAAGGTATTACTTGGATGACCAGTGAACTTTCTGGTTGGTTGTGCGGAGTTGTGAAAAGTGTGATCATAATTTCGTGCACCAAGTTTTTGGCGCCGTTGCCAGGGATTGTTCGAGTTTGGATAACTGACGGTTCATCTTGTTACTTAGATTGGGTAATTTTATTTTATGTTTAAGCTTTTTATTTTTATTTTCGAAAAAAATACAAAAAAATTTAATAAAATCATAAAAACCAAAAAAAAAATTGTGTTTCTTGTTTGAGTCTAATGTCAAATCCTAAGTTTGGTGTCAATTGCATGTTTTTAATTTTCTTTAAGTTTTCGAAAATATATGCATTGTATTCTTCTGTGATCTTCATGTTGTTCTTGATGATTTCATTTGTTCAATCTCATGATTTTCTTGTTTTGTGTTTTATATTGTTTTTCATATGCATTTTCGACTTCATAGTGTCTAAATATTCAAAATTTCTAAGTTTGGTGTCTTGCATGTCTTTCTTTTCTAAAAAATTTTCAAAATTATGTTCTTGATGTTCATCATGATCTTCAAAGTGTTCATGGTGTTCATCTTGACATTTAAAGTGTTCTTGCATGCATTATTAGTTTGATCTTAAATTCTTATGTTTTGAGTCATTTTGTGTTTTTCTCTCTCCTCATTAAAAATTAAAAAAAGTAAAAAATATATATCTTTCCAAGTAAATAATATAGAGAAATGAAGATTCAGAACATAAGGCAGAAGAATCATAGAGAAAAAGAGCTCACTGGTGTTAAAACGTCAGTAAAGAGGCAATTTGGGCGTTAAACGCCATAATGGCTATCATTCTGGGCGTTTAACTCTAGTAAGGGTACCATACTGGGTGTTAAACGCCAAAATGGGCAGCATTCTTGCCGTTTAGAAAAATGCCCAGTAAAGAAGGATTTCTGGTATTTAACGCCAGCCGGGGTATCTGGCTGGGCAATAAACGCCCAAAAAGGTAGCCAAATGGGCATTAAACGCCAAAATGGATAGTGTTCCGAGGGTTACCTGAAACGTGTAGCTCGGTCGTCTGGAGAGACCCGAGGTGGGGGTTCAGTGACCCGAGCTTGATATACAAAGTGGTTGGTGGTTGTACCTGCAATGACACTCCGATGCTTAAGTTAGCATGGGTCCAAGCAGATATGTGTAGAATGTGGAATG
>NC_029779.3:18820294-18821439 GCF_000817695.3 Arachis duranensis
TTTGGGAGGTCGTGCTCGGGCATAGTAGTTTTTCAAAATTCAAAAATGACCGTTCCTGCATTTATTGCATTTTACCGTTTTTCCTCGATTTCCGTTCGGGCCCTGTGAAGGCTTTATTTATTTGCTCCCTTCCCTTTTTTCTGCGTTTTGTTTTTCTTTATCCTTTTTCGAGCACTGCTTCTTCTTTCTCTTTGTTCTGCTTCCCCGAATCTTTCCGTGTGTCTTTCCGGGGTTTCCTCTGTGCCGTCATTTCGTTCTTCTTGCTTCGGAGCTCGTCGTCTTCGTTTCTTTCTTCCAGGTTTGTTCCCATGTTTCTCTTTTCTTGTGATCATATGCTTCTGTTCTTTGTGCGGCTCTTGTTTGTTTCTTTTTCTTTATGCCTGGATTGCCCCAAAAAGAGGCGCCGCCATTGCTGTTTGTTTGTATATGGGGGGCTCTTTTTTGTTCTCTGGTATTTTTGTTCCGGGTTGCCGTATTTTCGTCGTGGGGTTTTTTGTTTCTTGCTTTTGCTGAATGGGTTTTCGCTGTCTTCTTTATGTGATTTTTGCTTGCTGTTGTATTCTTCTTTGTAGGTAAGAATTTTTATGTCTCGAAAGGTTCTTCAAGCGATGTCGACCAAGATTCCAAGTGGTCTTGGTTGGGTAGATCCTGTTCCTCTAAGAGTCCCTTCTGTGGTAGATTCTGAGTATTTAGTTAGGTTCCGTAGGCATTGTAGCATATGTGAAAATAGAGAATCTGAGAGGGATTATGAACTAGTAGCCCCGGATTCCGAGGAGAGAGTGTGCTTCCCGCCCCTAGATAGTTCCGAGAAGCTCTTCTTTTATGCTTATGATTGTTTTTTCTCTAAGCTGAGTGTCCGACTTCCCTTTACCGATCTGGAGTCCGAGGTGTTATGGTCTTGTAACCTTGCCCCTACGCAGCTCCATCCAAATTCTTGGGCGTTTTTAAAGCTGTTTCAACTTTTGTGTCAGTTCTTGGGCGTTGCTCCCTCTATTTCTCTTTTTTCCTACCTGTTCGTGTTGACGAAGCCAGGGTCGGGTGGAGGGAAGGTATCTTGGGTCTCTTTTAGGGCTAACCAGGGAAGGAAATTTTGTACCCTGTATGATGAGTCCTTTCATGATTTTAAGAACTTTTATTTCAAGGTC
>NC_029779.3:18822081-18823581 GCF_000817695.3 Arachis duranensis
TTGAACAGCATATTCTCCCTCAGACTTTTATTTCTACTGATGATGTGTCTATGGAGCACCATTTTCAGTATATGGCGCGGAGCTGTGTCCGGATGGCTAGTCTTCATGCCGCTATTGCCCGGGAGTTCAAGAAATCCCCCCTTGGTGCGACCAGTTCCCGACTTGAGAAGGCTCAGTCTGAGTTCGAGAGGATTAGTGAACTGAAGGCTGCTAGGATTACTGAGCTGGAGGTATCTTTGGAGAAAGAGAAAGCTAAAGCTACCGCGGCTGTGGCGGCAGCGAATGCTTCTGAGGAGATGGCGAAGGCGGCGAGGGAGAGTTATACTCGGACATATGCTGAGCTGGTGGAGACAAAGGAGAGATTGCAATCCGCTCAGGATGATTTTTACGAGCTAGAAGGTCATGTGGCTAAGGGTATGGATGCTATGTTTGAAAATTTGAAGGCTCAGGTCCGGGTTCTTGCTCCTGACCTGGATCTGAGTTTATTCAGTACGGATAATGTTGTCGTGGAGGGAAAGATTGTTCCTGCTCCCAACGAGGATGAGGTTCCGGTGTCCGACCCCAAAGTTCCGGTTGCGAACCCGACTTTACCTTTGGCCGGGGATGGATCTGGTGTGGAGGTTTTAAACCGAGATGACGGTGCCGTCAATGCTGTCCCGATTTCTATGTTTCCTCCGCAGCCTTCTGTCGATGTGGAGTCCGGAAAGGATCTTGATTCTCTGTAATCCTTTTATCTTTGGTTTTTTGCCCGGCCTGTGGGCTCTTTTGTTTTTGGATGGTTTCTGTGAATGCTTTGGACACCTTTTTTGCTATTAGCTACCTGTGGTAACTTTTTTAGCTTATTATGCGGTGTTTGTTCGCGTTTTGACTTTTTGTTCCGCTTTTATGCTTTTTAGTTGTTTTTGGATAACAACCTTTTAGCTAGCGCTTTTTGTTGAACTTTTCTTTGATTTCGTTTTTTCGCTTGTACTTTTTAGTTGTTTTTGTATAGCAACTTTTTAGTAAGCGTTTTCGAAATCTTTGCTTTTGCCGTTTTAAGGCTTCTTTCTCGGATCCGGGCTTTTTCTCGGACCTCGGGTGGGGCGGTCGAGTACTTCCCTTTGTTGGGCCCGACCTTGTCGTTGGTCGGCCTTTTAAGTTATTTTTGTAATCTCAGAAGACTATTCCGACTCCCCAGTTCCGACCTATAAGTCAAGATCCTCCGACCTCTGGGCCTGCTACCTCTTCTCCTCCTTTGTCCTCGGGTCCTCCTCCCAAGAAGCAGAAGACCTCTCAAGAGCTTGCGGGTTTTAACGATAAGAATTTTGATGCTCTTGGTTGGATTGAACAGCATATTCTCCCTCAGACTTTTATTTCTACTGATGATGGGTCTATGGAGCACCATTTTCAGTATATGGCCCGGAGCTGTGTCCGGATGGCTAGTCTTCATGCCGCTATTGCCCGGGAGTTCAAGAAATCCCCCCTTGGTGCGACCAGCTCCCGACTTGAGAAGGCTCAGTC
>NC_029779.3:18828595-18829444 GCF_000817695.3 Arachis duranensis
TATATTTAGCGTTTCTTCCTCTCTTAGCACGGAGGGAGATTGTAAGGTTTCTTGGAGGAGACTTCTGTTGTTGCCTCCGGGTTTGGTGCTAGCAAGCTTTGAGAGGGCGTCTGCCCGGGCGTTTTGTTCCCGAGGTATGTGCTGAATCTGTATTTCTGAAAAGTGGCGTAGTTGTGCCTGTGTTTGGTCCAGGTATTTTTTCATAGTTGGGTCTTTGGCCTGGTAGCTTCCATTTACTTGTGATGTGACGACCTGGGAGTCGCTGAAGATTGTGATTTTCTGGGCTCCGACCTCTTCGGCTAGCTTTAGTCCTGCTAGTAGGGCCTCGTATTCGGCTTGGTTGTTCGAAGCCTGGAACTCGAATTTTTGGGATAGTTCTATCCGCGTTCCTTGGTTGCTTTCAAGTATATCCCCGGCTCCGCTTCCTGTTTTGTTTGAGGACCCGTCGACATACAGGTTCCATGAGAGTGGGGTTCCAGGGGTCTCAGTGTATTCTGCGATGAAGTCGGCTAGATACTGAGATTTTATGGCGGTCCGGGTTTCATAGTGGAGGTCGAACTCGGACAGTTCCACCGCCCATTGCAGTATTCGTCCTGCCAGGTCTGTTTTTTGGAGGATGTGTCTCATGGGTTGGTTTGTCCGGACTTTGATTGTGTGGGCTTGAAAGTAGGGACGGAGCCTCCGAGCTGTGAACACTAGGGCGTAGGCGAATTTTTCTATCTTCTGATAGTTTAATTCGACCCCTTGTAGTGCCTTGCTTACAAAGTATATGGGGTGTTGTCCTTGGTCATTTTCTCGTATTAACGCTGAAGCGACTGCTCGATTTCCAACCGAGAGGTATAGTACGAG
>NC_029779.3:18832046-18843064 GCF_000817695.3 Arachis duranensis
TTGCTAAGATGATGGCTTGAATCTGATGTGCCATTGTATGGAGTCATGTCTAGAGCTTTGAAGTCCTTTGGGTCCTTTATCTTTCATGATCTCTTTGGTGAATGGATCCTGGTCCTTGTAGGAGCTATCCTCATGAGAGGATCGATTAGCTTTGGCCTTGAGATCGGCTTCGAGTTTTAGGAGTTTGTCGTCCAATTCCCGGCGTCGCTTTATCTCCCTTTGTAGGTCTTTCTTAGGCTCTCATTGATGTAGGGCTTCTTCTTCCAGTTGTTTTAAACGGTCTTGAAGTGCCTCCATTGTGTAGAGTCCGCGTTTTTGTGTCGTTGTTAAGTTGAGGAGTATCCTTTGGTGTAGTGTCCGCATTTTTGTGTGGCATTCTATCCTCTACATCTAAATCATGGTCGTTGTCATGGTTGTCCGCCATGGTGATGGGATGACTTCCAAGTTCCCCGGTAATGGTGCCAATGTTCCGAGGGTTACCTGAAACGTGTAGCTCGGTCGTCTGGAGAGACCCGAGGTGGGGGTTCAGTGACCCGAGCTTGATATGCAGAGTGGTTGGTGGTTGTACCTGCAATGACACTCCGATGCTTAAGTTAGCATGGGTCCAAGCAGATATGTGTAGAATGTGGAATGAATGCCATACCTGGGTGCTCCAGTGTATTTATAGTAGTTGGCCGTGATCTTCCCTGGATAAGATATTCTTATCTTATCTTATCTTTGGGAGTTTTATCTCTATCTTTTGTGGAACCGCCTTTTCTAGGCCTTTTCGGCCTTTAGGTTTTGGGCTGCGTTCCTTTTTGATGGGCCTTCCTTGCTTTGTTGTCCGAGGTCCGACCTTTAGGCGTGAGCCTTAGGACGAGGTCGGACCTTTTATGAATTTGCCGAGTTGGAGGAGCCCGGTCAGGGTATGAACAGATAGCATTCTGGGCGTTTAACGCCAGGATGACACAAGGGAGGTAATTTCATTTCCAATTCAAATTTTTTTCAAATTTTCATGTTTTAATTCATAATTTTAAAATCTTATCTTTCCACATTTTCAAAAATCCTTGCTAACAATTAATGTTTTGATTCAAAAAAATTGCAAGTTTGTTACTTTCTTGTGAAGAAAGGTTCAATCTTTGAATTTTAGAATCATATCTTTTAGTTTCTTGTTAGTCAAGTCATCAATTTTAAAAATCAAATATTTTTCAATCATATCTTTTCAATCATATATTTTTAAAATCATATCTTTTTCAATCAAATCTTTTTCAATCATATCTTTTTAAATTTTGATTTCAAAATCTTTTTTCTAACTTCTTATCTTTTTAAAATTATTTTCAAATCTTTTTCAACTAATTACTATTTCTTATCTTTTTCAAAACCACCCAATTTTCGAAATCACTAACCACTTTTCCATTTCCAATTTTCGAAAATTACTAACCACTTTTTCAAAAATCTTTTTAATTAACTAATTGTTTTAGTTTTAATTTTCAAATACTCTCTCTCTCATCTCTTTCTATTTATTTGCTAACACTTCTCTTCTACTTATAATTCGAACCCTCTCTCTCCCTCTGTGTTTGAATTCTTCTTATTCTCTTTCTACCTCATTCCTCTATTCTTCTTTTCTTCTGACACCTCAAGGAATCTCTGTACTGTGACATAGTGGATTCCACTACTCCCTTTGTTGTCTTCTTTTTCATTTGAGCAGAAACATGGATAAAAATATTCTTGTTGAACCTGATCCTGAACTTGAAAGGACTCTGAAGAAGAAGCTAAGAGAAGATAAAGCACAACACTCCGGAGAGAATCTTACAGAGAATTTCGAAAAAGAAGCAGACATGGCAGCCGAACCCAACAACAATGCCAGAGATGCAAGGAAGATGCTTGGTGACTATACTACACTAACTTCCATCTTCTATGAAAGAAGCATCTCAATTCCTGCCATTGGAGCAAACAACTTTGAGCTTAAGCCTTAATTAGTTTCTCTAATGCAGCAAAATTGCAAGTTTTATGGACTTCCATCGGAAGATCCTCATCAGTTCTTAGCTGAATTCTTGCAGATATGTGATACTGTTAAGACCAATGGGGTTGATCTCGAGGTCTATAGACTTTATGTTTTTCCCCTTTACTGTAAGAGACAGAGCTAGAACATGGTTAGACTCACAATCTAGAGAAAGCCTGAACTCATGGGACAAGTTGGTCAATGCTTTCTTGACCAAATTCTTTCCACCTCAAAAGATGAGCAAGCTTAGAGTGGAAGTCCAAACCTTCAAACAGAAGGAAGGTGAATCCCTCTATGAAGCTTGGGAAAGATACAAGCAATTAACCAAAAGGTGTCCTTCAAACAGAATGGAGCATTATCTGTATATTCTATGATGGTCTGCCTGAATTGTCCAAGATGTCATTGGACCATTCTGCTGGTGGATCTCTTCATCTGAAAACACCTGCAGAAGCCCAGGAACTCATTGAGATGGTTGCAAATAACCAGTTTATGTACACTTCTGAAAGAAATTTCGTGAATAATGGGATGACTCAGAAGAAAGGAGTTCTTGAGATTGATACTCTGAATTCCATATTGGCTCAGAACAAAATATTGACTCAGCAAGTCAATATGATTTCTCAGAATTTGACTGGATTGCAAGCTGCATCTGGCAGTGGTAAAGAAGCATCCTCTGAAGGAGAAGCTTATGACCCTGAGAATCCTGCAATGGAAGAGGTGAATTATTTGGGAGAATCCTATGGAAACACCTATAATCCTTTATGGAGGAATCATCCAAATTTCTCATGGAAGGATCAATAGAAGCGTCAACAAGGCTTCAACAACAATAATGGTGGGAGAAATAAGTTTGGCAATAGCAAATCTTTTCCATCATCTTCTCCGCAACAGACAAAAAATTCTGAGCAGAGCCTCTCTGGCTTCGCAAATATAGTCTCTGATCTATCTAAGACCACTCTTAGTTTCATGAATGAAACAAGGTCCTCCATCAGAAATTTGGAGGCACAAGTGGGTCAGCTAAGTAAAATAGTTACTGAAACTCCTCCTAGTACTCTCCTAAGAAATACAGAAGAGAATCCCAAAAGAGAGTGCAAGGCCATAACTATAACCAAAATGGCCGAACCTGGAAAGACTGAAAAGGCAGCGATTCCCAGTGAGGAAGACCTCAAGGGACGTCCACTGACCAATAATAAGTTCCTTATTGTGGAACCAGAGAAATATGAGGCTCATACAGAGACCATAGAGATTCCACTGAACTTACTATTGTCATTCATGAGCTCTGATGAATATTCTTCCTCTGAAAAGGACGAAGACACTGTTGAAGAGCAAGTTGCTCAGTATCTAGGAGCAATCATAAAGCTGAATGCCAAGTTATTTGGTAATGAGACTTGGGAGGATGAACCTCCATTGCTCATTAATGAACTGAATACATGGATTCAACAGACATTGCCTCAAAAGAAATCGGATCCCGGAAAGTTCTTAATACCTTGCACCATAGGCACCATGATAGGGTCAGGTATCAACCTCATGCCACTCTCTATAATGGAGAAACTAGGGATCTTTGAGGTATAAAATGTAAGAATCTAACTAAAAATGGCAGACAAATCAATGAAACAAGCTTATGGACTTGTAGAGGATGTCTTAATGAAGGTTGAAGGCCTTTACGTCCCTGCTGACTTTATAATCCTAGACACTGGGAAGGATGAGGATGAATCCATCATCCTTGGAAGACCATTCCTAGCCACAGCAAGGGCTGTGATTGATGTGGACAGAGGAGAGTTAGTCCTTCAATTGAATGAGCACTACCTAATGTTTAAAACTCAAGGATCTTCTTCGGTAAACATGGAGAAGAAGCATGAAAAGCTTCTCTCAATACAAAGTCAGACAGAAGCCCCATAGTCAACTTCTAAGTTTGGTGTTGGGAGACTGCTCATACATCAGTTCGAGCTATAACGAACCGGGTTGGCCGACCTCTTAGAAGGTTTGCCCATGACCGACCTCTTGGAAGGTTGGCCCATTACCGACCTCTTCTCGAAGATGTCGGCCATATCGCCATAGGAGCCCAAAGGAGGCCCAAATAAAGGAGCACAGCCCAAATCTAAAGGCGGTCAGAGCCCAGAAAGATAAGGCGGCTCCCTAAAGGATAAGATGACTTCACTCAAAGATAAGATAAGATAAGATAACTATCTTATCTCCAGAAAGGTCACTCCTCACCATTATAAATACACTAGAGCACCCAGGTATAACTTATACTCTGATCCTATTAAAAACCTGCTTAATACCATTGCTAACTTAAGCATTGAAGTCCCTTGCAGGTACCACCACCCTCCGGTGATGAAGGATTAGCACCGCCACCAAGTCCAACAAGTCGGACACGGCGGCTCCGGCCACCATCATCAAGTCAGACACAACAGCTCCAACCAGTACAGAAGATCTCGTCCGAGATCGACCTACAGTTTTAGGTAACCCTCGGAACATTGGCGCCATTGCCGGGGAACCTGGAAGTCATCCCATTATCATGGCGGACAACCTTGACAACGACCAAAACTCAGATCTAGAAAATAGAATGCCGCAGAAGGACGCAGACACTACACCAAAGGAAACGTCTCAACCAAACGAAGACAAGAACTCACCAAATAAACAAATCCTGAAGGCATTTCAAGCTCAACAGGATCGCCTCAAACAGCTCGAAAAAGAGGCGGAGCATCAACGAGAAGTCGAGAGGGACATTCGTAGAGAAAACTAGGCGACACCGAGAGTTAGAGGACAAGCTCCCAAAGATCGAAGTCGACCTCAAAACAAAAACCTTCCAGCCTGATCCTGAAGACAGTTCCCACAAAAATCAAGACCCATTCACCAAAGAGATCCTGAAAGCTAAAGTCCCAAAGGACTTCAAAGCTCCCGACATGACCCCGTGCGACGGCACATCGGATCCAAGCCATCACCTCCGCAAATATAGAAGCAGAATGTATCTCACTGATACCTCAGATGCCATTCGATGCAAAGCCTTCCCGACTACCCTAACGAAGATAGCAATAAAGTGGTTCGACAGTTTGCCTCCAAGATCCATCACAAGTTTTGATGACCTTACTAAAAAGTTCCTCACCAGGTTCTCAATCCAGAAGGATAAAGCCAAACACACTCCAAGCTTGTTAGGGATCAAGCAAGGAGATCGGGAAAGTCTTCGCAACTACATGGAAAGATTCAACAAAGTATGTCTGGATATACAAAGTCTACCAACCAGAGCAGCCATTACGGAACTCATCAATGGCCTAAGAGAAGGACCTTTCAGCCACTCAATATCCAAGAAGTACCCAACATCTCTAATCGAGGTTCAAAGAAAGGGCGGAAAAATATATCAATATGGAGGAGAACTCCCAATTGGGAGATAAGTCAAAAACCGGATTCTCCTAACCCACCAAGGGACAAGGATAAAGAGTCCAAGAAAAAAGAAGATCAACCCAGTGAGAAGCCTAGAAAATACCACAATTACACCCACCCTTTCAGGTGTCTCTTGTGGATGTCTACAAAAAAATATGCCACACTGAGAATATCCCACCACCTCGCCCAATCAAAAGCAAAAAATGAGGAGGAAATCGGACAAAATACTGCAAGTACCACCGAGTCTACGGACATCCTACTAATGAGTGTTTCGACCTAAAGAATGTCATAGAGAAATTGGCAAGAGAAGGGCGATAAGATCGGTACTTAGCCAATAAAGCGAATGAACCAAGAAAAAAATGAAGGGACGGAGAGGTTGAACGAGCTGAAGGTCCACCTCACACAGAAGAGGTCGGGCGAGCTGAAGGTCCACCTCACACCGAAGAGGTCGAACGAGCTGAAGGTTCACCTCAAACCAAAGAGGTCGGACAAGCTGAGGATGAACCTCACACCGAAGAGGTCGGACGAGCTGAAGGTCCACCTCACACCGAAGAGGTCGAACGAGTTGAAGGTCCACCTCACGCCAAAGAGGTCGGACGAGTTGAAGGTCCATCTCACACCAAAGAGGTCGGACGAGCTGAAGGTCCACTTCACACCGAAGAGGTCGGACGAGCTGAAGGTCCACCTCACACCAAAGAGGTCGAACGAGTTAAACGTGCACCTCACACCGAAGGGGTCGGACGAGTTGAAGGTCCACCTCACACCAAAGAGGCCGGACGAGTTGAACATCCACCTCACACCGAAGAGGTCGGACGAGTTGAACGTCCACACACCGAAGAGGTCGGACGAGTTGAACGTCTCACACCAAAGAGGTCGAACAAGTTGAACGTCCACCTCACACCCCTGAGAGACATGTTCATGGAGGATTCGCAGGAAGAGAGATCTCTAAATCATCTCGCAAAAGACACCTCAAAGAGGGATATTAAGGAAGTAAGAGAGGTTTGAATAAGACAAATGGGGTGCAAACAAGCCTTCTGAGATTTCAAAATTCTTGCGGCAACCACCCATTCTTAGCCGACCATGGGAAAGTGAAGAACTCATATTATACCTCGTAGTAGGAAGTCGGGCAATAGCCTCAACACTAGTAAGAGAAGACGAAAGTGGGCAACAACCCGTCTACTTCATCAGCAAAGCTCTACAAGGGGCCGAACTAAACTATCAAAAGATAGAAAAAGTTTACCTACGCCTTCATACTCACCTCTCGACGACTCCACCCATACTTTCAGGCTCACACTATCAGAGTTCGGACCAATCAGCCCATAGAAAGCATCCTCCAGAAAACAGACTTAGCAAGAAGAATCCTACAGTGGGCAGTCAAGTTATCCGAATTCAATCTTCGACATAAAGCTCAGACAGCCATCAAATCACAGTATCCGGCCGACTTCATTACAGAGTACACTAACACCTTGGGAACTCCCACAAAATGGAATCTCTACGTAGATGACTCTTCAAACAAAACTGGGAGTGGGGCAGGTGTAATTAGAGAAAGCAATCAGGGAACCCAAATCTAAGCAACCAAGCTGAATACAAGGCACTACTGGCTGGTTTAAGGCTGGCTAAGAAGGTAGGAGCTTACTGTGTCCAGTGATTCACAAGTAGTCACCTCACAAATAGAAGGGAGCTACCAACCTAAGTATCCCACCATGAAAAAATACCTCGGACAATTCGGGAGACCCTAGACAAAACCAGAAAATAGCTCAGACAATTCGAGGGGATATGAGGTTCGACACATGAAACAGAATGCCTGAGCTGATGCACTTTCAAAACCAAGTCAGCACCAATAGCTCGAACAATTCGGGGGTTATGAAGTCAAATATTCCTATAGTAAGAAAAAGAAAAATGGGGTTACTATCAAACAACTCGGGCAAATAAGAAAATAATTCAGACAATAACAGCAAAACATCAAGTGTCAGATACAGCAGTAAAAGGGAAACCCCTGGACTCACACGAAAGTCCAGGGGCACCCTTTGGAGGGAACAACAGGGAAAGAACACAGAGAAGAGAAGTCAACAATCTATACCCAAACAGTCTGAACACCTCTCAAACAAAAAGGTCAAAACAAAAGCTAAGCAACCAAACCCTAAGCAAAGCACACATTCTTCTCAAAGGCGAACGACAAAAGAAAAGTCACAACAAATGATCAAAGACACAAACTTTTTGCAGAAAAAACCAAAGTTCTTCAGAGCAAAAACCCAAATACAAAGTCAAAGCTTTACATCAAAAGCATGCCAACTTCCCTATAGCCCCACCAGAAGAGCTCCCACAAGTCCTAT
The DNA here is from genome assembly GCF_000817695.3 of Arachis duranensis. Classification (NCBI taxonomy): domain Eukaryota; kingdom Viridiplantae; phylum Streptophyta; class Magnoliopsida; order Fabales; family Fabaceae; genus Arachis; species Arachis duranensis. The sequence continues at coordinate 18,839,736 of NC_029779.3, forward strand.
GGGCATATTGGACAACACCATACTCAACCACCGGAGAATCACCATTTTTGACTTGCTTACGGAATGGAGGCAATGATTCCTGTGGAGGAAAAAGAGGGATCCCCTAGAGTGATCCTCTACAACGAAGATACCAACTCCCAAACTCAAAGGGATGAGCTCGACCTACTTCCAAAAGTCCGAGAAAGAGCTCGGATTAGAGATGAAGCATTAAAGCAACGAATGGCCTCAAGATACAATCAGAAAGTAGTTTGGTAAAGCTTCGCCAACAATGATCTCATCCTAATCCGAAATGACATCAGAGCAGGTCGATCAGGAGAAGGAAAGCTAGCAGCCAAAGGACCATACCAAGTTGTTCAGATGTACTGAGGAAAGGTCACCACAAAATGTCCGACCTCGAGGGGCGAGAGTTACCAAGGTCATGGCATGCCTGTAATTTAAGAAAGGCGCCAGCCTCTGAATCAGATTTTTGCTCTGGTCCCTCAATTTCAGCCAGAAAATACTTGAAATCACATAAAAGCACACAAACTCATAGTAAAGTCCAAAAATGTGAATTTTGCTTAAAAACTAATAAAAATATACTAAAATGTAGCTAGATCCTACTAAAAACTACCTAAAAACAATGCCAAAAAGTGTATAAATTATCCGCTCATCACAACACCAAACTTAAATTGTTGCTTGTCCCCAAGCAACTGAAAATCAAATAGGATAAAAAGAAGAGAACATACAATGAATCTCACAATATCAATGAAACTTAGTCCCAATTAGATGAGCGGGGCTAGTAGCTTTTTGCTTCTGAACAGTTTTGGCATCTCACTTTATCCTTTGAAATTCAAAATGATTGGCATCTATAGGAACTCAAAATTTTAGATAGTGTTATTGATTCTCCTAGTTCAGTATGTTGATTCTTGAACACAGCTACTTTATGAGTCTTGGCCGTGGCCCTAAGCACTTTGTTTTCCAGTATTACCACCGGATACATAAATGCCACAGACACATAATTGGGTAAACCTTTTCAAATTGTGACTCAGCTTTGCTAAAGTCCCCAATTAGAGGTGTCCAGAGTTCTTAAGCACCCTCGTTTAACTTTAGATCACGACTTTAACCACTCAGTCTCAAGCTTTTCACTTGGACCTTCATGACACAAGCACATGGTTAGGGATAGCTTGACTTAGCCGCTTAGGCCTGGATTTTATTTCCTTTGGGCCCTCCTATCCATTAATGCTCAAAGCCTTGGATCCTTTTTACCCTTGCCTTTTGGTTTAAAGGGCTATTGGCTTTTTCTGCTTGCTTTTTCTTGGTTCAATAATCAATTTCATGATTTTTTAGATTATCAATAACATTTCTCTATATTCATCATTCTTTCAAGAGCCAACAACTTTAACATTCATAAGCTTCACTATAAAAAATATGCACTGTTCAAGCATTCATTCAGAAAACAAAAAGTATTGCCACCACATCAGAATAATTAAACTAATTTCAAGATAAAATTTAAAATCCAAGTACTTCTTGTTCTTTTGTAATTAAGCACATTTTTCATTTAAGAGAGGTGAAGGATTCATGGAATTATTCATAGCTTTAAGGCATAGACACTAGACACTAATGATCATGTAATAAAGACACAAACATGGATAACACATAAAGCATCAAATTCAAAAAACTGAAAAATATGAACAAGGAAATCAAGGAACGGGTCCACCTTAGTGATGGCGGCTAGTTCCTCCTCTTAAAGGTCCAATGGAATGCTTGAGCTCCTCTATGTCTCTTCCTTGCCTTTGTTGCTCCATCCTTAGTGCTTTTGGTGCTCCTATCCTTAGTTGCTCCTAATAGTTGTGTGGAGGAAAATGTATCCCTTGTGGTATCTCAGGGATTTCTTGATGAGGGAATTCCTCATGCTCTTGTTGAGGTCCATGAGTGGGCTCTCTTATTTGCTCCATCATTTTTCTAGTGATGGGCTTTTGAGATGAATCTCTTCATCTCCCATGACTCAGAGTTAGAAGCAATTGCCTTCCCTTTCCTCTTTCTAGAGGTTTCTCCGGCCTTAGGTACCATAAATGGTTATGGAAAAATAAAAAGCAATGCTTTTACCACACCAAACTTAAAAGGTTTGCTCATCCTCGAGCAAAAAAAGAAAGAAAGAAGGGGAAGAAGAAGAAAATAAAGGAGATGAAGGGAGAGATAGGTTCGTGTATTTTGGGTTAGGTTTGGGAGGGAAAGAATTTTGAATTTTTAGAGGTAGGTGGGGTTTTTGGGGAAGAGATATGGAGGTGATTGGTGAAGGGTATTTAGGGAAGAGTATTATGAAAAGGTGTGAGAGAGAGACAATGAGTTGAGGTAGGTGGGGATCCTGTGGGGTCCACAGATCATGAGGGGTCAAGGACTTCTCATCCCTGCTCCATTTAGGCGTGCAAAAACGCCCTTACAGTGCAATTCTGGCATTAAACGCCAGACTGCTGCCTGTTTCTGGCATTAAATGCCAGCTTTTATACCTTTCCTGGCGTTTAACTGATGAGCAGATAATTTATACGCTTTTTGGCATTGTTTTTAGTATGTTTTTAGTATATTTTAGTTAGTTTTTATTAGTTTTTAGTTAAAATTCACTTTTCTGGGCTTTACTATGAGTTTGTGTGTTTTTCTGTTATTTCAGGTATTTTCTGCTAAAATTGAGGGACCTGAGCAAAAATCTGATTCAGAGGCTGAAAAGGACTGCAGATGCTGTTGGATTCTGACCTCCCTGCACTCGAAGTGGATTTTCTGGAGCTACAGATACCCAATTGGCGCGCTCTCAATTGCGTTGGAAAGAAGACATTCTGGGCTTTCCAGCAATGTATAATAGTTCATACTTTGCCCGAGATTTGATGGCGCAAACTGGCGTTGCAAATCAGCTTCAGAATTCCCGGCGTTTAACGCCGGAACTGGCACAAAAATTGGAGTTAAACGCCCAAACTGGCATAAAAGCTGGCGTTTAACTCCAAAAAAAGTCTCTACACATGAAAGCTTCAATGCTCAGCCCAAGCACACACCAAGTGGACCTCGGAAATGGATTTTTACGTCATTTACTCATTTCTGTATACCCTAGGTTACTAGTTCACTATTAAGAGGACCTTTTGACATTGTATCTCTACCTCATGACACATTACACGTTTCTTATTGTATCTTCTATGGCATGAGTCTCTAAACCCCATGGTTGGGGGTGAGGAGCTCTGCTGTGTCTTGATGGATTAATGCAATTACTGCTGTTTTTCAATCAATCACGCTTGCTTCTATTCTAAGATATCACTTGTTCTTCAACTTGATGAATGTGATGATCCGTGACACTCATCATCATTCTC
>NC_029779.3:18843229-18850332 GCF_000817695.3 Arachis duranensis
CAAGATAACCATAGCTTGCTTCAAGCCGACAATCTCTGTGGGATCGACCCTTGCTCACGCAAGGTATTACTTGGACGACCCAGTACACTTGCTGGTTAGTTGTGCGGGATTGCAAAAGTGTTATTGCAATTTCGTGCACCAAGTTTTTGGTGCCGTTGCCGGGGATTGTTGAGTTTGGACAACTGACGGCTTGTCTTGTTGCTTAGATTAGGACTTTTTATTTTTGTTGGTTTAGAGTCTTTTAGTTGAGTCTAGTTTCATATTCTAAGTTTGGTGTCAATTGCATGCTTTTATTTTCCTTTTGATTTTCGATTTTTGCATATTTTTAGTCCCTTTTTGATTTACAAAAATTCTAAGTTTGGTGTCCTCTTTGTGTTTTTCTTTTAAAAATTTTCGAAAACTGTGTGTTTGATTTTCTAAAATTTTAAGTTTGGTGTCTTTTTGTGTTTTTCTCTTTCCTCTTTCCAAAATCAAATCTTTTTCATAAAAACTTTTCAATCATATCTTTCTAATTGCTATTTTCAAAATCTTTTTAATTAACTCATTGATTCAGCTTTCAATTTGCTTTGATCTTATTTTCTTTTTGATTTTTGAATTTTTATTTTAATTTTATTTTGTCTTATTTATTTTATTTTTCGTTAATTCAAAAAAAAAAACAAAATTTATCTCTTTGCAATCATTATCATTTCCCTCTTGTCCATTATGGACTTAAGTGGGATCAATCAGTCCAAAAGGACTCTGGGGTCATATGCTAACCCCATTACAGCTGCATATGGGAGTAGCATCTGTACACCTCCCATAAAAGCAAGCAGCTTTGAACTAAATCCTCAACTCATTATCATAGTGCAGCAAAATTGCCAGTATTCCGGTCTTCCACAGGAAGAACCTACTGAGTTTCTGGCATAGTTTTTACAAATTGCTGACACAGTACATGATAAAGAGGTAGATCAGGATGTCTACAGGATGTCTACAGATTATTACTATTTCGATTTGCTGTAAAAGATCAAGCTAAGAGGTGGTTGAATAACCAACCCACAGCAAGCATAAAAACATGGAGACAGTTATCAGACAAATTACTGAATCAATTTTACCCTTCAAAAAGGATGACACAGCTAAGGCTGGACATCTAAGGCTTTAAACAAGAGGATAATGAATCCCTTTATAATGCCTGGGAGAGGTATAGAGGTATGCTAAGAAAATGTCCCTCTGAGATGTTTTCAGAGTGGGTACAGTTAGACATCTTCTACTATGGGCTTACAGAAAAAGCTCAGATGTCTCTAGACCACTCAGCTAGTGGATCTATTCATATGAGGAAGACGATTGAAGAGGCTCAAGAACTGATAGATACTGTTGCTAGAAATTAACATTTGTACTCTAGCAGTGAGCCCTCTACAAAAGAAGAAGCTATGGCAGTAGCTACTGATCATAATCCTCAAGAACAGATTGTTGAGCTTAATCAGCAATTACTCCTGATGACAAAACAATTGGCAGAATTTAAAGAGATGCTCCAAGAAACTAAAATTGCCAACAAGAACATAGAATCACAGTTAAATCAGATAAAATAGCAGTTATCTAAATAGATAACAGAAGAATGCCAAGCACTTCAACTGAGGAGTGGGAAGACATTGAATAACACTGCTCAAAGTAGCAAAAAGCCAAGAAAGGAACAATTGACAGAGGATAACCAAACCACTGCCCAAAATCCCTCTGAGGACAGTAAGAGCCCAGAGAGGAATACTCCTGGCGTTCAAACGCCAGAAAGGGGGGAAAAGCTGGCGTTAAACACCCATTCCTTGCCCAGTTCTGGCGTTCAAACGCCAGAAAAGGGGGAAAAGTTGGCGTTAAATGCCCATTCCTCACCCAATCCTGGCGTTCAAACGCCAATGGGGAATCAGACACTTGAGAGTGCAGATAGTAACCCCTCTAAAAAGGCTTCTCCAACCACCTCTGTAGGGAATAAACCTGCAGCAACTAAGGTTGAAGACTATAAAGCCAAGATGCCTTATCCTCAGAAACTCCGCCAAGCGAAACAGGATAAGCAATTTGCCCGCTTTGCAGACTATCTAAGGATTCTTGAAATAAAGATTCCGTTTGCAGAGGCACTTGAGCAAATACCTTCTTATGCTAAGTTCATGAAAGAGATCTTAAGTCATAAGAAGGATTGGAGAGAAACTGAAAAAGTGTTTCTCACTGAAGAATGCAGTGCAGTCATTCTGAAGAGCTTACCAGAAAAGCTCCAAGATCCAGGAAGCTTTATGATACCATGCACATTAAAAGGTGCTTGCACCAAGATAGCCCTGTGTGACCTTGGAGCAAGTATCAATCTAATACCTGCATCCACTATCAGAAAGCTTGGGTTGACTGAAGAAGTCAAACCAACCCGGATATGTCTCCAACTTGCTGATGGCTCCATTAAATATCCATCAGGCATAATTGAGGACATGATTGTCAAGGTTGGGCCATTCGCCTTTCTAACTGACTTTGTAGTGCTGGAAATGGAGGAGCACAAGAGTGCAACTCTCATCCTAGGAAGACCTTTCCTAGCAACTAGACGAACTCTTATTGATGTACAAAAAGGGGAAGTAACCCTGAGAGTCATTGAGGATGAGTTCAAGTTGAATGCTGTAAAAGCTATGCAGCATCCAGACACACCAAATGACTGCATGAGCGCTGACATTATTGACTCTTTGGTGGAAGAGATCAATATGGCTGAAAGTCTAGAATCAGAGCTAGAGGACATCTTCAAGGATGTTCAGCCTGATCAGGAAGAACCAGAGGAAACAAAAGAATTTTTGAAAATTCCTTAGGAAGAGGAAGCACTGATTCAAGTGCTAAGGACACACAAGACAGCTCTTGGGTGGTCCATAAGTGATCTTAAGGGCATTAGCCCAGCAAGATGCATGCACAAGATCTTATTGGAGGATAATGCCAAACCAGTGGTTCAACCACAAAGGCGGCTAAATCCAGCCATGAAGGAGGTGGTGTAGAAATAGGTCACTAAATTACTAGAGGCTGGGATTATTTATCCCATTTCTGATAGCCCCTGGGTGAGCCCTGTCCAAGTTGTCCCCAAGAAGGGAGGCATGACAGTGGTTCATAATGAAAAGAATGAACTAGTTCCTACAAGAACGGTTACAGGGTGGCGTATGTGTATTGATTACAGAAGGCTCAACACAGCCACCAGAAAGGATCATTTTCCTTTACCATTCATAGACCAAATGCTAGAAAGACTAGCTGGTCATGATTATTACTGCTTTTTGGATGGCTATTCAGGTTACAACCAAATTACATTAGATCCTCAAGACCAAGAGAAAACAGCATTCACTTGCCCTTCTGGCGTGTTTGCCTACAGAAGAATACCTTTTGGTCTGTGTAATGCACCTGTAACTTTTCAGAGATGCATGTTATCCATCTTCTCTGATATGGTGGATAAGTTCCTAGAAGTCTTCATGGATAACTTCTCAGTATATGGAGACTCATTCAGCTCTTGTCTTAACCACCTAGCACTTGTCCTGAAAAGGTGCCAAGAGACTAACCTAGTCTTAAACTGGGAGAAATGTCACTTTATGGTGACTGAAGGAATTGTCCTTTGGGCACAAAATTTCAAGCAAGGGAATAGAGGTGGATAAAGCAAAGGTAGAGGTAATTGAAAAATTACCACCACCTGCCAATGTTAAGGCAATCAGAAGCTTTCTGGGGCATGCAGGATTCTACAGAAGGTTTATAAAGGATTTTTCAAAAATTGCAAAACCTCTAAGCAACCTGCTAGCTGCTGACACACCATTTGTGTTTGACACACAGTGTCTGCAGGCATTTGAGACCCTGAAAGCCAAGATGGTCACAGCACCAGTCATCTCTGCACCAGACTGGACATTGCCATTCGAACTAATATGTGACGCCAGTGACCATGCCATTAGTGCAGTGTTGGGACAGAGGCATAACAAACTTCTGCACGTCATTTATTATGCTAGCCGTGTTCTAAATGACGCACAGAAGAATTACACAACCACAGAAAAAGAGTTACTTGCAGTGGTCTATGCCATTGACAAGTTTAGATCCTATTTAGTAGGGTCAAAAGTGATTGTGTACACTGACCATGCTGCTCTTAAATACTTACTCACAAAGCAGGATTCAAAACCCAGGCTCATAAGGTGGGTGCTGCTTCTGCAAGAGTTTGATATAGAAATAAGAGACAGAAAAGGGACAGAGAACTAAGTAGCTGATCATCTGTCCCAAATAGAACCAGTAGCTGGGGCGTCCCTCCCTTCTACTGAGATCTCTGAGACTTTCCCAGATGAGCAACTCTTTGCCATTCAGGAAGCTCCATGGTTTGCAGATATTGCAAATTATAAAGCTGTGAGGTTTATACCACAGGAGTACAGCAGAGTGCAAAGAAAGAAACTAATTTCAGATGCCAAGTACTACCTATGGGATGAACCATATCTCTTTAAGAGATGTGCAGACGAAATGATCTGCAGATGTGTACCTAGAGAGGAAGCACAAAGGATCCTATGGCATTACCATGGATCACAGTATGTGGGACTTTTCGGAAGTGAGCGAACAGCCACTAAGGTCCTCCAATGTGGCTTCTACTGGCCTACTATCTATAGAGATGCCCGAGAGTTTGTGTGTAACTGTGACAGTTGCCAAAGAGCTGGTAACTTGCCTCATGGATACGCCATGCCTCAACAAGGGATCCTAGAGATTGAATTGTTTGATGTATGGGGTATTGACTTCATGGGTCCGTTCCCACCATTATACTCAAACACTTACATTCTGGTGGCAGTGGACTATGTATCTAAATGGGTATCCTGGTGGTAGTGGATTATGTATCCAAATGGGTAGAAGCTATTGCAACACCTACTAATGATACTAAGACTGTGCTGAAATTCCTCCAGAAATACATCTTCAGCAGATTTGGTGTTCCCAGAGTCCTAATTAGTGATGGGGGTACTCATTTCTACAATAAACATCTATACTCTGCTATGGTCCGATATGGAATTAGCTACAAAGTAGCAACTCCGTATCATCCAAAGACAAATGGGCAAGCTGAAGTCTCTAACAGAGAGCTAAAAAGAATCCTAAAACGGACTATAATGGCCCGTAGAAAGGATTGGGCAAGGAGCTTGGATGATGCTCTGTGGGCATACAGAACAGCATTCAAAACTCCTATAGGAACCTCTCCATACCAACTTGTGTATGGCAAGGCCTGTCATCTGCCCGTGGAACTGGAACATAAGGCCTACTGGGTAACCAGATTCCTAAACCTGGATGCTAAGTTAGCTGGTGAAAAAAGATTACCCCAGCTAAATGAGCTAGATGAATTTAGACTCAGTGCCTTTGAAAATGCAAAGATTTATAAGGAAAAGGCAAAGAAGTGGCATGACAAGAAGTTGTCATCCAGACTCTTTGAGCCAGGACAAAAAGTTTTGCTCTTCAACTCTAGGCTCAGACTATTCCCAGGAAAACTTAAATCCCGGTGGAGGGGTCCGTATATGATTACAGGAGTGTCACCATATGGATATGTTGAGCTTCAGGATATTGATTCTGACAAAAAGTTCATTGACAATGGACAGAGGATCAAGCATTATCTTGAAAGCAATTTTGAGCAAGAATGCTCAAAACTGAGGCTTGAATAAATCTCAGTAAAGGTCCAGCTAAAGACAATAAAGAAGCGCTTGCTAGGAGGCAACCCAGTCATTAGCAGGTTATCTGTTTTGTTTAATAAAAGTTTGATACATATTCTCAAAGGGTGATCATCAAAATTGAAGGAATTCACAGAGTTACAGAAGGATTCAGTGCAAAAAGCAGAGAAAAAGAGCTTGCTGGCAAAAAAACGCCAGAATGGGCACCATTCTGGGCGTTTAACGCCAGTAAAGGTACCATTTTGGGTGTTAAACGCCAGAATGGGCACCATTCTGGGCGTTTAATGCCAGGTGTGTAGCATCATGGGCGTTTAGCAAAACGCCCAGTGAAGAAGGGATTTCTGGCGTTTAACGCCAGCCAGGGTACCTGGCTGGGCGTTAAACGCCCAAATTGGCCAACATTTGGGCGTTAAACGCCAGAATGGATACCATTCTGGGCGTTTAACGCCAGATAGGTAGGGGACAGAGATTTTGCTTTCCACTTCAAATTTTTTCAAACTTTCCTGTTTTGATCCATAATTTTCTACATAAACACATTTCAAACTTTCATCATTCACCTTCAAATTTTCAAAAATTAAAATCATTCTTCAAATCTCTTTCAAATCCTTTCCAAATCTTCTTTAAAAACTCAAACATCTCTCAAATTCTTTCCATATCTTCTCAAATCTCTTTCAAAATTTTTGAAATCCCTCCCCCTCCCTTATAAATACACGTTTGGCCATCCCCTTTTCCCCACCATTCGAATTTGCTCTCCTCCTCTCCCTCCTCTTTACTTTCTTTTTTTGCTTGAGGACAAGCAAACCTCTAAGTTTGGTGTGTTTTTCCGTGATCACTAAGCTAAGGCTCACCAAGATCATGGCTCCCAAGGAAAAACAAACCAATTCAAGAGGCAAGAAAGAGAACACTCCAAAGGACCTTTGGAGTCAAGAGAGGTTCTTAACCAAAGAACATGCAGACCATTACCACAAAATAATGGGTCTAAGGTCAGTGATCCCGGAAGTTAAATTTGATCTGAAAGAAGATGAATATCCGGAGATCCAAGAGCAAATTCGAAACAGAGGATGGGAAGTTCTAACCAACCCTGAGACAAAGGTTGGAAAAAACATGGTTCAGGAATTCTACTCAAATCTGTAGCTGACAGATAAGCAGAGAATGACTGGAACCACTTTTCATACCTATAGAACCATGGTCAGAGGGAGAATTATTTACTTCCATCTGGACAAAATAAGAGAGGTCTTCAAATTGCCTCAACTACAAGATGATCCTGAATCCTTTAATAGGAGAATGGTGAGATTAGATAAGGGGTTGGATCAAGTTCTAGAGGACATATGCCTCCCTGGAACCAAGTGGATGACCAATTCAAAAGGTGTCCCAAACCAACTCAAGAGGGAAGATCTCAAACCAATTGCAAGAGGTTGGCTAGACTTCATTGGGCGTTCCATATTGCCCACTAGCAAC
>NC_029779.3:18850545-18856013 GCF_000817695.3 Arachis duranensis
AAAAAAATGTTCTTAATTGAAAAGGAGAAGAATTGCATGAATTTTGAATTTTATAGCAGATTAATTATTTTGATGTGATGGCAATACTTTGTTTTCTGAACGAATGCTTGAATAGTGCATATGTCTTTTGAATTTGTTGATTAAAGAATGTTAAACTTGTTGGCTCTTGAAAGAATGATGGAAAAGGAGAAATGTTATTGAGGATCTGAAAAATCATCAAATTGATTCTTGAAGCAAGAAAAAGAAGTAAAAAAAAAACAAGTTTAAGGTGATCCAAGGCAAAAAGAGTGTGCTTAAGAACCCTGGACACCTCTGATTGGGAACTCTAGCAAAGCTGAGTCACAATCTGAAAAGGTTCACCCAGTCATGTATCTGTGGCATGTATGTATCCGGTGGTAATACTGGAAGACAGAGTGCTTTGGGCCACAGCCAAGACTCATAAAGTAGCTATGTTCAAGAATCATCATACTTAACTAGGAGAATCAATAACACTATCTAAGTTCTGAGTTCCTATAGATGCCGATCATTCTAAACTTCAAAGGATAAAGTGAGATGCCAAAACTGTTCAGAAGCAAAAAGCTACTAGTCCCGCTCATCTAATTGGAGCTAAGTTTCTTTGATATTTTGGAGTCTATAGTATATTCTCTTCTTTTTATTCTATTTTGATTTTCAGTTGCTTGGGGACAAGCAACAATTTAAGTTTGGTGTTGTGATGAGCGGATAATTTATACGCTTCTTGGCATTGTTTTTAGTATGTTTTTAGTATATTTTAGTTAGTTTTTATTACATTTTTATTAGTTTTTAGTTAAAATTCACTTTTCTAGATTTTAGTTAGTTTTTATTACATTTTTATAAGTTTTTAGTTAAACTTCACTTTTCTGGGCTTTACTATGAGTTTGTGTGTTTTTCTGTGATTTCAGGTATTTTCTGGCTGAAATTGAGGGACCTGAGCAAAAATCTGATTCAGAGGCTGAAAAAAACTGCAGATGCTGTTGGATTCTGACCTCCCTGCACTCGAAGTAGATTTTCTGGAGCTACAGAATCCCAATTGACGTGCTCTTAATTGCGTTGGAAAGTAGACATCCTGGGCTTTCCAGCAATGTATAATAGTCGATACTTTGCCTGAGATTAGATGGCCCAAACCGGCGTTGCGAATCAGCTTCAGAATTCCCGGCGTTTAACGCCAGAACTGGCACAAAAATTGGAGTTAAACGCCCAAACTGGCATAAAAGCTGGCGTTTAACTCCAGAAAAAGTCTCTACACATGAAAGCTTCAATGCTCAGCCCAAGCACACACCAAGTGGACCCCGGAAGTGGATTTTTACGTCATTTACTCATTTCTGTATACCCTAGGTTACTAGTTCACTATTAATAGGACCTTTTGACATTGTATCTCTACCTCATGACACATTACACGTTTCTTATTGTATCTTCTACGACATGAGTCTCTAAACCCCATGGTTGGGGGTGAGGAGCTCTGCTGTGTCTTGATGGATTAATGCAATTACTGCTGTTTTTCAATCAATCACGCTTGCTTCTATTCTAAGATATCATTTGTTCTTCAACTTGATGAATGTGATGATCTGTGAAATTGAGGGACCTGAGCAAAAATCTGATTCAGAGGCTGAAAAGGACTGCAGATGTTGTTGGATTCTGACCTCCCTGCACTCGAATTGAATTTTTCAGAGCTACAGAAACCCAATTGACGAGCTCTCAATTGCGTTGGAAAGTAGACATCCTGGGCTTTCCAAAAATGTATAATAGTCCATACTTTGCCCGAGATTTGATGGCCCAAACAGGTGTTCCAAGTCAGCTCAAGAATTCTAGCGTTTAATGCCGGAACTGGCACAAGAATGGGAGTTAAACGCCCAAACTAGCACAAAAGCTGGCGTTTAACTCCAAGAAAAGTCTCTACACATGAAAGCTTCAATGCTCAGCCCAAACACACACCAAGTGGGCCCGAAAGTGGATTTTTATGTCATTTACTCATCTTTGTAAACCCTAAGCTACTAGTTCTCTACAAATAGGACCTTTTGCTATTGTATTTTCATCTTTTGATCAATTTAGATCTTAGGATCATCTTTGGATGTCTAGTTCTTAGATCATTAGGGGCTGGCCATTCGGCCATGCCTAGACCTTGTTTTTATGTATTTTCAACGGTGGAGTTTCTACACACCATAGATTAAGGTGTGGAGCTCTGCTGTACCTCGAGTATTAATGCAATTACTATTGTTCTTCTATTCAATTCAGCTTATTCTTGTTCTAAGATATCACTTGTTCCTCAACTTGATGAATGTAATGATCCGTGACACTCATCATCATTCTCACCTATGAACGTGTGCCTGACAACCATATCCGTTCTACCTTAGATTGAGTGGATATCTCTTGGATTCCTTAATCAGAATCTTCGTGGTATAAGCTAGAATTGATGGCGGCATTCAAGAGAATCCGGAAGGTCTAAACCTTGTCTGTGGTATTCTGAGTAGGATTCAAGGATTGAATGACTATAACGAGCTTCAAACTCCTGAGGGCTGGGCGTTAGTGACAGACGCAAAAGAATCACTGGATTCTATTCCAACCTGATTGAGAACCGACAGATGATTAGCTGTGCTGTGACAGAGCGAGTTGAATATTTTCACTGAGAGGATGGGAGGTAGCCATTGACAATGGTGAAACCCTACATATAGCTTGCCATGGAAGGAGCCTTGCGTGCATGAAGAAGAAAACAGTGGGAAAGTAGAGGTTCAGAAGATAGAGCATCTCCAAAACCTCAACCTGTTCTCCATTACTGCAAAACAAGTATCTATTTCATGTTCTTCTACTTTTCACAATTAAACCTGAGAATTATTGATATCCTGACTAAGAGTTACAAGATAACCATAGCTTGCTTCAAGCCAAAAATCTCCGTGGGATCGACCTTTACTCACGTAAGGTATTACTTGGACGACCCAGTGCACTTGCTGGTTAATTGTGCGGAATTACAAAAGTGTGATTGTGATTTCGTGCACCAGGTTTTTGGCGCCGTTGCCGGGGATTGTTCGAGTTTGGACAACTGACGATTTATCTTGTTGCTTAGATTAGGACTGTTTTATTTTTGGTTGGTTTAGAGTCTTTTATTTGAGTCTAGTTTCATATTTTAAGTTTGGTGTCAATTGCATGCCTTGCTTTCTTTTAATTTTTCGAATTTGCATGTTCTTAGTCCTTTCTTGATCCTTAAAAATTCTAAGTTTGGTGTCTGCTTTGTGTTTTCCTTTAAAATTTTCGAAAATTTGTGTTGATTTTCTAAAAATTTTAAGTTTGGTGTCATTTTGTTATTTTTCTCTTTCCTCTTTTCAAAAATCAAATCTTTTTCAAAATAATTTTCAATCATATCTTTTCAATTGCTAATTCCAAAATCTTTTTAATTAATTAATTGATTTAGTTTTCAATTTACTTTGATTTTATTTTCTTTTAGTTTTCGAAATTTGATTTTATTTTCCATTTGTTTTATTTTATTATTTTCTGTTACATTAACAAAAATATTTTATTTTACTTGTGAATCATTATCATATTCCCTTTCTCCATCATGGACCTAAGTGGAATTGAGCAGTCCAGAAGGACTCTGGGGTCATATGCTAACCCCATTACAGCTGCATATGGGAGTAGCATCTGTATACCTCCCATTAAAGCAAGCAGCTTTGAGCTAAATCATCAACTCATTATCATGGTGCAGCAAAATTGTCAGTATTCCGGTCTTCCACAGGAAGAACCTACTGAGTTTCTGGCACAGTTCTTACAAATTACTGACCCAGTATGTGATAAAGAGGTGGATCAGGATGTCTACAGATTATTACTGTTTCCATTTGCTGTAAAAGATCAAGCTAAGAGGTGGTTGAATAACCAACCCACAGCAAGCATAAAAACATGGAGACAGTTATCAGACAAATTCCTGAATCAATTTTACCCTTCAAAAAGGATGACACAGCTAAGGCTGGACATCCAAGGCTTTAAACAAGAGGATAATGAATCCCTTTATAATGCCTGTGAGAGGTATAGAGGTATGCTAAGAAAATGCCCCTCTGAGATGTTTTCAGAGTGGGTACAGTTAGACATCTTCTACTACGGGCTTACAGAAAAAGCTCAGATGTCTCTAGACCATTCAGCTAGTGGATCTATTCATATGAGGAAGACGATTGAAGAGGCTCAAGAACTGATAGATACTGTTGCTAGAAATCAATATTTGTACTCTAGCAGTGAGCCCTCTACAAAAGAAGAAGCTATGGCAGTAGCTACTAATCATAATCCTCAAGAACAGATTGTTGAGCTTAATCAGCAATTACTCCTGATGACAAAACAGTTGGCAAAATTTAAAGAGATGCTCCAAGAAACTAAAATTGCCAACAAGAACATAGAATCACAGTTGAATTAGACAAAATAGCAGTTATCTAAACATATAACAGAAGAATGCCAAGCACTTCAATTGAGGAGTGGGAAGACATTGAATAACACTGCTCAAAGTAGCAAAAAGCCAAGAAAGGAACAATTGACTGAGGATAACCAAACCACTGCCCAAAATCCCTCTGAGGACAGTAAGAGCCCAGAGAGGAATACTCCTGGCGTTCAAACGCCAGAAAGGGGGGAAAAGTCTGCTGTGGCTAGGAAAGATCTGCCAAGGATGATGGATTCATCCTCGTCCTTTCCAGTGTCTAGGATTATGAAATTAGCAGGGATGTAAAGGCCCTCAACCTTCAATAGCACGTCCTCTACTAGTCCATGAGCCCTTTTCATGGATTTATCTGCCATCTCTAGCGAGATTCTTGCAGCTTGAACCTCAAAGATTCCTAGTTTCTCCATGACAGAGAGTGGCATGAGGTTTATGCCTTCTCAAAGGTCATGGTGCCTATGGTACAAGGTATTAAGAACCTTCCGGGGTCCTCTTTCTTTTGAGGTAATGTCTGCCTAATCAAGTTATTCAGTTCATTGGTGAGCAAGGAAGGTTCATCCTCCCAAGCCTTATTACCAAATAACTTGGCATTCAGCTTCATGATTGCTCCAAGGTATTTAGCAACTTACTCTTCAGTAATATCTTCATCCTCTTCAGAGGAGGAATACTCATGAGAGCTCATGAATGGCTGATGAGCGGATAATTTATACGCTTTTTGGCATTGTTTTCATATAGTTTTTAGTAAGTTTAAGCTACTTTTAGGGATGTTTTCATTAGTTTTTATGTTAAATTCACATTTCTGGACTTTACTATGAGTTTGTGTGTTTTTCTGTGATTTCAGGTAAATTCTGACTGAATTTGAGGGATTTGAGCTAAACTCTGAAGAAGGCTGACAAAAGGACTGCTGATGCTGTTGGATTCTGACCTCCCTGCACTCGAAATGGATTTTCTGGAGCTACACAACTCCAATTGGCGCGCTCTCAACGGCGTTGGAAAGTAGACATCCAGGGCTTTCCAGCAATATATAATAGTCCATACTTTATTC
>NC_029779.3:18857880-18858965 GCF_000817695.3 Arachis duranensis
TTTAAAATTAGTTGTTTCTTACAAGTCAAGTCAAAATTTCAATTTTAAAAATCTTATCTTTTCAAAATCTTTTTCAAAAATCATATCTTTTTCATTTTTTTTAGCATTTTCAAAAATTTCAAAAATATTTTTCAAAATATTTTCAAAATCTTTTTCTTATCTTTTATATCTAATTTTCGAAAATTAACTAACAAGTAATGTGATTGGTTCAAAAATTTGAAGTTTGTTACTTTCTTGTTAAGAAAGGTTCAATCTTTAAGTTCTAGAATCTTATCTTGTAGTTTCTTGTTAGTTAAGTAATTTTAAAAAAATTAAATCTTTTTCAAAATATCTTTTTCAAATATATCTTTTTATCTTTTATCTTATCTTTTTCAAAAATTTTATCTTTTTCAAAATTTGATTTCAAAATATCTTATCTAACTTCTTATCTTCTTATCTTTTTCAAAATTTGATTTCAAATCTTTTTCAATCAACTAACTAACTTTTTGTTTGTTTCTTATCTTTTTCAAAACTATCTAACTACTTCTCCCTCTTCTATTTTCGAAAATATCTCTCTCTTTTTCAAAAATTCTTTTTAATTAATTAATTGTTTCAAATTTTAATTTCAATTACATTTATCTCTAATTTTCGAAATCACTAACTCTTTTTCAAAAATTAATTTCGAATTTCTCTCCTCTTCTCTTCTTCTATTTAATTATTTAATTACTAACACTTCTCTTCACCTCTCTTCATTCATATCCTAACATCTCATCTCACATCTCTGCCATCCTCACAGTTGTGTTTCTTTTCCACTCTTCTTCTACCCCCTTCTTCTTCCACTAACATAAAGGAATCTCTATACTGTGACATAGAGGATTCCTTTTTCTTTTCTTGTTTTCTTCTCTTTCTATGAGCAGGAACAAGGATAAAGGCACTCTTGTTGAAGCTGATCCAGAACCTGAAAGGACTCTGAAGAGAAAATTAAGAGAAGCTAAATTACAACAATCCAGAAACAACCTTTCAAAAATTTTCGAACAGGAGAAGGACATGGCAGCCGCAAATAATAATGATAATAATGCAAGGAGAATGCTTGGTGACTTCACAAA
>NC_029779.3:18859921-18860569 GCF_000817695.3 Arachis duranensis
AAGATCCTCCATTAGAAATTTGGAGGCACAAGTAGGCCAGCTGAGTAAGAAAGTTATTGAAACTCCTCCCAGTATTCTCCCAAGTGATACAGAAGAGAATCCAAAAGGAGAGTGCAAGGCCATTGATTTAATCAAAGTGGTCGAATGCACAAAGGAGGAGGAGGACGAAAATCCCAGTGAGGAAGACCTCCTGGGACGTTCCTCAAGCAAGAAGGAGTTTCCTATTAAGGATCCTGAGGAATCTGAGGCTCATACAGAGACCATAGAGATTCCATTAAATCTCCTTCTGCCATTCATGAGCTCTGACTATTATTCATCCTCTAAAGAGGATGAAGATGTGACTGGAGAGCAAGTTGCTCAATACTTAGGAGCTATCATGAAGCTGAATGCCAAGCTGTTTGGTAATGAGACCTGGGAAAGTGAACCTCCCTTGTTCATTAGTGACTTGGACACTTGGATTCAAGAAACTCTACCTCAAAAGAAACAAGATCCTGGCAAGTTCTTAATACCTTGCACCATTGGCACCATAAGCTTTGAGAAAGCTCTATGTGATCTTGGGTCAGGGATAAATCTGATGCCACTCTCTGTAATGGAGAAGCTGGGGATCATTGAGGTACAACCTGCCTTGTTCTCATTACAATTGGCAGA
>NC_029779.3:18861558-18862377 GCF_000817695.3 Arachis duranensis
CACCTCAGGATCTGTGGACCCCACAGGATCCCCACCTCAGGATCTGTGGACCCCACAGGATCCCCACCTCAGGATCTGTGGACCCCACAGGATCCCCACCTACCTTTTCTTTTAATCCTAATCACACTCTCCTAATCCAAATCTCATTTTCAATGTCACACCTCCCAAAAACCTTCACCAATCACCTCAACCCCTCTTCCCAATTTCCCCATGCACCATCCACATCAACCTCCTCTTCCCCATAAACCCCACCTACCCTCATCAAATTCAAATTCAATTTCCCACCCATTCCCCCCCAAAATGGCCGAAACCCAACCCTCCCTCTCCCTATAAATACCTCTCCTTTCTTCTTCATTTTCATACCACCAAAACCCCTTCTTCTCTCCTATAGCCGAACCCCCTCCTCTCCTTCTCTACCAAAATTTTCTTCTTCTTCTTCTACTCTTCTTTTCTTTTTTGCTCGAGGACGAGCAAATTTTAAGTTTGGTGTGGTAAAAAGCCTGAGCCTTTTATTTTTCATTCACCATCAATGGCACCCAAGACCGGAGTTTCCTCAAGAAAAGGAAAAGGGAAAGCAAAAGCTTCCACTTCCGAGTCATGGGAGAAGGAGAGATTCATCTCCAAGAGCCACCAAGACCACTTCTATGATGTTGTGGCAAAGAATAAGGTGATCCCCGAGGTCCCTTTCAAGCTCAAAAAGAATGAGTATCCGGAAATCCGACATGAAATTCAAAGAAGAGGGTGGGAAGTCATAACCAACCCCATGCAACAAGTCGGAATACTGATGGTTCAAGAGTTCTATGCTAATGCATGGATCAC
>NC_029779.3:18862623-18863428 GCF_000817695.3 Arachis duranensis
CCAGTCCAACTAAGAAGACTGGATCTCAAGCCTGTGGCTAGAGGATGGTTGGAGTTCATCCAAAGATCCATCATCCCTACAAGCAACCGATCTGAAGTTACTGTGGATCGGGCCATCATGATTCATAGCATCATGATTGGAGAGGAAGTAGAGGTTCATGAAGTCATCTCCAATGAACTCTACAAAATAGCTGATAAGCCTTCATACATGGCACGGCTAGCTTTCCCCCACCTCATATGCCATCTATGTTATTCAGCCGGAGTTATTATAGATGGAGATGTCTCCATTGAAGAAGACAAGCCCATCACCAAGAAAAGGATGGAACAAACAAGAGAAGTTCCTCACGGCCCTCAAGAAGAACATGAGGAAGTTCATCATCAACAAATGCCTCATGGAATGCACTTTCCTCCCAACAACTATTGGGAGCAACTTAGTACCTCTTTGGAAGATTTGAGTCATAATGTTGAACAACTAAAGGTGGAACACCATGAACACGCCCTCACTCTCCAAGAAATAAGAGAAGATCAAAGAGCAATGAGGGAGGAGCAACAAAGGCAAGGAAGGGACATAGAAGAGTTGAAGAACATCATTGGTCCTTCAAGAAGAAGACGCCATTAGAGGTGGATTCATTCCTTGTTCTTTATTTTCTTTCTGTTTTCGGTTTTTAAGTATTGTGTTTATCTATGTTTTTGTGTCTCTACTTCATGATCATTAGTGTGTAACAATGCCTTAAAGCTATGAATAAAATCCATTGGTCTTTCACCTCTCTTAAAAGAAAAATGTTTTAATTCAAAAGAACAAGAAG
>NC_029779.3:18865120-18867769 GCF_000817695.3 Arachis duranensis
AGGATCCGGAAAGTCTCACCTTGTCTGTGGTGTTCCGAGTAGGATTCCGATCATGAATGACCGTGACGTGCTTCAAACTTTAACCTGCTGGGCGTTAGTGACAGACGCAAAAGAGGGATTCTATTCCAGTAGGAGCGGGAACCAACCGGTGATTAGCCGTACTGTGACAGAGTGCAGGCATAGTTTTCACTGCGAGGATGGGATGTAGCCATCAGCCATGGGTGATGCCTCCAGACTGGTTAGCTGTGCGAGTGACAGCCGCACAGGGTATTTCCCCGAGAGGAAGAAAGTAGCCACAGTTGATGGTGAACCCCTATACAAAGCTTGCCATGGAAAGGAGTAAGAAGGATTGAGTAGAAGAAGTAGGAGAGCAGGCGTCTAAGAGCTCTACAGCATCTCCATCCGCTTATCTGAAATTCCCACCAATGAATCTGCATAAGTGTTCTATCCCTTTTATTATTTCTCTTTATTATTAATTATTCGAAACCCATAAAACTATTTTAATCTGCCTAACTGAGATTTGCAAGGTGACCATAGCTTGCTTCATACCAACAATCTCTGTGGATTCGACCCTTACTCACGTAAGGTTATTACTTGGACGACCCAGTACACTTGCTGGTTAGTTGAACGGAGTTGTGAAAATAAACAGTGCCCTAAGAGTATATTAATCCTAAATTCCACAACACAACAATAATGCAAATCAAAGAACAGTGATCACAATTTCGTCCACCAATGGCAGAAGTAGGTTCAATGGAATCTCTATGGTCTCTAGATGAGCCTCAGATTCCTTAGGTTCCTCAAATGGAAACTCCTTGTTGTCCAGAGGATGTCCCATGAGGTCTTCCTCACTGGGATTTACGTCCTCCTCCTCCTCTCTAGGTTTGGCCACACCAACTAGGGTTATGGCCTTGCACTATCTTTTTGGATTCTCTTCTGTATTGCTTGGAAGAGTACTAAGAGGAGTTTCAGTGACTCTTTTACTCAGCTGGCCTACTTGTGCCTCTAAATTTCTAATGGAGGACCTTGTTTCATTCATGAAACTGAGAGTGGCCTTAGATATATCAGAGAATATGTTTGCTAAGCTAGAGGGGCTCTGCTTAGAATTCTCTGTCTGTTGCTGAGAGGATGATGGAAAAGGCTTTCTATTGCTAAACCTATTTCTTCCACCATTATTAAATCCATGTTGAGGCTTTTGTTGATCGTTCCATTAGAAATTTGGATGATTCCTCCATGAAGGATTATAGGTGTTTCCATAGGCTTCACCCATGTAATTTACCTCTGTCATTGTAGGGTTCTTAGGATCATAAGCTTCTTCTTCAATAAATGCTTCTTTAGTACTATTGGATGCATTTTGCAATCCATTCAGACTCTGGGAAATCATATTGACTTGCTGAGTCAACATTTTGTTCTGAGCTAATATGGCATTAAGAGCATCAATTTCAATAACTCCTTTCCTCTGAGGCATCCCATTACTCACAGGATTCCTTTCAGAGGTGTACATGAACTGGTTATTGCAACCATTTCAATGAGTTCCTGAGCTTCTGCAGGCATTTTCTTCAGGTGAATAGATCTACCTGCAGAATGGTCCAATGACATTTTAGACAATTCAGATAGACCATCATAGAATATATCCAGGATGGTCCATTCTGAGAGCATGTCAGAATGACACTTTTTGGTCAGTTACTTGTATCTTTCTAACGTGTGAGCCTCTTTCCTATCTTTTCCTAGTGAATTTGCATCTAAATTGTTGAGTCTAATAAAGAATTAATTATCTTTTAGCTAATATGGATGCTACTTTGAGTCTTTTGCAATTTTGTTTATTTTAGGTAGCATTCGAATGGATTTGATGAAGTTTCTGCAGCTCAAGAATCAAAAGAGATTTTAGCGAGGAGCAACGCGTACGCGTGACTGACGTGTACGCGTGATTTGGAGTTTTCCATGGCGACGCGTGCGCGTGATTGACGCGTACGCGTGATTTGAAGATTTGCTCAGCGACGCGGACGCATGACCGACGCGTCCGCGTGAATTACGGAAGAGACTATCGACGAGTACGCGCGACTGACGTGTACGCGTGACATGCGTTACGTGCAGAAAACGTAGAAACTACTGGGGGTGATTTCTGGGCCCCATTTTAGCACCCAAGTTAGGCGCAGATCCAGTAAAGCCAAGTGGTCCCCATGTTATAAGACGCGGAGTAGTTAGTTAATTCTGAATTAAATTTAAATTTGATTTCAAAATAGGAAAAGATATTATCTTAATTTAAAATATTAGATTTTAACTTAATTAGGATTAGTTATAAAAAGGGAAGACTTCTCCTCTATTAGGTACATTACATTAGAGGGATTCCATTAGGAAATTCTATACAAATTTACATTCTACATTCCATGAGTAATTAAACCTCCACTGTTAAGGTTAGGAGCTCTGTCTATTTGTATGGATTGATTTTATTACTTTTTCTATTTTAATTTATGTTTTGGATTTATATTTAAGAATTGTATTCGTTCTTTATCTTATGAATTTTGGTGGAACGGAAGTATGACCCTCTTTCTATTTGAGTTCTTGTATAAATTGGAAAAGCTCTATACTTGAACAATAGCTTGAAAACATATTCTCCTAAATTCTAATTATCTGGATTTAACGGGATACGTG
>NC_029779.3:18867806-18882759 GCF_000817695.3 Arachis duranensis
TAATTGGAATTAATTGACCAAGGAATTGGCAGTTAATGAATTTTAGAGGAGACTAGGAAGGTCTAAGGAATTAGGGTCTAGTCACATATAGTTTGCCATAAATTAAATCCTACATAATTAAAATAGTTAGTAAGAAAAGTTAATTCGAAAAAATAGATAACTCTGAAGCCTTAACTGTTTTTCCATATTTTATTTTTAACTTAATTACTTGCGTACCTGCCTTATGATATTTTCAACTTAACCTTTTAAACATCTCAATATCAAAACCAATTTCTGCTTGCCTAACTAAGCCAATCAATCAATCATTGTTGCTTGATCCATCAATCCTCGTGGGATCGCCCCTTACTCACGTAAGGTATTACTTGGTACGACCCAGTGCACTTGCCGGTTAGTAAGTGTGGTTAATAAAAACCACACCAAGTTTTTGGCGCCGTTGCCGGGGATTGATTGTGATTGACAACTATTAGTTGTTTGACTGCTTAGATTAAGCGTTTTCGTTTTAATTTTATTTAAAAATTTTGCTTTAAATTTTCAAAAAAAATTAATTTTAATTCCCTTTATTTCTCTTCCCGGATTTTGCTTTAAAAAATTTTTTTCTTACGTTAACTTTTCTTTTTTCCTTTCTTTACGTTAATTTTTTCCCTTTTTCCTTTTGTTTACGTTATTTGTTTTTCTTTTTTTCCTTTTCGTTTACTTTCTTTCCCTCCTCCCCTGTTTTGTTTTAATTTTTTACTTTTATTACTTGATTTTCAAAAAAAATATTTTTTAATTAAATTTTAAATTTAAAAAAAATTAAATAAATAAATAGCACCAATATTTTTCTTAATTTCTGAAATT
The DNA here is from genome assembly GCF_000817695.3 of Arachis duranensis. Taxonomy (NCBI): domain Eukaryota; kingdom Viridiplantae; phylum Streptophyta; class Magnoliopsida; order Fabales; family Fabaceae; genus Arachis; species Arachis duranensis. The sequence continues at coordinate 18,868,644 of NC_029779.3, forward strand.
AAGTTTGGTGTTTCCTAGTTAGTTTTATAAAAATCCTTAGAATTCTGTTCTTTCTTCTTTGCTTTCCTATTTACCACATGGTGCGTTTAATCCTTTTTGGTGTTTTGTGCTAAGGAAAAATAATGGAGAGAGATCACATGGGTTGCTACTCAAACCCGAGTAGTGATTCATATTATGGTGGATAGAGGAACTATCCAAATTTTGGTTGGCAAAGTCAAAACCAAAGGAACTTCAATGCTCCATGTTCCAACTATCAAGAGCCACCACCTCCATATTCATACGACGAACCACCATCTCTATATTCATACCAAGAACCACCACCTTTCTATCCATATCAAGAACCATCACCCTTCTGCCCATATCAAGAAACACCATCTTCTTATTCATCTCAAATACCATCAGATCTTGAGCTCCTCATAAAAGAATGCCTACATGATATAAAGACAAGTGTCAAAAATATAGAGAAACATGTGCAATCAATTATCAAGTCCCAAGAAGAGGAGCAAGTAAATTCCTTCCCAAGAGATATAATGCAAGATCCTATGGAAGAAAGTGAGGAAATCAATCAAAGGAGTTTATACTCTAGTGAACTAGGGAACTTTTCATCCTCACACATGGAAGAAAAGGAAGATGCAAAAACAAAAGAGGAAAATGCACCCACAAAGGAGGAAGATGCACAACCTCCCATGCCTTTGGTAAGCAATGAAGAAGAGATTGAATTAGAAGAAAGCTACCAAGAGGAACAGGTTGAAATTGAGGAAGCTTACAAAGAAGTGGAAGAATTCAAAGAAGAACACAAGGAAGTGGAGCTTGCAAGACCTCTCCCAAAGCCATCTCCATCCAATACAACATTCAAGTGGGTAAAATTCCTACCCTTAACCTTTACTTTCCCACTTGAATATGGGCTACTAGAGACGGATGGTCAACTTAAAGCTCTTTGTGGCATTAAGAGTAAGAGGAAGATGGTTAGTGGCAAGAGTTGTCAAGCAAGGTTCAATATGGTTGCATGCTCCAAATTGAAGTGCAATGATTGGTGTAGAGCTCAATTGAATGGATCTAGAAGGTTGTTTGGATGCATTTGTGAGAATTTAGACCGCTTGCTACCCGGCGAGAACAATGGTGATACACAAGAAGACGGGTGTAAAAGCAAGATTTAGGACCCTGGAATTCATTCCCACAACCAACACCCATTGGGCCTTGTCACTTGCTTCAACTTGCTCAAAAGCGTTAGGCGCCTAGTTCGGGATCCCGGTGACCATTGGAATTACAAACATTGGTGGAGATTTCTGGATCAGTACAAGCACAAGCCACCATGACAAAGAGCTCACCACATGTCCAACTTAAGGACTTTAACTAAAAGTGCTTGGTGGGAGACAACCCACCGTGGTATGATCGTTCTTTTTCGTATCCTTAGTTATTTTCTCATTTATTTTATTTTTATTGAGTTCTTACTAATTTTCTGATCATGCAGCTATTTATATCACAGGAACCAAACACCTCAAGTTATAAAAAAAAATAAAAAATAAAAAAAAAACATGCGCACGACGCGCAAGCGTCGCTGACGCGTACGCGTTAGAGGGGTGTGCGTGAAAAATAAAAATGAACAGAGAGTTGCGCGGGAGTGGCGCAAGAATGGAGCCTTTTGCACAAACAAGCCCACGCGATCGCGTACCCCACGCGTTCGCGTCGTTTGTGATTTTTGCCATCCACGCAGGCGCGCCACTGACGCAGACGCGTGACCTGCAAAATCGACGTAAAAGAGTGTTTGGGCAGAGAGTTGTGCTGGCTTGGGACAAGAAGTCTGTTAAAAGCACAAATTTGGTAACGCGGACGCGTGACTGACGCGTCCGCGTCAATTGCACATATGGCCATCCACGCGTTCGCGTGTATGACGCGAACGCGTCGTATGAAATACTGGTTCCTAAGCCATGCAAACAGAAAGTTGCGCGGGCGCGCGGCTGGCTTCGCGTGAATCACACAAAATCAAGGGCATGCGGACGCGTGCCTGACGCTAACGCGTCATTAAGAACATTCGCGACCCACGCATACGCGTGCTGTACACGTCCGTGTCGCTTGCTCCGCCCAGTTTTATTTCTCTCTCTCCCAATCCTAATTCTCTCTTATTCTTTTATCCTTTTATTTTTCTCTCCTCATAATATTTGTCTCTTCTATTTTCAGTTCTTCTTTGCTTGAGGAGAAACAAACCTTTAAGTTTGGTGTTGACGCGGCGCTTATTGGTTTTCTGGCACAAAAGGGAGGTGAATCATCTTCATTGAGGAGCACAACCTAAAGAATAAAGCGACAGATAGGATAACTAAGGTGGTTGAGTTCCTTTTATTTTTATTCCTCCCCTCTTTTTCTATGTTATGTTTCGGTTTTCTGATATTTTACTTTGTCTGTTGCATGATCTTTTATTAGCTATAATCCTAGGATTAGTTTTCTTTTAATTGCTTTAATGCTGAAAAGATGTGTCATGTACCACTCACTGAACTTGAATCTAAAAAGAAAAGAAAAAGAAGTAATGTATTTCATGAGAAATTGAGTTTAATTTTAAGAATAGTCTTATTTACTTAAATGTGGTGGTATTAATGGTAATTCTGAATGCATGATGTAAATAATGCATATTTGAATTTGAATCAAGGGATGTTGATGTATAAGGAATAGGAATTTAGAGAATTATTATGACTTCTCTGAAATAAACAAAAAATTTAATCCTTGAAGCAAAAGAAACAGAAAAAAAAATTTAAATAGATAATAATTATTAAATAAAAGCAAGGTCCAAGGCTCTGAGCATCAATGACTAGGGAGGTCAGACATGATTAAAAGCTCAAAGAGTTGTTCCCCTAGTCATATGCTTGTGGTGTGATTGTGTCAAGTAATCCTTGAGACAGAACACTTAGAGTCGAGACCAAGTGCGCTTAACAGGGTATGCCAAAGGCTTTGAGCACCACTGTCTGGGAGTAATTAAAAGAAAAATCAGAACTCAAAGAGAGTTCCCCAGTTAAGTGCTTGTGGTGTTTCTGTGTCAAGTAACTCTTGAGACAAAACATTTAAAGTCACGGCTAGGCTCAAGGTGCAAAGCACCAAAGAAAAATAAATTAAAGTAAATTTTGCTGTGTTCAAGGATTAAACTGAAATATAAAAGATCAGAGAATTCATAATATTATCCAGATTCTAAATCCGAATGACATTAACATTCTTCTGATTCAAAGGAGAGAGAGATGCCAAAACTATTCAGGATTGCAGTTGTAAACCCCACTATGAGAAGAGACATGAGCTTAATCGAACTCTCATTCTCATGCAAATTCACATCCTAAGCTTATATTAGTTTTGGTTGCTTGAGGACAAGCAACAGTTTAAGTTTGGTGTTGTGATGCGTGAGCATCTTTCTTATCTTCTCCTAGTGAATTTGCATCTAAATTGTTGAGTTTAATAAAGAATTAATTATCTTTTAGCCAATATTAATGCTACTTTGAGTCTTTTGCAATTTTGTTTATTTTAGGTAGCATTTGACTGGATTTGATGGAGTTTCTGCAGCTCAAGAATCAAAAGTGATTTCAGCGAGGAGCGACGCGTACGTATGACTGACGCATACGCGTGATTTGGAGCTTTGCATGGCGACGCGTGCGCGTGACTGACGCGTACGCATGATTTGAAGATTTGCTCAGCGATGTGAACGCATGACGACACGTCTGCGTGACTTGCAGAAGAGACTATCGACGCGTATGCGTGACTGACGCGTACGCGTGACATGTGCCACGTGCAGTAAACGTAGAAACCGCTGGGGGGTGATTTCTGGGCTCCATTTTAGCACCCAAGTTAGGCGCAGATCCGGTAAAGCCAAGTGATCCCCACGTTACAAGACGCAGAGTAGTTAGTTAATTCTGATTTAAATTCAAATTTGATTTTAAAATAGGAAAAGATATTATCTTAATTTAAAATATTAGATTTTAAATTAATTAGGATTAGTTATAAAAAGGGAAGACATCTCTTCTATTAGGTACATTACGTTAGAAGGATTCCATTAGGGAATTCTATACAAATTTACATTCTACATTCCATGAGCAACTAAACCTCCACTGTTAAGGTTAGGAGCTCTGTCTATTTGTATGGATTGATTTTATTACTTTTTTCTATTTTAATTTATTTTTTGGATTTATATTTAAGAATTGTTTTCGTTCTTTATCTTATGAATTTGGGTGGAACAGAAGTATGACCCTCTTTCTATTTGAGTTCTTGTATAACTTGGAAAAGCTCTATACTTGAACAACAGCTTGAAAACATATTCTCCTAAATTCTAATTATCTGGATTTAACGGGATACGTGACATATAATCTTTTTATTCTTTGGGTAATTAGAGTTTTTGTGGCATGCAAACTGGAATTTGATCATGTACCCTTTAATTGGAATTAATTGACCAAGAAATTGGCAGTTAATGAATTTTAGAGGAGACTAGGAAGGTCTAAGGAATTAGGGTCTAGTCACATATAGTTTGCCATAAATTAAATCCTACATAATTAAAATAGTTAGTAAGAAAAGTTAATCCATAAAAATAGATAACTCTGAAGCCTTAACTGTTTTCCCATATTTTTTTTAACTTAATTACTTGCGTACTTGCCTTATGATATTTTCAACTTAACTTTTTAAACATCTCAATATCAAAACCAATTTCTGCTTGCCTAACTAAGCCAATAAATCAATCATTGTTGCTTGATCCATCAATCCTCGTGGGATCGACCCTTACTCACGTAAGGTATTACTTGGTACGACCCGGTGCACTTGCCGGTTAGTAAGTGTGGTTAATAAAAACCACACCACTTTCCCAAGCTTCATAGAGGGATTCACCTTCTTTCTGCCTGAAGGTTTGAACATCCACTCTAAGCTTTCTCAGCTTTTGAGGAGGAAAGAATTTGGCTAAGAAAGCCATGACCAGCTTATCTCAAGAGTTCAGACTATCTCTAGGTTGTGAGTCCAACCATGTTCTAGCTCTGTCTCTTACAGCAAAAGGAAAAAGCATAAGCTTATAGACCTCGGGATCAACTCAATTGGTCTTAACAGTATCACAGATCTGCAAGAATTCAGTTAAGAATTGAAAAGGATCTTCTGATGGAAGTCCATGAAACTTGCAATTCTGTTGCATCAGAGAAACTAATTGAGGCTTAAGCTCAAAATTGTTTGCTCCAATGGCAGGAATTGAGATGCTTCTTCCATGGAAGTTGAAATTTGGTGCAGTAAAGTCACTGATAAACCACTATTTTACGGTTTATATAGTATTTAATTGAGTGGTTTTATCAAGCTTTTCACCCACTTATTCATAGGATTTGCATGATTTTACAATTCCTTCCTAGTTTAGTTCTATGATTGAAAACATGCTTCTTTAGTCTTAATTTAGCTAATCTTAATCCTCTCCTATTACCATTCCATACCTTGATCTGTGTATTAAGTGTTTCAGGCTTCATAGGGCAGGAATGGCTTAGAGAATAAAGAGGAAGCGTGCAAAAATGGAAGGAACACAAGGAATTGAGGAGATGACCAGCAAGAAGTCACGCGGTTGCATGGTTCACGCGACCGTGCAAAATGGAAGAAATCAGAGTGACGCGTTCGCGTGCCTAACGCGACCGCGCGGATTAGAAGCTGCACGAACGACGCGAATGCGTGGACGACGCGCATGCGTGATACGAAAAACGCTGAGTGACGCGATCGCGTGGACGACATGGACGCATGACGTGCGCGATCTGCAGAATTACAAAAGTCACTAGCAGAGATTCTGGGCCGTATTTCAACCCAGTTTTTGGCACAGAAACACAGATTAAAGTTAGGGAACATGCAGAGACTCAAGATGTTTTTCATAATTCATACTTTTCATAATTTTAGATGTAGTTTTAGAGAGAGAGAGAGAGAGAGAGGCTCTCTCCTCTCTCTTAGGATTAAGATTATGATTTTTAGAATTTAGGAATATTTCTTCTTATACTCAGGTTCAATGTTCTTATTTATTTATTTATTTTCTCTTTTATTTGTTTAATGACCATTCATGTTATGATTTTCTTTGGTTAATATAATTTGAGGTATTTTCAGATCTATGATTTGTTTCTTTTATTTATGATATAAATAATTTAGATTTTTCTACCTTTCGGCTCTGGTTGATTAATTGGTGACTCTTGAGTTATCAAACTCATTGTTGACCGAAAATTGGAATTCTTCAAGAATTAAATCAAGTTCCACTAACTCTAGCCTTTCTCAAGGAAAGACTAGGACTTGAGGAATTAAAATTAATTCATCCACTTAACTTACCTTCATAGTTAGAGTTTGACTTAGTAGGAGAAAAATCCAATTCTCATCACAATTGATAAGGATAACTGGGATAGGACTTCCAGTTTTCATACCTTGCCAAGAGCTTTACTAGTTATTATTTTGACGACTTGTTATTTTACATTCAACCCTTTTGAAAACCCCAAAATATACCTTTTCCATAATCCCTGCAATTCCTTGAGAAGACGACCCGAGGTTTGAATACTTCGGTTAATTATTTTTAGGGGTTTGTTACTTGTGACAACCAAAACGTTTGTACGAAGGGATTTTCTGTTGGTTTAGAATCTGTACTTACAACACGACTATATTTTTATAAAATTCTTTACTAGCAAAAATCCTAACGTGAAAATGGCGCCATTGCCGGGAAATTGCAAACGTGTGCCTTATTATTGGTTATTGTAAATATTTTTCAAAAAAGAAATTCATATTTTAAAATTTTTTTAAATTCAAATCTTTTTCAAAAATCACATTTTTTTTTCAAAATCTTGTTTTATCTTTTTTTTTCAAAATATTTTCTTTTTATTAGTTTTTGTTTTTATTTTCTTCTACTACTATGAATTCTCACCCCTTTGGCTATGAGTCTGGTTACAACTATGTTGCAGGAAGAGGAAGCTATAACAGGAATATGCATCAAGGTCAAGGCAATCAAAGATGGACGGAGCCAAGAGGATCTGATCAGCCCTTTAGGCAACAATACCCTCCTAGATATCACAGACAAAGACCATTCTACAATGCATACCAAGCTGATAGATATGGTGGACCCCCTTGTAGTTACCAACAAGCCCCATCATATGCCAATGAACCACCTCCTCAACATAGCTTTGAACCACCACACTCACAAGCCCCTTTCCACCATTCACCTCCATATGACCCCAACCCTTGTCCACCACACCAATCACCATATGAACCATACCCAGAATCACCACCTCAATATACACCATCTCCATATCCTTATCAAGAGGAACCACCTCCGTGTTATGAACCTTTTCTCCCAACAAATGAACCCTCCTATCCACCCCAAACCTCCATGGAGAAAGCATTTGCCGATCTAAACTCTGCTATACAAGCTCTCGCTGCCCAAATCGTGCCACCAAATATATCCCCAATATTCAACCCTCAAGCTCCAATGCACTTCTATCTCAACCACATAATGATCCACCCATTCCATCACCACCATCCATGGAAGAGCACCAACATCCATCAATCCAAGAGCAACATGATCCCACTGATACTATTGACATGGAACAAGAGAGAGAGGATCATCTTTGTGAATCCATACTTCATAAGGAGCTAGAAGAGGCACTAAAGGTTAAGGTAGTAGAGACCCTTGAAGTTGACAGCGCGATTGAAGAACTAGTGAAAGAAGACAAAAAGGAGGATTTTGTACTTGAAGGTGAAGAAATAGTTGAACAGGAAATCATCAAGGATGAATACGATTTCATACTTAAACACCTGGATCAAGCAATAAATTAATTACCTTTTCGATGTTCGGACATTCAAGGAACCCCCATGGCTTCATGTGGAGAATCTACTGAAGAACGTAGCAGGAAGGAGAAGTTAGGCATTCCGGTGGATAGTGAGCAGCACGATTTGGTATTGGAACAAGTGGAGGAAGTCGGAATTATTGAAGAAAAAGAGGAGGCAGTGATTGAAGACTTAAGAGATGTTAAACCTCCATGGGAAAGTCAAGTTATAGAGCCTCCTTCAAAGACGTTTGAAACTGATGTTGAGGAGGGTGTACAACCTCCAAGGCATCTCATGGTTGAAGACTTTGAAGGGGATGATCAAGAGATGGATTCAATCATTGATGAATTCTTATCTACATTTGCATCCTCTTCCATTGGACTTGATATGGAGTTTAAAGAAGAAGAAGCACAACCTCCCATGCCCTTGGTAAACAATGAAGAAGATATTGAATTGGAAGAAAGCCACCAAGAGAAAGAGGTTGAAATTGAAGAAGCTTACAAAGAGGTGGAAGTTGTCAGAGAAGAGCACAAGGGAGTGGAGCTTGCAAATTCATTAGAAATATCTCTCCCAAGACCATTACCGTCTAACACAACGTTCAAGTGGGTAAAATTCTTATCCTTATCCTTTACTTTCCCACTTGAATATGGGCTACTAGAGACGGATGGTCAGCTTAGAGCTCTTTGTGGCATTAAGAGTAAGAGGAAGATGGTCAGTGGTAAGAATTGTCCTGCAAAGTTCATTAGGGTTGGAAGCTCAAAGTTTAAACACAAAGGTTGGTATAGAGCTCAACTGAATGGGTCTAGGAAGTTGTTTGGCTGCTTCAGTGGGAATTCTAAAGCTGAACCACCCGGATGGAATCATGATAATCAACTTGAAGACGGGTGTAAAAGCAAGGTTTGGGACCCCGAAATTCATTCCAACAATCAACACTCATAGGGCCTTGTCACTTGCTTTAACTTACTTGAAGGCTTTTTGCGCCTAGTTTGGGATCCCAGAGGCCATTGGAATTACAAACATTAGTGGGGATTCAAGGATCAGTACAAACACAAGCCACCATAACAAAGGACTCCCCAAATGTCCAACTTAAGGAGTTTAACTAAAAGTGCTAGGTGGGAGACAACCCACCGTGGTATGATCGTTCCTTTTTCATTTTTATTTTTATTTGTTTTCGAGTTTTATTTTTTTATTGAACCTGGAATTACTCATAACATCCATATCATTTTGCATTCTGCATACTCCATCAAAAAAAGCACGCACGCGACGCGACAGCGTCGCTGACGCATCCGCATCACCAGTGTGTTTTAAAGAAAAGAGAATTGAACAGAGAGTCACGCAAAAGCGTGGCTGGAGGCGTGCCTTTGGCACAACTTGATCCATGCAACCGCGTCGCTGACGCGTCCGCGCCATTAATGAAATAGCCTCACCACGCGTCCGCGTCACCCACGCGACCGCGTGGCCTTGTAAATCGACGTAAAAAGGGTATATGGCCGAAAGTTGAGCTGGAACATGGCTGGACTCGTGCTAGAAGCACAAGCCCTACCACGCGAACGCGTGCCACATGTGAACGCGTGCCACACGCGTCCGCGCCATTTTCTAAAATATGGCCATCCACGCGATCGCGTCAACAACGCGACCGCGTCAACCAAAAATTGGCAAAAAGAGTTTCGAACAGAGAGTTGCGCGAACGCGAGGCTGCACTCGTGCCACTCGCACAAATCAGGTCACGCGATTGCGTGCCCCACGTGTCCATGTCACCTAACCTTATCGCGCACCACGCAACTGCGTCACTCACGCGTTCGCGTCGCCTGCGCCGCACAACTTATCCAGATTAGCGCCAATTATCTCGTCTTTTCTTTTCTAATCCTAATCTCTTCTATCTTTTCTTTTTTTTTCTTTCTTTCTTACTTTATTTCTTTTCCTTCCCATTCTTCTTATCTTTCATTTAATTTTACTTAATTTATTTGCATATTTCATTCATTGCATTTTAATTTTGTGCATATTTTTTTTGTTTATAAATTTATTATTTTTCTATTGGTGTCACTTGTTCATATTCAACTGTTGTGTCTTTTCTGGTATTATTTTGGTGCTCAGTGACTTGTTTTACACTATTGGGTAATATTATTTAAGTCACTGCTAATCTTTTATGATATTTGTATTCATTTTGCATTGACATTAATTTATATTGTCTTGCACTCTCTTCCCCATTGTTGTAAATTTTTGCACTCTTGAACTGCCACCATGTATGCGGTGAAGGAGAACTCATGAGTGCTCAGAAAGACGTAATAGGACATAATCTGTGCCCATACGTGAGCCTCCAAGGTGAGTGCGGAAGCCAATATTCCCTTAGGACGGGAACGATGGTATCCAAAAATCCATCTGCTGCCAGGTTGTGCGATAACGCTGAGAACAGCATCCCAGTCAAATTTGTACGCCTGGCGCTTGAGTGCGGCTTCTTAAAATGCGTCTAATCCTTTTGGAGCAGAGGGAAGATCTAATGCTCGCTGAATGGCCTCTTCTGTAATAGGGACTTACTTCTGACGAATATAAACAAACTGTAGGGTTGGCAGGTGGAAATTGGAGTAGAACTCAACTACCCAAGAAAGATTAACCTGTTTTGGCTATCTCCGTAGGAATCCCCAATGTCTTTGTGTAATCTGTGTGGCTCAAAAAATTTGAGAATATGAGGTGGAAGGATTAGAAGGTGTTCGTTGTTGTAATTCCGAGCTACCAGAATGGGAAACATCTGCTCACAATAGCAATTGGAAAATCGAGTAGTGTCCTTTACTGGGAATGCTTTCTCCTTTTCATCGACCTTTAGAATCCTTTTAATTCTTTTTTTAGGGCTTAACTGCAGTTGAAGATGGCTTTGCTACTAATTCTCTTTTTGTTCCTCTCCTTGCAGTAGATTTGGGGGTAGCTTTCTCCTTGCCTTTCTTGGTGGCCATCCTGAAAGGAAATGAGTAAAGACATGAATATTTAAAGGGTTATAACAAGAAAAGGAATAGGAAATTTGGTAATCAATGCATATGAATGGATAATGATGTGAACACATGGTCATGACTACATGTGGCAAATCAACAATTGAAATATAGGAAGTGCATGTGAAGACAGTTAAATGCTAGGTGTTTATTGGCATGCCGGCAAGGGCATGAGTAGCATAGATTAAGCATTCAATGTCCAAGTTAGATTACCAAGTCATTCAAACTAACAATATGTTTGTAATAACAATTATATTTTATTAATAAAAAATAAAAAGGGTTTTGTGAAAAGCAAGCATATAGAATAGTGGATTAAAAGAAATCCAAAAAAATAGTGCACAATGCATATGGGCGTTTTCACAAACACATAGCATGCATGTTAAAGAAGGTATGGAAAATATTAACTTGAACATGCAAGTAACCCTATAAAAATAATATATAATTATTAAACAAGTCCTAAACAATCCACAAGCAACATATAAAAATAATGACCCAAATAAATTTCTAACACCAATATGAGGGAGAATAAATAAAAAGAAAATATGGATGAAGAAAGTAGAAGAGAAAGAGAAAGAAAACATGAAAATAAGAAGGAGAATGAGAGAAAGAGAAAGAAAACATGAAAATAAGAAGGAAAATGAAAAAGTAGGGAAGAAGAGAAGAAAAACCTTGATAATGGTGGTGGGAGAGAGGGGTAGAAGGGAGGAAGAAGGAAGAAGGGAGAAAAAGGGGGAAAATAGGATTGGTGTGGGAAAAGATAAGACAATCTGGCAGATTTAAATGAGATGGGCGGCGCAAGTGACGCGGACGCGTGGTGCACGCGGTCGCGCGGAGGGCTTTTGAAGGGAATGACGCAGATGCGTCGGTCACGTGGACGCGTGAAATGATAAACGCTAGGGATGCGAGGGTAGCTTCGCGCTCGCACAACTCTCTATTTGAAAACATATTTTGCCAAATTTCAGGGTGACGCGGTCGCGTGGTCGACGCGATCGCGTGAGTGACCATTATAGGGATGTGACGCGGACGCTTGAGCCATGCGTCCGCATGGTAAGGCTTGTGCGTTCAGCACCAATCCAGCACCACTCCAGCACAACCTTTCGGTCGTGCACCCTTTCTTACGTCGATTTTCAGGTCACGCGTCCGCGTGGGTGACGCGGATGCGTCGGTGACGCGGTCGCGTGGGGTGATTTGTGCCAAAGGCACGCCTCCAGCCACACTCTCGCGTGACTCTCTGTTCGTTTTCTTATTCTCTCTGAGCCACTTGCGATGCAGACGCGTCGGCGACGTTGTCGTGTCGCGGCTCTCCCTTTTTTTTAAATATGCAAATGCAGATGCAAACTAAATGTGCTAATAATGAGAAGAGTTATTAAAAAAGAAAACTAAGAGTAAAGAAAGGAACGATCATACCATGGTGGGTTGTCTCCCACCTAGCACTTTGTTTTAACGTCCTTAAGTTGGACACTCTATTAACTCAGTCTTCTACTGTGAGTGGATCCTCCAGGAGAAAGATATCTAACTCCTTGTTTTTCGTCACCTTCTCACCATGGCAGAGCTTCAAACGATATCCATTAACTTTGATGAGTTCAGAGCTTGAAGGGTGACTTAGGTGAAAAACTCCGTACGGCTCAGGCTTCTCGACTCTATATGGACCTTCCCACCTTGATCTCAACTTGCCTGGCATGAGCCTCAGTCTAGAGTTGTAAAGGAGGACTAAATCCCCAGGTTGGAACTCTTTCCTCTTGATGTGCTGATCATGTATAGCCTTCTTCTTTTCCTTGTACAGCCTTGAGTTCTCATAAGCTTCTAGGCGAAAGCGTTCCAATTCTTGTAGTTGCAACTTCCTTTCAGCTCTGGCTTTCTCAAATCCCATGTTGCATTCCTTTACTGCCCAAAAGGCTTTGTGCTTTACTTCAACTGGAAGATGACAGGCTTTTTCATAAACTAAGTGAAAAGGACTAATCCTAATGGGTATCTTGTATGCTGTTCTGTATGCCCAGAGTGCATCTTGTAGCCTGGTGCTCCAGTCTCTTCTATGAGGTTTGACTATTGATGAACGGATAATTTATACGCTTTTTGGCATTGTTTTTAGTAGGTTTTTAGTATGATCTAGTTAGTTTTTAGTGTATTTTTATTAGTTTTTAGTTAAAATTCACTTTTCTGGACTTTACTATGAGTTTGTGTGTTTTTCTGTGATTTCAGGTATTTTCTGGCTGAAATTGAGGGTCCTGAGCAAAAATCTGATTCCGAGACCAAAAAGGACTGCAGATGCTGTTGGATTCTGACCTCCCTGCACTCGAAGTGGATTTTCTGGAGCTACAGAAGCCCAATTGGCGCGCTCTCAACGGCATTGGAAAGTAGACATCCTGGGCTTTCCAGCAATATATGATAGTCCATACTTTGCCCAAGATTTGATGGCCCAAACCGGCGTTGCAAAACAGCCTCAGAAATTCCAGCGTTTAACGCTGGAACTGGCATAAAACTTGGAGTTAAACGCCCAAACTGGCATAAAAGCTGGCGTTTAACTCCAGAAAAGGTCTCTACACGAAAAGTCTTCATTGCTCAACCCAAGCACACACCAAGTGGGCCCGGAAGTGGATTTTTATGTCATTTACTCATCTCTGTATACCCTAGGCTACTAGTTTACTATTAATAGGATCTTTTGACATTGTATCAGTACTTCATGACACTTTACACGTTTTCTTTGTGTACTTTCACGGCATGAGTCTCTAAACCCCATGGTTGGGGGTGAGGAGCTCTGCTGTGTCTTGATGGATTAATGCAATTACTACTGTTTCTTATTCAATCATGCTTGCTTCCATTCTAAGATAATACTTGTTCTTAACACGGATGAATGTGATGATCCGTGACAATCATCATCATTCTCAACTATGAACGCGTGCCTGACAACCACCTCCGTTCTACCTTAGATTAAGTAGTTATCTCTTGGATTCTCTAACCGGAATCTTCATGGTATAAGCTAGAATTGATGGCGGCATTCAAGAGAATCCGGAAGGTCTAAACCTTGTCTGTGGTATTCTGAGTAGGATTCAATGATTGAATGACTGTGACGAGCTTCAAACTCCTGAAGGCGGGGCGTTAGTGACAGACGCAAAAGAATCAATGGATTTATTCCGGCCTGAACGAGAACCGACAGATGATTAGCCATGCTGTGACAGAGCATAGGAACATTTTCACTGAGAGGATGGGAGGTAGCCATGGACAACGGTGAAACCCTACATACAGCTTGCCATGGAAGGAACTGTGCGTGTTTGATGAAGAAGACAGTAGGAAAGCAGAGATTCAGAAGATGGAGCATCTCCAAAACCTCAACCTATTCTCCATTACTGCAAAACAAGTAACCA
>NC_029779.3:18883597-18883811 GCF_000817695.3 Arachis duranensis
CATAAAGACATGGAAACAGTTATCAGACAAATTCCTGAATCACTTTTACCCTCCAAAAAGGATGACACAGCTAAGGCTAGACATCCAAGGCTTTAAACAAGAGGATAACGAATCCCTTTATAATGCCTGGGAGAGGTTGGTGCACGAAATTGCAATCACACTTTTGCAACTCCGCACAACTAACCAGCAAGTGCACTGGGTCGTCCAAGTAATA
>NC_029779.3:18884024-18884208 GCF_000817695.3 Arachis duranensis
TTTGTCCCTTCCGTCTCTCTGCCTTCCTACTGTCTTCATCCAATCCTTCTTACTCCTTTCCATGGCAAGCTGTATGTAGGGTTTCACCGTTGTCAATGGCTATCTCCCATCCTCTCAGTGAAAATGTTCCTATGCTCTGTCACAGCATGGCTAATCATCTGTCGGTTCTCGGTCAGGCCAGAAT
>NC_029779.3:18890994-18892397 GCF_000817695.3 Arachis duranensis
GGATGGTGGTAGTGGTTTGAGTTCAGGTTTGGGTGGCTTATCCTCCTCCTGAGGAATTTTCGAAAATTCCTTTGTTTCCACTGATTCTTCTTGATCAGGTTGAGCATCCTTGAAGATGTCCTCAAGCTCTGATTCTAGGCTTTCAGTCATATTGATCTCTTCTACCAGAGAGTCAATAATGTCAGCGCCCATGCAGTCATTTGGTGTGTCTGGATGCTGCATGGCTTTTACAGCATTTAACTTGAACTCATCCTCATTGACTCTCAAGGTTACTTCCCCTTTTTGTACATCAACGAGAGTTCGTCCAGTTGCTAGGAAAGGTCTTCCTAGAATGAGAGTTGCACTCTTGTGCTCCTCCATTTCTAGCACCACAAAGTCAGTTGGAAAGGCGAATGGCCCAACCTTGACAATCATATTATGCCTGATGGATATTTAATGGAGCCATCAGCAAGTTGGAGGCATATCCGGGTTGGTTTGACTTCTCCAGTCAACCCAAGCTTCATGATAGTGGATGCAGGTATTAGATTGATGCTTGCTCCAAGATCACATAAGGCTGTCTTGGTGCAAGCACCTTCTAATGTGCATGGTATCATAAAGCTTCCTGGATCTTGAAGCTTTTCAGGTAAGCTCTTTAGTATGACTGCACTGCATTCTTCAGTGAGAAACACTTTTTCAGTTTCTCTCCAATCCTTCTTATGACTTAAGATTTCTTTCATGAACTTAGCATAAGAAGGTATTTGCTCAAGTGCCTCTGCAAACGGAATCTTTATTTCAAGAGTCCTTAGATAGTCTGCAAAGCGGGCAAATTGCTTATCCTGTTCCGCTTGGTGGAGTTTTTGAGGATAAGGCATCTTGGCTTTATATTCTTCAACCTTAGATGCTGCAGGTTTATTCCTTACAGAAGTGGTTGAAGAAGCCTTGTTAAAGGGATTACTGTCAGCACTCTCAGGTGTCTGATCCTCCCTTGGCGTTTGAATGCCAGGATTGGGTGGAAAATGGGCGTTTAACGCTAACTTTTCCCCCTTTTCTGGCGTTTGAACGCCAGAACTGGGCAAGGAATGGGTGTTTAACGCCAGCTTTCCTTCCCTTTCTGGCGTTTGAACGCCAATAACATTCCTCTCTGGGCTCTTACTGTCCTCAGAGGGATTTTGAACAGTGGTTTGGTTGTCCTCGGTCAATTGTTCCTTGTTTGGCTTTTTGCTCTTTTGAGCAGTGTTATTCAGTGTCTTTCCACTCCTCAGTTGAACTGCTTGACATTCCTCTGTTATCTGTTTAGATATTTGCTGTTTTGCTTGCTTCAACTGCAGTTCTATGCTCTTGTTAGCAACTTTAGTTTCATGGAGCATCTCTTTAAAGTCTGCTAACTGTTCTGTCATCAGGAGCAATTGTTGATTAAGCTCAAT
>NC_029779.3:18898775-18903715 GCF_000817695.3 Arachis duranensis
TTTTTAGTATATTTTTATTAGTTTTTAGTTAAAATTCACTTTTCTGGACTTTACTATGAGTTTGTGTGTTTTTCTGTGATTTCAGGTATTTTCTGGCTGAAATTGAGGGTTCTGAGCAAAAATCTGATTCAGAGACTGAAATGGATTGCAGATGCTGTTGGATTCTGACCTCCCGGCACTCGAAGTGGATTTTCTGGAGCTACAGAAGCCTAATTGGCGCGCTCTCAACGGCATTGGAAATTAGACATCCTGGGCTTTCCAGCAATATATGATAGTCCATACTTTGCGCAAGATTTGATGGCCCAAACCGGCATAGCAAAACAGCCTCAGAAATTCCAGCGTTTAACGCTGGAACTGGCATAAAACTTGGAGTTAAACGCCCAAACTGGCATAAAAGCTGGCGTTTAACTCCAGAAAAGGTCTCTACACGAAAATGCTTCATTGCTCAACCCAAGCACACACCAAGTGGGCCCGGAAGTGGATTTTTATGTCATTTACTCATCTCTGTATACCCTAGGCTACTAGTTTACTATTAATAGGATCTTTTGACATTGTATCAGTACTTCATGACACTTTACATGTTTTCTTTGTGTACTTTCACGGCATGAGTCTCTAAACCCCATGGTTGGGGGTGAGGAGCTCTGCTGTGTCTTGATGGATTAATGCAAGTACTACTGTTTCTTATTCAATCATGCTTGCTTCCATTCTAAGATACTACTTGTTCTTAAATCGGATGAATGTGATGATCCGTGACAATCATCATTATTCTCAATTATGAACGTGTGCCTGACAACGGGCGTTAGTGACAGACGCAAAGGAATCACTGGATTCTATTCCGGCCTGATTGAGAACCGACAGATGAATTCCGCTATGCTGTGACAGAGCATATGCAATCGTTTTCACTGAGAGGATGGGAGGTAGCCATTGACAACGGTGAAACCCTACATACAGCTTGCCATGGAAGGAGCCTTGCGTGTTTGATGAAGAAGACAGTAGGAAAGCAGAGATTCAGAAGATGGAGCATCTCCAAAACCTCAACCTATTCTCCATTACTGCAAAACAAGTACTTATTTCATGTTCTTTTGCTTTTCACAATCAACCCTGATAATTTCTGATATCCTGACTAAGATTTACAAGATAACCATAGCTTGCTTCAAGCCGACAATCTCCGTGGGATCGACCCTTGCTCACGCAAGGTATTACTTGGACGACCCAGTGCACTTGCTGGTTAGTTGTGCGGAGTTGCAAAAGTGTGATTGCAATTTCGTGCACCAACTATCTTCTGCAATATGCATTTTATCTCTTTGTTAGACACCTCGGCTTGCCCATTAGTCTGAGAATGGTAGGTTGTTGCTACTTTATGAATGATCCTATGCTTTTTCAATAATCTTGTTAGTCTCCTATTACAAAAATGGGTGCCTTGATCGCTCACGATTGCTCATGGTGATCTAAAGCGATAAATGATGTGGTTTCTAACAAAGGAAACAATAGTGTTAGCATCATCGGTGCGGGTAGAAATTGCTTCCACCCATTTAGAAACATAATCAAAAGCTAACAATATATAAAAATGACCATTAGAATTTGGAAATGGACCCATGAAGTCAATGCCCCAAACATAAAAAATTTCACAGAAAAGCATAATTTGTTGAGGCATTTCATCCCTCTTGGATATATTACCAAATTTTTGGCATGGGAAACATGATTTACAAAATTCAGCAGCGTCTTTAAAAAGAGTAGGCCACCAGAATCCACAGTTTAAGATTTTTCTAGCTGTTCTTTGAAGGCCAAAATGTCCTCCACTCTTAGATGAGTGACAAGCCTCTAAAATGGACTGGAATTTTGATTGAGGCACACACCTTTCTAATTACCTGGCCAGCACCACATCTCCATAAATATGGGTCATCCCATATATAATATTTAGACTCGCTTTTCAGCTTGTCTCTTTGATGCTTAGTAAAGTTTGGAGGAAAAGTGCGGCTAACTAGATAATTAGCGACAGGTGCATACCAAGGGACTACCTCAGATACTGCTTGTAGGTTATCAAATGGGAAATTATCAGCTATAGGAGTGGAGTAATCTTTAATGTGCTCAAGGCGGCTCAAGTGGTCTGCCACTAGATTCTGGTTACCACTCCTATCCTTTATTTCTAAATCAAATTCTTGTAGTAGCAGTATCCAACGTATAAGCCTTGGTTTGGATTCCTTTTTAGCTAATAAATACTTTAGAGCTACATGGTCTGAATACACTACTACTTTAGTACCAAGTAAATAGGCTCAGAATTTTTCCAAAGCAAAAACAATAGCAAGAAGCTCTTTCTCAGTAGTAGTGTAGTTAGACTGAGTAGCGTCTAAAGTCTTAGATGCATAAGCAATGACAAAAGGATCCTTACCTTCACGTTGAGCCAGCGCTGCTCCTACAGCATGGTTGGAAGCGTTGCACATGATTTTGAATGGCTGGCTCCAGTCAGGTCCTCTCACAATTGGAGCTTGAGTCAGGGCGGTCTTCAGCTTATCAAACGCTTATTTGCAATCCTCACTGAACTCAAACTTGATATCTTTCTGCAGTAATCTGGATAAGGGAAGTGCTACCTTACTAAAGTCCTTAATGAATCTCTGGTAAAAACCTGCATGGCCAAGGAACGAATGGACTTCCCTCACAGAGGAGGGGTAAGACAAACTAGAAATAACATCCACCTTTGCTCGATCTACAGAAAAGCCAGTATTAGACACAACATGTCCTAGTACAATCCCTTGTCTTACCATAAAGTGACATTTTTCAAAATTCAATACAAGGTTTGTACTGACACATCTATCTAGTACACTAGATAAACTATCCAAGCAAAGGCTAAAGGAATCACCATAAACGCTAAAATCATCCATAAAAACCTCCATACAATCCTTAAGAAGGTCAGAGAAAAGCCTCATCATGCACCTTTGGAAAGTAGCTGGTGCATTGCACAAGCCAAATGGCATTCTCTTATAGGCATAAGTCCCAAAAGGACATGTAAAAGTAGTCTTTTCCTGATCTTCAGGAGCTATATGAATATGGAAATAGCTTGTGTAACCATCTAAAAAGCAATAATGTGATTTACCTGACAGGCGATCCAGCATTTGATCAATGAATGGAAGAGGATAGTGATCCTTACGAGTGGCTTGGTTGAGACGCCTGTAATCAATGCAGACCCTCTAGGCGTTCTGTACTCTGGTTGCTATGAGCTCTCCATGCTCATTCTTCACTGTAGTGACTCCAGACTTCTTGGGCACCACTTGTATTGGGCTCACCCATTCACTGTCTGAGATGGGGTAGATGATATCTACCTCTAGTAGTCTGGTCACTTCCTTCTTGACAACCTCTAAGATAGTGGGGTTTAGTATTCTTTGGGGTTGACGAACAGGTCTTGCTCCCTCTTCTAAAAATATTCTGTGCTCACAAACTTGAGGGTTGATGCCTACTATGTCTGCCAAACTCCACCCAATTGCCTTCTTGTGCCTCCTCAGCACACTAAGTAACTCCTCTTCTTGTTGAGAAGTGAGTTCCCGTGCAATGATAACTGGAAACTTCTGCTTGTCCTCGAGGTAAGCATATTTGAGGTGTGGAAGGAGGGGTTTCAATTCTAACTTCTGCTCATGGTCAGGCTCTAGATTGTCTGGAGCTGGTTGCAATGGTAAAGTACTTTCATTGTCCTCAGAAAGTGTCCCCACACTCGGACCTTGTCCTATGTACTTCTCTTCGAACTCCTCCTGGTGAACTTCAGCTACGGTTTCATCTATGATGTCACACTGGAGGATAGAATGATCTTCTAGAGGGTGCTTCATAACTCCATTCAGATTGAAGCTTACTACTCTGCCGTCTATTTCAAAAGAGTATGTTCCTGAAAAAGCATCCAATTTGAACTTCGAGGTCTTCAGGAAAGGTCATTTGAGTAGGATTGATGATGGCTTCTCTGAGTCATTTTGAGGTATCTCCAGGATATAAAAATCAATGGGGAATGTGAGTCTCTTAATACCCACTAATACATCTTCAGCAACTCCAGCCACTGTAATAATACTTTTATCTGCTAACACAAAATGAGCTGCCGACCTTTTTAAGGGAGGGAGTCTCAAAACATCGTATATAGACAAAGGCATTATACTAACACATGCTCCTAAATCACACATGCAGTCAGAAAATATCATACCACCAATAGTACAATTAACCATACATGGACTGATGAGCGGATAATTTGTACGCTTTTTGGCATTGTTTTTAGTATGTTTCTAGTAGGATTGAGTTAGTTTTTAGTATATTTTTATTAGTTTTTAGTTAAAATTCACTTTTCTGGACTTTACTATGAGTTTGTGTATTTTTCTGTGATTTCAGGTATTTTCTGGCTGAAATTGAGGGACCTGAGCAAAAATCTGATTCAGAGACTAAAAAGGACTGCAGATGCTGTTGGATTCTGACTTCCCTGCACTCGAAGTGGATTTTCTGGAGCTACAAAAGTCCAATTGGCGCGATCTCAACGGCGTTGGAAAGTAGACGTCCTGGGCTTTCCAGCAATATATGATAGTCCATACTTTGTCCAAGATTTGATGGCCCAAACCAGCGTTCAAAGTCACCATCAGAATTCCCAGCGTTAAACGCCGGAACTGGCACAAGGATGGGAGTTAAACGCCCAAACTGGCACCAAAGCTGGCGTTTAACTCCAAGAAGAGTCTCCACACGAAATTGCTTCAATGCTCAGCCTAAGCACACACCAAGTGGGCCCGGAAGTGGATTTTTATGTCATTTACTCATCTCTGTAAACCCTAGGCTACTAGTTCTCTATAAGTAGGACCTTTTACTATTGTATTTTCATCTTTTTGATCACTTTAGATCTCTAGATCATATCTGGGTAGCTATCTTCATTTTATGCTATCTTAGATCATTGGGAGGCTGGCCATTCGGCCATGCCTAGACCT
>NC_029779.3:18903933-18904889 GCF_000817695.3 Arachis duranensis
GGGCGTTAGTGACAGACGCAAAAGAATCACTGGATTCTATTCCAACCTGATTGAGAACCGACAGATGAATAGCTGTGCCGTGACAGGGTGTGTTGAAGGATTGGATGAAGACAGTAGGAAAGCAGAGAGACGGAAGGGACCAAGCATCTTCATACGCTTATCTGAAATTCCCACCAATGAATTACATAAGTATCTCTATCTTTATCTTTATGTTTTATTCATCATTCATAACCATTTGATTTTGCCTGACTAAGATTTACAAGGTGACCATAGCTTGCTTCATACCAACAATATCTGTGGGATTGACCCTTACTCGCGTAAGGTTTATTACTTGGACGACCCAGTACACTTGCTGGTTAGTTGTGCGACGTTGTGATAAAAAGTTGAGATTGCAATTGAGCGTACCATGTTGATGGCGCCATTGATGATCACAATTTCGTGCACCAAGTTTTTGGCACCGTTGTCGGGTATTGTTCGAGTATGGACAACTGACGGTTCATCTTGTTGCTTAGATTAGGTATATTTCTTTTCAGAATTCTTGAAGATGAACTCTAGAGTTTCATGATGATTTGTTGAAGTCTGGCTGGCTGTGAAGCCATGTCTGATTTCATTGGACCGAGGTTTCAACTTATCATCACAAGAGCTTGTTGATTTCTATCAATCTTGCTGTTGGAGCAGTGATCTACTAAGGCTTGGCTGGCCATTGCCCATGTCTAGTGTTTTGG
This sequence comes from Arachis duranensis, assembly GCF_000817695.3. Lineage (NCBI taxonomy): Eukaryota > Viridiplantae > Streptophyta > Magnoliopsida > Fabales > Fabaceae > Arachis > Arachis duranensis. The sequence continues at coordinate 18,904,659 of NC_029779.3, forward strand.
ACCGGAGCCTTCTTTGAAAGCTTGGCTGGCTATGAAGCCATGTCTAATTCCTGGACCGGAGTCTTAGACTAGCATTGCAATGATTCCAAGAATTCTCATTAAGAATTTTGATACCTTTATTTTCTTTTCCACTTAATTTTGGAAAAGCACAAAAAAATTACAAAATCATAAAATCCAAAAATTTCTTGTTTGAGTCTAGAGTCTCATTTTAAGTTTGGTGTCAATTGCATG
>NC_029779.3:18905072-18905886 GCF_000817695.3 Arachis duranensis
TCAAACTGCTAAGTTTGGTGTCTTGCATGCATTGTTATTTGATTTTAGTTGCATTTTTTATTATTCCTTATTACTAAAAATCCAAAAATATTTGTAATTTGTGTCTTTTCAAGTCAATAATACAGAGAATTGAAGATTCAGAACATACAGTAGAGGAATTGCACAGAAAAAGCTGGGCGTTCAAAACGCCCAGTGAAGAAGGGCAGACTGGCGTTTAAACGCCAGCCAGAGTGCCTGGCTAGGCGTTTAACGCCCAAAAGGGTAGTAGTTTGGGCGTTAAACGCCAGAATGTGCACCATTCTGGGCGTTTAACGCCAGGATGGCACAAGAGGGAAGATTCTGTTTTCAATGCAAATTTTTTTTTAAGTTTTCAAAATTTTTCAAAATCAAATCTTTTTCAAATCATATCTTTTCAATCAAATCTTTTTCAAAATCATTTTCTTTCTTTTTTCAAAGATACTTGCTATCAATTAATGATTTGATTCAATAATTCAAGTATGTTGCCTTTTCTGTTGAAAAAGGTTTAATGTTTGAATCATATCTTTTCTTGTTAGCCAAGTTATTAATTTTTAAAATCAAATCTTTTTAAAAAATGTTTTTCAAATCATATCTTCTCAATCACATCTTTTTTTAAAACCAATCATATCTTCTTAACCACATCTTTTTCAAAATAGTTTTCAATCAAATCTTTTTTATTTCTAATTTCAAAATCCTTTTCAAAATTCACTTTACTTCTTTCTCAATCATGGTTTTCGAAAATCAATTAGTGTTTTTCAAAATGTTTTCAAAATCTTTTACTTAATTTTCGAAAATT
>NC_029779.3:18906055-18907016 GCF_000817695.3 Arachis duranensis
CCAAGGAATCTCTATACTGTGACATAGAGGATTCCATATTTTCTTGTTCTCTTCTCTTTCATATGAGCAGGAGCAAAGACAAAAGCATTCTTGTTGAGGCTGATCCTGAACCTGAAAGGACCTTGAAGCGAAATCTAAGAGAAGCTAAGGCACAACTCTCTGTAGAGGACCTAACAGAAATCTTCAAAGAAGAAGAACCCATGGCAGCCGAAAGCAACAACAATGCCAACAATGCAAGGAAGGTGCTGGGTGCCTTTATGCACCTACTCCCGACTTCTATGGGAGAAGCATCTCTATCCCTGCCATTGGAGCAAACAACTTTGAGCTTAAGCCTCAATTAGTTTCTCTAATGCAACAGAATTGCAAGTTCCATAGACTTCCATTGGAAGATCCTCATCAGTTCTTAGCTGAATTCTTGCAAATCTGTGACACTGTCAAGACTAATGGGGTTGACCCTGAGGTCTACAGACTTATGCTATTCCCTTTTGCTGTAAGAGACAGAGCTAGAATATGGTTGGACTCACAACCTAAAGAAAGCTTGAACTCTTGGGAAAAGTTAGTCAATGCCTTCTTGGCAAAGTTCTTTCGACCTCAAAAATTGAGTAAGCTTAGAGTGAAAGTCCAAACCTTCAGACAGAAGGAAGGAGAATCCCTCTATGAAGCTTGGGAAAGATACAAACAATTAATCAGAAAGTGTCCCTCTGATATGCTTTCTGAATAGGAGCATCATAGGTATTTTCTATGATGGTCTGTCTGAACTGTCCAAGATGTCTTTGGATAGCTCTGCTGCAGGATCTCTTCATCTGAAAAAGACGCCTACAGAGACTCAAGAACTAATTGAAATGGTTGCAAATAACCAATTCATGTACACTTCTGAAAGGAATCCTGTAAACAATGGGACAAATCAGAAGAAAGGAGTTCTTGAGATTGATACTCTGAATGCCATATTGGCTCAGAACAA
>NC_029779.3:18908080-18911418 GCF_000817695.3 Arachis duranensis
CAGACCCTTTGCCCAAGATTTGATGGCCCAAACTGGCGTTCAAAGTCACCATCAGAATTCCCAGCGTTAAACGCCGGAACTGGCACAAGGATGGGAGTTAAACGCCCAAACTGGCACCAAAGCTGGCGTTTAACTCCAAGAAGAGTCTCCACACGAAATTGCTTCAATGCTCAGCCCAAGCACACACCAAGTGGGCCGGAAGTGGATTTTTATGTCATTTACTCATCTCTGTAAATCCTAGGCTACTAGTTCTCTATAAGTAGGACCTTTTACTATTGTATTTTCATCTTTTTGATCACTTTAGATCTCTAGATCATCTTTTGATCTTTGGAATCTTTTGATCTTTAGATCTTTTGATCACGTTTGGAGGCTGGCCATTCGGCCAGGCCTAGACCTTGTTCTTATGTATTTTCAACGGTGGAGTTTCTACACACCACAGATTAAGGTGTGGAGCTCTGCTGTACCTCGAGTATTAATGCAATTACTATTGTTCTTCTATTCAATTCCGCTTGTTCTTGTTCTAAGATATCACTTGTTCTTCAACTTGATGAATGTGATGATCCGTGACACTCATCATCATTCTCACCTATGAACGTGTGCCTGACATACAGCTTGCCATGGAAAGGAGTAAGAAGGATTGGATGAAGACAGTAGAAAAGCAGAGAGACGGAAGGGACCAAGCATCTTCATACGCTTATCTGAAATTCCCACCAATGAATTACATAAGTATCTCTATCTTTATCTTTATGTTTTATTCATCATTCATAACCATTTGAGTTTGCCTGACTAAGATTTACAAGGTGACCATAGCTTGCTTCATACCAACAATCTCTGTGGGATCGACCCTTACTCGCGTAAGGTTTATTACCTGGACGACCCAGTACACTTGCTGGTTAGTTGTGCGAAGTTGTGATAAAAAGTTGAGATTGCAATTGAGCGTACCATGTTGATGGCGCCATTGATGATCACAATTTCGTGCACCATGGACCTAGGTCCCTACACTTTTCAGGTAAACCTCCCATTAAAGCAGATATGGAACTACCCAAAGGAATAGTTTCTAATTCATTAATTTTGTCTTTATGTATGCATAAATCTTTTAGAAAATTTGCGTATTTAGGTACCTGTTGAATAACATCAAAAGGGGAACAGTTACCTCAACCTTTTTGAATATTTCTACCATTTTGGGATCAGGTTCTAACTGCTTCCTGGGCTTCCTTGCAAGTTGTGGAAATGGAATAGGAATGGCATTTTCTATAGTGTCTGCGCCCTTTGGTGCTTCTTCTTGTGATTGAGCTTCTTCTTCTTCAGCCATGTCCTGTATATCCTCTTCCTCATCAACATCTTCTATTTCCACTACCTCTTCAGCTGAGGCGTGTTCTGGTGGGTTTGGCTCTTCCTGATTCCTCTCTTGCAATATGGTTCCAGACCTTAGGGTGATGGCATTAATGCCACCCTTTGGATTGGGTAATGGTTGAGAGGGGATTCCATTGGAGCTCAAAGGCTGGTTATTGGGGTTACTCATTGATCCAATCTGTGAGATAAGAGCTTGCAAGGTAGAGTTCAGACCATTTAGAGTAGAAATAAGGTTGCTTTCCATGGCCTGTTGTCTCCGATCAATAGATTGTAGTAACTCATCATTTGGAGATGAAGAAGGACAAGTGATCTGAAAAGTCTGCTATTGGTTGTGCTGTGATACTTGGAATTACCTTAGATGAGGTGCTCTGTAAGGCTGGTTCTGGTTCTGCTGCCTGCTGTTGTTATTATTCCACCTCTAATTTCCCTGATTGTCTCTACCTCCTCTGTTATTATTGTCTCTCCAATTCTAATTAGAATTATCTCTCCAACCTTGGTTGGAATTGTCTTGCCATCCATGGTTGTAGTTACCACCTTGATTGTATCCTTGATTAGGACGGTTATAGAAGTTATGAGTGGCTGCCACAGTGTTATCTTCTTGCTGGAGCTGCGGACATTCATTAGTATAATGGCTATAATCAGCATAGATTCTGCACACTCTCTATGGGACTAACTGTTGGCCTTGCTGTGGTGGAGAAGGTTGAGCTTGCTGAGCTTGTTGTTGATTCAATTGCATCTGCTTTAGTAAGTTGGTCATTTCACAGATACTCTGAGTTAGAGCAGCAGTCTCCCTACTAGAGGATACTTCTGCAACAGCTTTTGAACGGCCTTGTTTCTTCCTATGATTCCGAGTAGATTTAGCTAAGTTGCTAATCAATTGCCATACCTCATCAGTGGTCTTGTACTTTTTCATAGACCTATTGCTAGCACCTTCAAATGTGGTCTTATCTTGAGACTTCATGCCCTGTGTAAAGTAGCCGAGCAAAACTATCTTGTCAATCATATGGTAGGGGCATGCTTCTAGGAGATTATTGAAGTGCTCCCAATATTCATAGAGAGTCTCAGATTTGTCCTGAACAATCATGGAGATGTCTTTCCTCAATTTGTCAGTAACTTCAGCTGGAAAGAATTTTTCCAAAAATTCTCTTCTAAGCATATCCCAGTTAGAAATAGTTACTGCGGGTTGAGTGTAGTACCACTCTCTTGCCTTTCCCTCAAGAGAGAACGGGAAAGCTTTCAACAAAATAGAAGTTTTATTTGCACCATCGCGCTTAACAGTAGAACAAGCTATCTGAAAATCCCTAAGGTCCTTGATAGGCTCTTGAGCAGGTAAGCCATAAAACTTGGGCATCAAGTTGAGTAGTGCAGCCTTTATCTCAAAGTCCACAGCCACTGCTGGATGGTGTGCCTGGTATGGCTGTAGTGTAAAATCAGGGGCTCCAGCCTCCTGGATAGTGATTCTCCTAGGTGCTGTGGTGCACGAAATTGTGATCATCAATGGTGCCATTGATGAGCGGATAATTTGTATGCTTTTTGGCATTGTTTTTAGTATGTTTTTAGTATAATTTAGTTAGTTTTTAGTATATTTTTATTAGTTTTTAGTTAAAATTCACTTTTCTGAACTTTACTATGAGTTTGTGTGTTTTTCTGTGATTTCAGGTATTTTCTGGCTGAAATTGAGGGTCCTGAGCAAAAATCTGATTCCGAGACCAAAAAGGACTGCAGATGCTGTTGGATTCTGACCTCCCTGCACTCGAAGTGGATTTTCTGGAGCTACAGAAGCCTAATTGGCGCGCTCTCAACGGCATTGGAAAGTAGACATCCTGGGCTTTCCAGCAATATATGATAGTCCATACTTTGCCTAAGATTTGATGGCCCAAACCGGCGTGGCAAAACAGCCTCAGAAATTCCAGCGTTAAACGCCGGAACTGGCATAAAACTTGGAGTTAAACGCCCAAACTGGCATGAAAGCTGGCGTTTAACTC
>NC_029779.3:18913833-18914035 GCF_000817695.3 Arachis duranensis
ACCACTGTCCAAAATCCCTCTGAGGACAGTAAGAGCCCAGAGAGGAATACTATTGGCGTTCAAACGCCAGAAAGGGGAGGAAAGCTGGCGTTAAACGCCCATTCCTTGCCCAGTTCTGGCATTCAAATGCCAGAAAAGGGGGAAAAGTTGGCGTTAAACGCCCAATTTCCACCCAATCCTGGCGTTCAGACGCCTGGGGAGA
>NC_029779.3:18914222-18914480 GCF_000817695.3 Arachis duranensis
ACCAAGCGGAGCAGGATAAACAATTTGCCCGCTTTGCAGACTATCTAAGGACTCTTGAAATAAAGATTCCGTTTGCAGAGGCACTTGAGCAAATACCTTCTTATGCTAAGTTCATGAAAGAGATCTTAAGTCATAAGAAGGATTGGAGAGAAACTGAAAAAGTGTTTCTCACTGAAGAATGCAGTGCAGTCATTCTGAAAAGCTTACCAGAAAAGCTTCAAGATCCAGGAAGCTTTATGATACCATGCACATTAGAAG
>NC_029779.3:18919660-18919876 GCF_000817695.3 Arachis duranensis
TAAAAGCTCTCCTCTCAAGTTGAGGGAGCATCCACTTCTCAAAATTAAGGTTGTTGAGTCCTAACTCTGTGAAAACCTCTATCATTAGGAGCCTATGTTTGCGTTTTTGCTTTTTCTTTTTATTTTCTATTTTTATTTTTTTAGTTTCATCTTATATCTATTTTTGAGTCTTGTTCTTAATTCATAATTAATAAAATTGAAATTTTATGCCTTAAA
>NC_029779.3:18921558-18922567 GCF_000817695.3 Arachis duranensis
TTTTCACTGAGAGGATGGGAGGTAGCCATTGACAACGGTGAAACCCTGCATACAACTTGCCATGGAAGGAGACTTGCGTGTTTGAAGAAGAAGACAGGAGGAAAGCAGAGATTCAGAAGGTGGAGCATCTCCAAACCTCAACCTATTCTCCATTACTGCAAAACAAGTAATCATTTCATGTTCTTTTGCTTTTCACAATCAATCCTGATGACTTCTGATATCCTGACTAAGATTTACAAGATAACCATAGCTTGCTTCAAGCCGACAATCTCTGTGGGATCGACCCTTGCTCACGCAAGGTATTACTTGGACGACCCAGTACACTTGCTGGTTAGTTGTGCGGGATTGCAAAAGTGTGATTGCAATTTCGTGCACCAGCCATCAACATGGTATGCTCAATTGCAATCTCAACTCTTTATCACAACTTCGCACAACTAACCAGCAAGTGCACTGGGTCGTCCAAGTAATAAACCTTACGCGAGTAAGGGTCGATCCCACGGAGATTTTTGGTATGAAGCAAGCTATGGTCATCTTGTAAATCTCAGTCAGGCAGATTCAAATAGTTATTGAGGATTGATAACTAAAAGATGAATAAAACATAAAATAAAGATAGAGATACTTATGTAATTCATTGGTGAGAATTTCAGATAAGCGTATGGAGATGCTTTGTCCCTTCCGTCTCTCTGCTTTTCTACTGTCTTCATCCAATCCTTCTTACTCCTTTCCATGGCAATCTGTATGTTGGGCATCACCGTTGTCAATGGCTACAGTCCCGTCCTCTCAGTGAAAATGTTCAACGCACTCTGTCACAACACGGCTATTCAGCTGTCGGTTCTCGATCATGTCGGAATAGAATCCAGTGATTATTTTGCGTCTGTCACTAACGCCCCACAATCGCGAGTTTGAAGCTCGTCACAGTCATTCAATCCTTGAATCCTACTCAGAATACCACAGACAAGGTTTAGACCTTCCAGATTCTCTTGAATGCCGCCATCAATTCTAGCTTATA
>NC_029779.3:18922721-18922994 GCF_000817695.3 Arachis duranensis
TACATTCATCAAGTTGAGGAACAAGTGATATCTTAGAACAAGAATAAGCTGAATTGAATAGAAAAACAATAGTAATTGCATTAATACTCGAGGTACAGCAGAGCTCCACACCTTAATCTATGGTGTGTAGAAACTCCACCGTTGAAAATACATAAGAACAAGGTTTAGGCATGGCCGAATGGCCAGCCCCCAATGATCTAAGAACTAGACATCCAAAGATGATCCTAAGATCTAAAGTGATCAAAAGATGAAAATACAATAGCAAAAGGTCCT
>NC_029779.3:18923158-18924624 GCF_000817695.3 Arachis duranensis
TCTTGGAGTTAAACGCCAGCTTTTGTGCTAGTTTGGGCGTTTAACTCCCATTCTTGTGCCAGTTCCGGCATTAAACGCTAGAATTCTTGAGCTGACTTGGAACGCCTGTTTGGGCCATCAAATCTCGAGCAAAGTATAGACTATTATACATTTTTGGAAAGCCCAGGAGGTCTACTTTCCAACACAATTGAGAGCTCGTCAATTGGGTTCTGTAGCTTTGGAAAATTCACTTCGAGTGCAGGGAGGTCAGAATCCAACAGCATCTGCAGTCCTTTTCAGCCTCTGAATCAGATTTTTGCTCAGGTCCCTCAATTTCAGCCAGAAAGTACCTGAAATCATAGAAAAACACAAACTCATAGTAAAGTCCAGAAAAGTGAATTTTAACTAAAAATAATAAAAATATAATAAAAACTAACTAAACATGCTAAAAACATACTAAAAACAATGTCAAAAAGCGTATAAATTATCCGCTCATCACAACACCAAACTTAAATTGTTGCTTGTCCCAAAGCAACTGAAAATCAAATAAGATAAAAAAGAAGAGAATATGCAATGAATTCCAAAAACATCTATGAAGATCAGTATTAACTAGATGAGCGGGGCTTTTAGCTTTTTGCCTCTGAACAGTTTTGGCATCTCACTCTATCCTTTAAAATTCAGAATGATTGGCTTCTATAGGAACTCAGAGTCCAGATAGTGTTATTGATTCTCCTAGTTAAGTATGATGATTATTGAACACAGCTACTTTATGAGTCTTGGCCGTGGCCCAAAGCACTATGTCTTCCAGTATTACAACCGGATACATACATGCCACGGACACATAACTGGGTGAACCTTTTCAGATTGTGACTCAGCTTTGCTAGAGTCCCCAATTAGAGGTGTCCAGGGTTCTTAAGCACACTCTTTTTTTTTTGTCTTGGATCACGACTTTATTTTTTTCCTTTCCTTTTGGTTTAAAGGGCTGTTGGCTTTTTCTGCTTGCTTTCTCTCTTTTTTTTGCACATAATCTCTCTCTTTTTTTTGTATTCACTGTTTTTTCTTGCTTCAAGAATCATTTTTATGATTTTTCAGATCCTCAGTAACATGTCTCCTTTTTTCATCATTCTTTCAAGAGCCAATATTCATGAACAACAAATTCAAAAGACATATGCACTGTTCAAGCATACATTCAGAAGTCAAAGTATTGCCACCACATCAAAATAATTAATCTGTTATAAAATTCAAAATTCATGCAATTCTTCTCTTTTTTAATTAAGAACATTTTCATTTAAGAAAGGTGATGGATTCATAGGACATTCATAACTTTAAGGCATAGACACTAAGACACTAATGATCATAAAACACAAACATAATTAAAACATAAAGCATAATTTTCGAAAAACAGTAAAATAAAGAACAAGAAGATTAAAGAACGGGTCCACCTTAGTGATGGCGGCTTGTTCTTCCTCTTGAAGATCTTATGGAGT
>NC_029779.3:18924767-18926440 GCF_000817695.3 Arachis duranensis
CCCTAGGGAGGTGTTGATTTGCTCCCAATAGTTTTGTGGAGGAAAGTGCATCCCTTGAGGCATCTCAGGAATTTCATGATGAGGAATTTCCTCAGGTCCATGAGTGGGATCTCTTGTTTGCTCCATCCTCTTCTTACTGATGGGCTTGTCCTCATCAATGAGGATGTCTCCCTCTATGTTAATTCCAACTGAATTACAGAGGTGACAAATGAGATGAGGGAAGGCTAACCTTGCCAAGGTAGAGGACTTGTCCGCTACCTTATAAAGTTCTTGGGCTATAACCTCATGAACTGCTACTTCCTCTCCAATCATGATGCTATGAATCATGATAGCCCGGTCTATAGTAACTTCGGACCGGTTGCTAGTGGGAATGATAACTTTGGACCGGTTGTTAGTGGGAATGATTGAGCGTTGGATAAACTCCAACCATCCCCTAGCCACGGGCTTGAGGTCATGCCTTCTCAGTTAAACCAGCTTCCCTCTTGAATCTATCTTCCATTGAGCGCCCTTTTCACAAATGTCTATGAGGACTTGGTCCAACCTTTGATCAAAGTTGACCCTTCTAGTGTATGGGTGTTCATATCCTTGCATCATGGGTAAGTTGAATGCCAACCTTACATTTTCCGGACTAAAATCTAAGCATTTCCCCCAAACCATTGTAAGCTAATTCTTTGGGTCCGAGTTCACACTTTGATCATGGTTCTTGGTGATTGATGCATTGGCATAGAACTCTTGAACCATTAAGATTCTGACTTGTTGAATGGGATTGGTAAGAACTTCCCAACCTCTTCTTTGGATCTCATGTCGGATCTAGCAAAAGAAGAAAGAAGAGAGTAGAAGAAGAAGAAATAGAGGAGATGGAGGTGGCTTTATTTTTCGGCCAAGGGGGAGAAGTAGTATGTAGGTTGTGTGAAAATGAAGGAGTGAAGATGGGTTTATATAGGGGTGGAGAGAGGGGTAAGGTTCGGCCATTATGGGTGGGTTTGGGAGGGAAAGTAGTTTAAATTTGAATGGTAAGGTAGGTGGGGTTTTATGAAGGATGGATGTGAGTGGTGAAGAGAATGGTGGGATTTGATAGGTGAGGGATTTTTGGGGAAGAGGTGTTGAGGTGATTGGTGAATGGGTGAAGAAGAGAGAGAGTGGTGGGGTAGATGGGGATCCTGTGGGGTCCACAGATCCTGAGGTGTCAAGGATAATTTATCCCTGCACCAAGTGGCGAGCAAAAATGCTCATTCTACCAATCCTGGCATTAAACGCCGGGCTGGTGCCCATTTCTGGCGTTTAATGCCAGCTTCTTGCCTATTTCTGGCGTTAAACGCCAGTCTGGTGCCCCTTTCTGGCGTTAAACGCCCAAAATGGTGCCAAACTGGGCGTTAAACGCCCATTTGCTGCCCTTACTGGCGTTTAAACGCCAGCAAGTTTTTCCTCCAGGGTGTGCTATTTTTCATTCTGTTTTTCATTCTATTTTTGCTTTTTCAATTGATTTTGTGACTTCACATGATCATCAACCTATAGAAAACATAAAATAACAATGGAAAATAGATAAATATAACATTGGGTTGCTTCTCAACAAACGCTTCTTTAATGTCAGTAGCTTGACAGTGGGTTCTCATGGAGCCTCACAGATACTCAGAGCAATGTTGGAACCTCCCAACACCAAACTTAGAGTTTGA
>NC_029779.3:18926821-18927887 GCF_000817695.3 Arachis duranensis
ATTGAGAACTTCCCAGGGTCTTGTCTCTTTTGAGGTAATCTCTGCCTAGTCAAGTCATCCAGTTCTTTGGTGAGCAAAGGGGGTTCATCCTCCCAAGTCTCATTACCAAATAACTTGTCATTTAGTTTCATGATTGCTCCAAGGTACTTAGCAACTTGCTCTTCAGTGACATCTTCATCCTCTTTAGAGGAAGAATACTCATCAGAGCTCATGAATGGTAGAAGTAAATCCAATAGAATCTCTATGGTCTCAGTGTGAGTCTCAGATTCCCATGGTTCCTCATTAGGGAACTCATTGGAGGCCAGTGGACGTCCATTGAGGTCTTCTTCAGTGGCGCTCACTGTCTCTTCCTCCTCTCCAAATTCAGCCATGTTGATGGCCTTACACTTCTCCTTTTGGATTCTCTTCTGTATTGCTTGGAAGAGTACTAGGAGGGAGTTTAGTAACTTTCTTACTCAGCTGACCCACTTGTGCCTCCAAGTTTCTAATGGAGGACCTTGTTTCAGTCATGAAACTTTAAGTAGATCAGAGACCATGGTTGCTAAGTCAGAGTAGCTCTGCTTAGAATTCTCTATCTGTTGCTGAAAAGATGATGGAAAAGGCTTGCCATTGCCAAACCTGTTTCTTCCACCATTATTGTTGTTGAAACCTTGTTGAAGTCTCTGTTGATCCTTCCATGAGAGATTTGGATGATTTCTCCATGAAGGATTATAGGTGTTTCCATAGGGTTCTCCCACATAATTCACCTCTTCCATTGAAGGGTTCTCAGGATCATAAGCTTCTTCTTCAGATGAAGCGTCCTTAGTACTGCCTGGTGCAGCTTGTATTCCAGACAGACTTTGAGAAATCATATTGACTTGCTGAGTCAATATTTTGTTCTGAACCAATATGGAATTCAGAGTATCAATCTCAAGAACTCCTTTCTTCTGATTCGTCCCATTATTCACAGGATTCCTTTCAGAAGTGTACATGAATTGGTTATTTGCAACCATTTCAATGAGTTCTTGAGCTTCTACAGGCGTCTTCTTCAGATGAAGAGATCCTCCAGCAGAGCTGTTCAATGACA
>NC_029779.3:18927985-18934866 GCF_000817695.3 Arachis duranensis
ACTCTAAGCTTACTCAATTTTTGAGGTGGAAAGAACTTTGTCAAGAAGGCATTGACTAGCTTTTCCCAAGAGTTCAGGCTTTCTTTAGGTTGTGAGTCTAACCATATCCTAGTTCTGTCTCTTACAGCAAAAGGGAATAGCATAAGTCTGTAGACCTCAGGGTCAACCCCATTAGTCTTGACAGTGTCACAGATTTGCAAGAATTCAGCTAAAAACTGATGAGGATCTTCCAATGGAAGTCCATGGAACTTGCAATTCTGTTGCATTAGAGAAACTAATTGAGGCTTAAGCACAAAGTTGTTTGCTCCAATGGCAGGGATAGAGATGCTTCTCCCATAGAAGTCGGGAGTAGGTGCAGTAAAGTCACCAAGCACCTTCCTTGCATTGTTGGCATTATTGTTGTTTTTGGCTGCCATGGGTTCTTCTTGTTTGAAGATTTCTGTTAGGTCCTCTACAGAGAGTTGTGCTTTAGCTTCTCTTAGCTTTCGCTTTAAGGTCCTTTTAGGTTTAGGGTCAGCCTCAACAAGAATGCTTTTGTCTTTGCTCCTGCTCATATGAAAGAGAAGAGAACAAGAAAATATGGAATCCTCTATGTCACAGTATAGAGATTCCTTGAGGTGTCAGAGGAAAAGAAGAATAGAAGGAGGAGGTAGAAGAATTCGAACTTATCAAGAAAGATAGAGTTCGAATTGTGCATTGAGGAGTAGTGTTAGTCCATAAATAGAAGGATGTGAGAAGAGGGGAAGAAATTTTCGAAAATTAAAGTGAATTAATTAAAAGAAATTTTGAGAAATGGTAAATGATTTTCGAAAAAAATAAGATTGGGAAAGAAACTAAGTGATTTTTGAAAAAGATTTTGAAATTAGAAATAAAAAAGATATGATTGAAAACTATTTTGAAAAAGATGTGATTAAAAAGATATAATTGAAAAGTTATGGTTTTAAAGAGATATGATTGAAAAATAATTTAAAAAAAAGATTTGATTTTTTAAAATTAATGACTTGGCTAACAAGAAATTTAAAAGATATGATTCAGACGTTAAACCTTTCTCAACAGAAAAGGCAACATACTTGAAATGTTGAATCAAATCATTAATTGTTAGCAAGTATTTTTGAAAATGGAAAGAAATTGATTTTGAAAATATATGATTGAAAAGATATGATTTGAAAAAGATTTGATTTTGAAAAATTTTGAAAACTTAAAAAAAAATTGGCATTAAAAACAAAATCTTCCCTCTTGTGCCATCTTGGCGTTAAACGCTCAGAATGGTATCCATTCTGGCATTTAACGCCCAAAATGCTACCCTTTTGGGCGTTAAACGCCCAGCCAGGTACCCTGGCTGGCGTTTAAACGCCAGTTTTCCTTCCTCACTGGGCGTTTTGAACGCCCAGCTTTTTCTTTGTAATTTCTCTGCTGAATGTTCTGAATCTTCAATTCTCTGTATTATTGACTTGAAAAGCCACATATTAAAAATTTTTTGGATTTTTAATAATGAGGAATAATCAAAATGCCACTAAGATCAAATAAACAATGCATGCAACACACCAAACTTAGAAGTTTGTATACTACTAACACTAACAAATTGAGAATGCATATGAGAAACAACAAAACACTCAAGACAAGAGAATGTAAAGATCAGAGTAAGGAAATCATCAAGAACAACATCAGGATCAATGAAGACACATGATTGAATTTGAAAAAATGCAAGAAGAATAGAAACATGCAGTTGACACCAAACTTAAAATGAGACACTAGACTCAACAAGAAACATAAAATATTTTTGGTTTTTATGATTTTGTAATTTTTTTGTTTTTTTTTTCGAAAATTATATGGAGAAGAAAATAAAGAGATTCAAAATTTTTAATAAGAATTCCAGGAATCATGCAATGTTAGTCTAAAGCTGTAGTCTAAAGAAATTAGACATGGCTAGCCAAGCTTCAACAGGACATTACATTCAAGAGCTAAATTGATGAGAATCAATCAGCTTTGGTGATGATGAAAACATCACCTTGAAACTCTAGAATTCATTCTTAAAAATTCTGAAGAAAAATACTTAATCTAAGCAACAAGATGAACCGTCTTTGGTATGAAGCAAGCTATGGTCATCTTGTAAATCTCAGTCAGGCAGATTCAAATGGTTATGGAGGATTGATAACTAAAAGATGAATAAAACATAAAATAAAGATAGAGATACTTATGTAATTCATTGGTGAGAATTTCAGATAAACGTATGGAGATACTGTATGGCTCAAGGATGCCTGCTCTCCCACTGCTTCAACTCAACCTTCTTACTCTTTTCCATGGCAAGCTGTGTATAGGGGTTCACCATCAGCGGTGGCTACTTTCAATCCTCTCGGGAAAATGATCCTATGCGGCTGTCACTCGCACGGCTAATCGTCTGGAGGCATCACCCATGGTTGAAGCACGGTTATTCAGCTGTCGGTTCTCGATCATGTCGAAATAGAATCCAGTGATTATTTTGCGTCTGTCACTAACGCCCCACAATCGCGAGTTTGAAGCTCGTCACAGTCATTCAATCCTTGAATCTTACTCAGAATACCACAGACAAGGTTTAGACCTTCTGGATTCTCCTGAATGCCGCCATCAATTCTAGCTTATACCACGAAGATTCTAATTAAGGAATCCAAGAGATATCCACTCAATCTAAGGTAGAACGGAGGTGGTTGTCAGGCACACGTTCATAGGTGAGAATGATGATGAGTGTCACGAATCATCACATTCATCAAGTTGAGGAACAAGTGATATCTTAGAACAAGAATAAGCTAAATTGAATAGAAGAACAATGGTAATTGCATTAATACTCGAGGTACAGCAGAGCTCCACACCTTAATCTATGGTGTGTAGAAACTCCACCGTTGAAAATACATAAGAACAAGGTCTAGGCATGGCCGAATGGCCAGCCCCAAATGATCTAAGAACTAGACGTCCAAAGATGATCCTAAGATCTAAAGTGATCAAAAGACGAAAATACAATGGCAAAAGGTCCTATTTGTAGAGAACTAGTAGCTTAGGGTTTACAAAGGTGAGTAAATGACATAAAAATCCACTTCCAGGCCCACTTGGTGTGTGCTTGGGCTGTGCATTGAAGCTTTAATGTGTAGAGACTTTTCTTGGAGTAACGCCAGCTTTTGTGCCAGTTTGGGCGTTTAACTCCCATTCTTGTGCCAATTTCGGCGTTAAACGCCAGAATTCTTGAGCTGACTTGGAACGCCTGTTTGGGCCATCAAATCTCAGACAAAGTATGAACTATTATACATTTCTGGAAAGCCCAGGATGTCTACTTTTCAACTCAATTGAGAACGCGCCAATTGGGCTTCTGTCGCTCCAGAAAATTCACTTCGAGTGCAGGGAGGTCAGACTCCAACAGCATCTGCAGTCCTTTTCAGCCTCTGAATCAGATTTTTGCTCAGGTCCCTCAATTTCAGCCAGAAAATACCTGAAATCATAGAAAAACACACAAACTCATAGTAAAGTTCAGAAAAGTGAATTTTAACTAAAAACTAATAAAAATATAATAAAGACTAACTAAAACATACTAAAAACAATGCCAAAAGGCGTATAAATTATCCGCTCATCATGCTGCCATATCACCTGCACGTAAATCAACTGAATCAGTAGAAAGGGAGCTTGTTTCTTCCTTAAATGACATTTTAGATTCGTCCTCAGAGAGGACTAGCCTACGCTGAGCTTACCTTATACGTGAAATAGTTCTTTCAATCTCAGGGTCAAATACTGGCAAGCTTGGATCAGGAAGTGAACGCGTCATTCAATGAAAGAGACGTGTAGCTCATAGTAACAAAATAAAAAGAAAAATGCAATTAAATAAATTCCAATCAATAAATTAGCACACTATTGCAACTCCCCGGCAACGGCGCCAAAAATTGGCGTGGCAGAAATTGGCGAGTTAAGAAATTATTATAAGAGATACGTTGCAAGTACAGTCCTTAACCAGCCGAAAATTCGCTTATCAATTTAGAAGGGTTGTCACAATATTGAAATTAAAATACTGGGAGTATGAATCCCAGGTCGTCTCCCAACGAGTTGCTGAAAGATGTGCTATTTTATTAATCAGATGTTTTCAAAAATGGGTTGAGTTGATAAACATGAAATTAAATCAGAGAATTTAGATAATTTAAATAAAAACCTTGACTGGGAGTAGATTAGTTGGAAGCCTTATTCTTGTTGAAGTACTCTCAAAATTAATTGATAATTGAAGGTTGCTATTCTTAGTTATCCCTTGGAAAGCTATTTCTAGTCACAAGTCCTAATCCTCTCCCTTGAGAAGGACTAGTGTCAAAGACTAGAGGGTGATCCAACAATAAACCAAATTGCAATTTTTCTCTTGAGTAATCCAACTCAAGTTTTCCTTTCAATCATCTCCCAATCAAGTTATGGAACTACTCGCTCATTATGTTTGTAAAATCCACGAAATAAGAAAAGGAAATTTTGAAAAATATGATAAATAATAATCAAAGGAATCAATTAAAAATAAAAATAGTTCTTGTATTAATAAATTCTAAAAATAATCCAATAATAATTCTGAGTAAATAAAGGACATGGAAGAGTAAGTGACAAGTAAGGAAACAAACTAGAATGATGAAGTCTTGACGGAGGTAATAACTCTTCTCAATATCCCAATCCAAAAATCAATAAAATCAAAATCCTAAGAACTATGAATGTATAGAGAGAAAACCTAGAGGAGACAGAAAATCAAATCTAAAACTAAAAATTATGCGGCATGAATGTTTTCCTCGTGTCTGCATGTTCCCTGTGATGTGATGACAAGTCATCATATACCCATTTTTCAAGCTAATTTCACTTGTTTTGTTAGTCTTTATGCACTTTTTTGCTTCTTAAGTAAGTGATTTGGAGTGAAAATGCACAACTTCTTTAAATCAAGCAACCACCATGAAATTAATGTTAATCCATGAGGTTTAAGCTAATTTTAATTGAATTTTAATTGATTTATAAGCCTCTTGAATTTAGTGATACTTTGAGTGGTTGTTTTGGTTTATTGTAGGTGAAGAAAAGAAAAAAAGGAAAAAGCGTAGCCTAAGGAAGTGTGGCCCAAGGAAAAGAAAGTGTGGTCAAAGAGAGAAGAAGTGTGGTGCACAACACGAGGAGAGGCAAGCATTGCCCTCCACAAGGGCACACTGCCCTCCAGGAGGGCAACATAATGAAACAAGCTTACGGGACCATGAGGAAGCTAGGACTTAAGGCCCATTACCGTGCCAAGAAACCAAGGAAAATGATGTAGCGTGTGTTTCTGCCCGGGTTCGAACACGGGACTGCATTTTGGAAACACTGCCCTGCCCTCCGCGAGGGCAGGGCAGCATTTGGTTGGTGCACAAATCTGGCGCACCAAGAAGTGAATCTGGCGCACCGTGGCACATTCCTGGCAGCACCAGCGCGCACCAAACACGATCCTGGCAGCACCAAATTTTCCTGCCCTGCCCTCCGCGAGGGCAGGGCAGCATTCTGCGCATCACAGCTCGATCCTGGCAGCACCAAGCACGCACCGTGGCACATTCTGGTGCACCAATTTTTCCTGCCCTGCCCTCGGCGCGGGCAGGGCAGCGTTTTGCGCACCAAGCCGCACCAACATGCACCAAATCCTGCACTGCCCTCCACAAGGGCAGGGCAGCCTCCTGGGAACTACCATTTTGGGCCAAAAAATTCAATTAAAATTCCAATTAACTTCATTTCTTCACCAAATCAAAAGTCCATCCAAATCCCAAAATCCAAGAATAGAAAGTGTATAAATAGGAGCTAGTTTGATGTAATTAGGACCCTTTTACCACTTACCTTAGCTTGACTTTTGAATTTTGCACTTTCTTTGAGCTTTGAATTTCTTGCAATTGTTCTTGAGAGACTTGACCGAGAGTTCTGAGGATTAAGGGAGAATTGATTGATCTCCTTCCTCGTGTTTGCTCAGGCAATTCCACTCTTATTTTTCTGAGTTTTGGGTGTGTGAAATTGAGGAAATTCTGTCTCAATTCCCATCTAAAATCTCTTTAAATCCTTTTATGCACAATTGAATCTTAATTCTGTTCTTTACTGCTTCTTCTTCAATTCCTTATCAATTGCTTTGTGAACTTGGATCTGGGAAGGCAAATAGAGATCTAGGCTCTGCTACCTAGTCTCTTGAGACATGAGACCCCAATTTACTTTTGGTTCTTCTGTGAACCCTGCTGCACTTTTATTTCATTTTCTGTTGAATTTCAGTTTATACCAATTCATCTTCTACTTTTATTGATTGTTGCAATTTACTTTCTCTTTGTTTAGATTCTGCAATCCCAGTCCTCAAATCCCTTTTACATTCAAGCAATTTACATTTCTTGCACTTTAAGTTTCTGCAATTTACATTTCTTGCACTTTAAGTTTCAGTCATTTAATTTCTTGTTCTTTAAGATTCAGCACCTTTACTTTCAGTTCTCTTTAATTTATGCAATTCATCCTTCTCCCTTTACATTTCCTGCTATTTACTTACTGTTGGATACAAAATCACTCAACCAATACTTGATTCGCTTGACTAAATCAACCACTAAACAAAAATTGCTCAATCCTTCAATCCCTGTGGGATCGACCTCACTCATGTGAGTTATTATTACTTGATGCGACCCGGTACACTTGCCGGTGAGTTTTGTGTTGGATCGTTTTCCACACATCAAGTTTTTGGCGCCGTTGCCGGGGATTGAAATAGATTGACAATGATTAAGTGAAGTGGAGGTCTAGATTAAGCACTTTTTCTTTTCTGTTATTCTAATTCCTACTAACACACTAACTATTTGAATTTTTGCTTAAACTAACTAAAACTTCATTCTAGCTATAGATTGAAGTTTCATTGGCTTTCTGGGTTT
>NC_029779.3:18938011-18953699 GCF_000817695.3 Arachis duranensis
GAGGAGAGGCAAGCATTGCCCTCCACAAGGGCACACTGCCCTCTAGGAGGGCAACATAAGGCACTAAAGCATAAAAAGGCAACTCTGCCCTGCCCACTACAAGGGCAGAGCACAAATTGGTGCCTTGGAATCAAGAGGAATAAAATGTTGCTCTGCCCTCCACAAGGGCAGTATCGGGCTCACCAAGGGAGAAATTCAAAGGAAATTGTCTCCAAATGCTTGCCACAAGAGTTGAACACGGGACCATGAGGAAGCTAGGACTTAAGGCCCATTACCGTGCCAAGAAACCAAGGAAATTGATGTAGCGTGTGTTTCTGCCCGGGTTCGAACACGGGACTGCATTTTGGAAACACTGCTCTGCCCTCCGCGAGGGCAGGGCAGCATTTGGTTGGTGCACAAATCTGGCGCACCAAGAAGTGAATCTGGCGCACCGTGGCACATTCCTGGCAGCACCAGCACGCACCAAACACGATCCTGGCAGCACCAAATTTTCCTGCCCTGCCCTCCGCGAGGGCAGGGCAGCATTCTGCGCACCAAGGCACGTTCCTGGCAGCACCAGCGCGCACCAAAGCTCAAATCTGGCACACCACACTCGATCCTGGCAGCACCAATTTTTCCTGCCCTGCCCTCGGCGCGGGCAGGGCAGCGTTTTGCGCACCAAGCCGCACCAACATGCACCAAATCTTGCACTGCCCTCCACAAGGGCAGGGCAGCCTCCTGGGAACTACCATTTTGGGCCGAAAAATTCAATTAAAATTCCAATTAACTTCATTTCTTCACCAAATCAAAAGCCCATCCAAATCCCAAAATCCAAGAATAGAAAGTGTATAAATAGGAGCTAGTTTGATGTAATTAGGACCCTTTTACCACTTACCTTAGCTTGACTTTTGAATTTTGCACTTTCTTTGAGCTTTGAATTTCTTGCAATTGTTCTTGAGAGACTTGACCGAGAGTTCTGAGGATTAAGGGAGAATTGATTGATCTCTTTCCTCGTGTTTGCTCAGGCAATTCCACTCTTATTTTTCTGAGTTTTGGGTGTGTGAAATTGAGGAAATTCTGTCTCAATTTCCACTCAAGAACTCTTTAGTTTTCTTTCTGCATAATTGAATCAATTTACATTCTCTTTACTGCTTCCTCTTCAATTCTTAATTCTGTTCTTTACTGCTTCTTCTTCAATTCCTTATCAATTGCTTTGTGAACTTGGATCTGGGAAGGCAAATAGAGATCTAGGCTCTGCTACCTAGTCTCTTGAGACATGAGACCCCAATTTACTTTTGGTTCTTCTGTGAACCCTGCTGCACTTTTATTTCATTTTCTGTTGAATTTCAGTTTATTCCAATTCATCTTCTCCTTTATTAATTGTTGCAATTTACTTTCTCTTTGTTTAGATTCTGCAATCCCAGTCTTCAATTCCCTTATATATTCAAGCAATTTACATTCCTTGCCATTTAAGTTACTGCAATTTACATTTCTTGCACTTTAAGTTTCAGTCATTTAATTTCTTGTTCTTTAAGATTCAGTCTATTTTACTTTCCTGTTCTTTAATTTACTGCAATTTCCCTTCTCCCTTTACATTTCAAGCAATTTAGCTTCTGTTAAATACAACCCACTCAACCAACATTTGATGCGCTTGACTAAATCAACCACTAAACTAAAATTGTTCAATCCTTCAATCCCTGTGGGATCGATCTCACTCATGTGAGTTATTATTACTTGATGCGACCCGGTACACTTGCCGGTGAGTTTTGTGTTGGATCGTTTTCCACACATCATGATGGTGTTTTTGCGGAAAACGAATTTCCAACACACAAATCCAACCGGCAAGTGTACCGGGTCGCATCAAGTAGTAATAACTCACTTAGAGTGAGGTCGATCCCACAGGAATTGATGGATTAAGCAACTTTAGTGGGTGATTAGTTTAGTCAAGCTAACATTGAAGGGATATTGGATGAAATGTAGCCAACAGAATTGTAAATGACAGGAAATTTAAAGTTGCAGAAAGTAAAATTGCATAAAACTTAAAGTGCAAGAAAGTAAAATAGCTGAAACTTAAATTGCACGAAATGTAAATTACATTAAATGTAAAGGGGATTGGGTGCAGGGAATTTAAAATTCAACAAGAAAATGTAAAGAGCAATCAAACAGAGGAGTAAAAGATGAAATAAGTGCAGTAGATTTAAACAGAAATAGAAAATTGCTTGAAGAAGCAACACAGAATGTAATTAAGCTCAATTGTGAAATTTAAAGAGACAAGTGAGGATCTCAGGGAATTAATGAGACTAGAAAACAAGTCTAGATCTCAATTCCTTCCTTGATCCAACAGAGAAACAATTTGAAGAAGAAAATGAGATGGAAGCAGTAAAGAGAGCCTTAATTCAAATCACAATTCCTTGAATTATGCAGCAAAATAAAAACAAAGAGATCTCAGACAGAAACTAAAACAGAATTTCTCCAATTTCAATCCAAGATTTAAAACAGGAAGGAAAACTAAGAGAGAGCTCTCTATCCTACTCCTAATGCTCCCTAGTGGAGCTAGCCTTTTTTTAATCGAGCTCCCCCCTCTGGAATGAGAGTGATGCCTTTATATAGGCTTTTTACAAAATGAAAATAAAATGAAATTGAAATTAAAAACAAATTCACAAAATGAAATTCCTAATCTAGCTTCTCTGTGTGCCTTTGAGTGATGATGTGGGCTTTGCTTGCTTTGGATTTGAGGAGAAATATGTTTGGTTGGCCTTGATTCAATTTGGAGAGGAATTGAATTTAAATGGAATTTTGGTTGAATTTTTGGCCCATGAGTGACACTCCCAGGAGGCTGCTCTGCTCTTGTGGAGGGCAGAGCAGTGAAGCTTTGTGTGGGGATGCATGTTGCGTGCCAAGTGTGGGAGGGGCACCAGGGGATTACCCTGCCCTTGTGGAGAGTGGGGCAGTAGTGTCTTGTGCGCGCCTTGCCTCTGCCCGTGCTGTGATGCGCACGCCCAAGCTACCTTGTGTGCGCTAAGGATGCCCGTGTCATGCATGCCCATGTGCGTGCCAAGGGGAGTTCCCAAGTTTGAACCTTGGTGAAAGCATTTGGGGGAGCAATTTTCCTTGATTTTTCATGAAGAGAGCATGACATTGCCCTGCTCTCCAAGAGGGCAGATCAGAATAATGAGCGCTACTTTGCTTTGGAGTGAGGTTCCAGCTTCGAAACTTGGTGGAAGCACTTTGGTTTATTTTCGCTTATTTTTGGCTCTTAAAGATGCCTTTCACTCATGCCACAATTGTACGCCAAATATGGATTGCTATATATCGTTGAAAAGCTCTGAATGTCAGCTTTCCAACGTAACTGAAAGCACATCAATTGGGCGTCTATAGCTCAAGTTATAGCCCTTTGAAGTAGGCATGGTCATGCTGTGAGCGCCCCAAATTTAACTTAGCGAAAATTTGCTTCAACCTCACTTTGCTTCATCACGATATTGCCCTGCCCTTGGCAAGAGCAGGGTAGTGTGCGTGCTGGTTGCTTCCTCCTTTGATTTGGTCATGGGCCACGCTTTTAAAAGCGTGGCCTAAGGCTCCAAAGTGTGCTCCAACTTCAAAGTATGCCCCAAAGCTCTTTTTTTCTCCTTTTTAGCTTATTTTGTGCTTTTTTGCTTCTTTTTCTTCTTATTTCCTACAAGATTTATAAAAATAAAAGATCAAGGAAATATACTATTTAAATTCATGGTAAGCTAGTTTTCTATGCATGCTACAATCACAAAAGAGATGTAAATGATTGATGCTTCTATCTAGCTCATTTTATGAAATCTTTTTCTTATAATTCTTCCTTGAAACAAGCTTTTGATATTTTTTTTATTAGCTTCTCCTTTTGGGTGCTTTGCCCCATGAGTTGATAACAAAGATACGACTTCTAAATGCTTTGTTTTCAAGTATTACCACTTGATACATAAGCACCACAAGCATTTAATTAGAGGACTTCATTAAGCTCATCAATTTTTTTTTTGATTCTCTAATCATTGATGTTCAGAGCCTTGAGCTTTGAGGGAGTGCTTTTGCACTTGAACCTAGCCTTGACTTCTAAGTGTTTTGTTTTCAAGCATTTGGCTTGATACATAAACACCACAAGCACTTAGCAAATAAATTGCCATTGGTACTCAGAGCCTTCAGCTTTCTCATTCTTTCCCTTTTTCTTTTTTTTTGCTTTTTTTTTTGCATTTACTTCCTTCAAGGTTTTCATGATTTCAAAAGATTTCATAAAATGTCCTAGACAAAATCTTCAATTAAATAAAATCCAATGCAATTGAGCAACAATTAATCATACTAGCTTTCCAATACTTGTATGCACATGCTAAAATCTTCTTTAATGCCTTGTTTGTTTATGATCATGATACTTTATTGCTTTTGAATTCACAAAGCCCAAGTTGGTAGTTATAATACCACAGCAACATATTACAAATCAAGATTCAAGCTATGCTTTATTCATACACACATGTAAATAGAAAAGATGAAGACAATCATGCAATTTAAGTGCTGGAAACAAATGAGAAGAAAAGGAACTCTACAACCTTGTAGTTCATCTTCATTATTGTTGTCCTTTTTTCTCCAATTCTTCCCTTTCCCTTGCCAAACTTAGAGTGCTTGCTCATCCTCAAGCAACAATTAGAACAATGGCTATGGGATCTAAAATAGATCATGAATGTCTCACACAAAAGGATGTCAGTAGCATATGTGTTTAGGCAAGCAAGATTAAGAGTAACTATCAAGGCACAGAGAAACAGAAACATTGTGATTGCAAACATAGGATGATATGAATGATACATTGCATAAAAGAAATAAGTGGCACACCAAACTTAGTACATAAAAGATAAGTGGCACACCAAACTTAGTGTGACACTTTCACTTGAAATTAATGCAAGTATCTAGTAAGCATTGGAACCAAATTTTGTTGCATAGCAACACCAAACTTAGAATGCAACCATATGTCAATTTATTTGAACTAAAACTAAACGAAAGAAACTGTTATTTGCTAAATACAATCACCAAATGAAGAGTCTGTCATGAATAAGGATGTCTTGGTGATGTATTAACAAAAATAGTTGATAAAAGAAAACTTAAAAATAAAGAGGTGACTAAAACAAAGAAAATGCAAACGAACTGTCAAAACAAAGAAAAATAACAATGCAAAGGCAATATGATTATGCAGACAAGTGATGTTGCTGGATGAGTTGCATAGAAAATAAGTGGCACACCAAACTTAGAATCTTGGTATGTCACTTTCATTTTTGATTTGATGCAATCATCCAGAAAGATTGAAAATAATTTGTTGCAAGGCAACACCAAACTTAGAATGTAATCATATGCCAATTTATTGAAATTTAAACAAAGCATGGAGAAGAAATGTACCTACTGTCTACCTGTTCTTTACTTTCTTCCTCTTCTTCCAATTTGTTAAGAGGAATGACCTCAAAGGGGGAGAAGATTCAGCTACTGTCCCTTGCCTTGGCCTTTCCTCAGCAAGCTTCCTTTTGCAAATGACTTGATTAATCTTGCTTGCTGGATTAGGGACAGGATTGGTGCTCTTGTTAGTTGCCTTCACTTCTTTGAATTCAAGACTTGGTTGCTGTGTGATTATTGGAGTTTTGTATTCATATAGGGCCTTTTGCATTGGTGGTTCCATGAGCTTTTCCTCTATGTACTTATCTGCTTCACTTGAGTTTGACTTCTCTTGAGTGTCTTTCTCACTTTCTTGCTCTTCCACTTCCTCTCTTGCACTCAACATTTGACTTAATAACTTTTTCATTGAGGAGGTTTGTTGATCTTCCCAACATTTCTTCATCTCTTCTTCACATCTTTTAATCTCAGATTCAATTGTTGAGACTTTTTGGTCCAGGGGAGTTTGAGGAGGTTGTGAGTGTTCAGGTTCTCTTGTCATCTCAAGTGCAGTTTCAGGTTCAAATATTTCCACCACCTCTTTTTTCATTGAAATTTCACTTGACATAGAGGCTTCCTCATCTTGCCCTTCCTCTTTCCTTGTTGCACTCACCAATTGAGCTAACATTATTTCCATGTTTTTGAATGAATTTTCTTGCTCGTTCCAGGATATTTGTGCCTCCCTCTCATATTTTTCAAACATGGTCTCAAGCTTTGAGAGGCTTTGGTTCATGGAAGTTTGTGTGGGTGGTGAATTTTAATAGAGGCTTTCTGTTGAAGCATGGTCAAGTGATGATATCTTTGGATGAATATCATATGGAGCATTAGAATTTCCTTCCCAGCCACCATTAGAATCATGAATAGCATCATTTTGTGGTGGAGGGAAATATCCCATATGATTGTCTCCCTCATCTTGTGTTTCTAAAGCAATTCTCCATGGATTGGAGTGCTTAGAATTTGTATTTTCTTGGTGATATTTCCAGCCATCATTAGAGATTGGTGATGGTGGGTGATATCCCAGAAAATTTGTTTGATCACAAGATGAGTTGAACTCCATTTGAATTTTCTAAAACACAACACCAATGAAAATTGAAATTACTCATATAAGAAATGAGTTTTACTTAGTGAGGCAAAAACACAAACACCTTGGTTTCAACATAGAACAGAGAACAAAAAAGAAAAAAAATGCTTGATCTAGACTTCTCACCCACTTAATCATTTTTGATCTAAATCAATCCCTAGCAACGGCACCAAAAACTTGATGGTGTTTTTGCGAAAAACGAATTTCCAACACACAAATCCAACCGGCAAGTGTACCGGGTCGCATCAAGTAGTAATAACTCACTTAGAGTGAGGTCGATCCCACAGGGATTGATGGATCAAGCAACTTTAGTGGGTGATTAATTTAGTCAAGCTAACATTGAAGGGATATTGGATGAAATGTAGCCAATAGAATTGTAAATGACAGGAAATTTAAAGTTGCAGAAAGTAAAATTGCATAAAACTTAAAGTGCAAGAAAGTAAAATAGCTAAAACTTAAATTGCACGAAATGTAAATTGCATTAAATGTAAAGGGGATTGGGTGCAGGGAATTTAAAATTCAACAAGAAAAAGTAAAGAGCAATCGAACAGAGGAGTAAAAGATGAAATAAGTGCAGCAGATTTAAACAGAAATGGAAAATTGCTTGAAGAAGCAACACAGAATGTAATAGATCTCAGGGGTGGAGGAGACTAGAAAACAAGTCTAGATCTCAATTCCTTCCTTGATCCAACAGAGAAACAATTTGAAGAAGAAAATGAGATGGAAGCAGTAAAGAAAGCCTTGATTCAAATCACAATTCCTTGAATTATGTAGCAAAATAAAAATAAAGAGATCTCAGATAGAAACTGAAATAGAATTTCTCCAATTTCAATCCAAGATTTAAAACAGGAAGGAAAACTAAGAGAGAGGTCTCTATCCTACCCCTAATGCTCCCTAGTGGAGCTAGCCTTTTTTTAATCGAGCTCCCCCCTCTGGAATGAGAGTGATGCCTTTATATAGGCTTTTTACAAAATGAAAATAAAATGAAATTGAAATTAAAAACAAATTCACAAAATGAAATTCCTAATATAGCTTCTCTGTGTGCCTTTGAGTGATGATGTGGGCTTTGCTTGCTTTGGATTTGAGGAGAAATATGTTTGGTTGGCCTTGATTCAATTTGGAGAGGAATTGAATTTAAATAGAATTTTGGTTGAATTTTTGGCCCATGAGTGACACTCCCAGGAGGCTGCTCTGCTCTTGTGGAGGGCAGAGCAGTGAAGCTTTGTGTGGGGATGCATGTTGCGTGCTAAGTGTGGGAGGGGCACCAGGGGATTACCCTGCCCTTGTGGAGAGTGGGGCAGTAGTGTCTTGTGCGCGCCTTGCCTCTGCCTGTGCTGTGATGCGCACGCCCAAGCTCCCTTGTGTGCGCCAAGGATGCCCGTGTCATGCATGCCCATGTGCGTGCCAATAGGAGTTCCCAAGTTCGAACCTTGGTGAAAGCATTTGGGGGAGCAATTTTCCTTGATTTTTCATGAAGAGAGCACGACATTGCCCTGCTCTCCAAGAGGGCAGAGCAGAATAATGAGCGCTACTTTGCTTTGGAGTGAGGTTCCAGCTTCGAACCTTGGTGGAAGCACTTTGGTTTATTTTTGCTTATTTTTTGCTCTTAAAGATGCCTTTCACTCATGCCTTAATTGTATGCCAAATATGGATTGCTATATATCATTGGAAATCTCTGAATGTTAGCTTTCCAATGCAACTGGAAGCACATCAATTGGACGTCTATAGCTCAAGTTATAGCCCTTTGAAGTAGGCATGGTCATGCTGTGAGCGCCCCAAATTTAACTTAGCGAAAATTTGCTTCAACCTCACTTTGCTTCATCACGATATTGCCTTGCCCTTGGCAAGGGCAGAGCAGTGTGTGCTGATTGCTTATTCTCCATTAATTTGGTCATGGGCCACGCTTTTAAAAGCGTGGCCTAAGACTCCAAAGTGTGCTCCAACTTCAAAGTGTGTCCCAAAGCTCTTTTTTTCTCCTTTTTAACTTATTTTGTGCTTCTTTGCTTCTTTTTCTTCTTATTTCCTACAAGATTTATAAAATTAAAAGATCAAGAAAATATATCATTTAAGCACAAAAGAATGCAATATTTAAGCACTAATCATCAATTTCTTGTATGAAAAAGCATTGAAAAATAGGTATATGATGACTTGTCATCACCCTGGCTCTAATCTGTGTTTCTGGGCCAAAAACTGGGTTGAAATACGGCCCAGAATCTGTGCCAGCGACTTCTATAATTTTGCAGATCACGCACGTCACACGGTTGTGTTGTCCACGCGTTCGTGTCACTCAGCGTTTTTTGTACCACGCGTGCGCGTCGTCCATGCGTTCCGTTGTTCGTGCAGCTTCCAATCTGCGCGATCGCGTCAGGCACGCGAGCGCGTCACTGTGATTTCTTCCATTTTGCGCGGACGCGTGAGCCATGCGACCATGTGACTTCTCGCTCGTCATCTCCTCAATTCCTTGTGTTCCTTCCATTTTTGCACGCTTCCTCTTCATTCCTTACGCCATCCTTGCCCTATGAAGCTTGAAACACTTAACATACAGATCACGGCATCGAATGGTATGTAGGAAAATTAAAATATACAACTAAAAGGTCTTTGGGAAGCAAATTTTCAATCATAGAATATTTTTAGGAAGTAATTATAAATACATGCAAATTATATGAATAAGCGGGTGAAGAATTGATAAAACCACACAATTAAACACAATATGAATCATAAAATAGTGGTTTATCGGAGGTGGATGTGAATATTTTGGGTTCCTCTATGCTAGGGGTAACAGAACGCAGAAGCTTCTTGATGTAAGTGTATCGGCGTTGGTTGCGCCGCTCATATCTATCAATATTCCGGTGTAGATCTTCTATCCTTTGATGGTTGGATCTTTGCTGCGATGGTGATGATGAGGTGGGAGGAATAATAGATGGTGGGGCTACGTCAAGGCTTAGTTTGTTCATGGGAAGATGTAAGTATTTTCCTCTTGGGACCACATCCCCTTTAGCCGGAATTATAGATTTCGTGTCCATGGCTTCCCAAGGAACACCCGCAGTAGCAACTAAATCAGATACCAATGATGGAAATGGCAAATTGCCCCGGTCGTGGATTTGACCCATCGCTTGCTTGACAAGAAGCGGAATGTTCACCGGTCTCCCCGTGAGAACATACCAAACAAGTAAAGCGAGATCCGCCGTGAAGGACGACTTGTGGGTGCTAGGCAGGACATAGTGGGATAGGATCTAGGCCCAAGCTCTAGCTTCTACAGTAAGGAAATGTACGTCAATGCACTTGGGTCGCATCCGGAGTTGACCATGGGTCCAGAATGCCTCTGGTTCAGCAATGACTCGGAGGACCGAGTCCCAGTCAAAACCAGACTTTTCTCGCTGACGTAAGACCTCTTGGTAGCCATCAATGTCACTCGGTACTGGTAAGACATTAAGCACTTGCTGAATAGCCTCTTCTGACACTGAGACTTGCTTCCGATGCACGTATACTGATTGAAGATAGGGAAGATGGTAGTTAGTGTAGAACTCTACCACCCATGAGAGGTTGACCTCTTGTGGTTTTCTCAGAAGAAACTCCCATCTTTGTTGTTCAATGCGGGGTAAAATACAAGGAGCAACTTTGTCCAGTAGAGCGAGTAAATGCTTAGCATGATAGTTCCTCTCAACCATGGCGGGAAACACAAGTTCACATAAGCGGTTGGGGAATCTTGAAGAATCCTTTGCCGATTTTCTCTTCTCGTTGTCATCAATAGGGGCGGGTGCCTTTGCCTTCTTAGATAGAGGTCTGGCTCCTAATGAAGAGTGCGCCTTAGAGCGTGACTTTAGGGGTGCCCTCTTTGTGGCTGGTATCCTTGAAGCTTTCTCCTTGCCTTTCTTGGTGGCCATCCTAAAAAAGGAGGGGAAAGAAGGAAAATGTTAAACCCAAAGGATCAACTCAACAAACATGCAAGTGAGAGGTGTGCCCAAAAGAAATAGTGCAACAAAGTAGTCATAGAAGTATGGGTCACAACACTTGGCATGGGATGCAAGAGAGAGTAAAGCATGCAATATGGCATGAGAGGAATGATCTCAAGCATCCGAAACAAAGAGCAAGTCATACATGTTCAATGAGTATCTATTTATCAAGTAATAAGCAAAATGTGTTCAATGCACTTAGAAGAGAGCAAGTGAATGAAGAGGAAGTACCAAATTGAAGATATATGACTAGAATAAACCAAGATGGCATATGTGCATTTCCTCAAACACTTGGTGTGCATTTAACAAGCAATGAGTAATTATGAGATACTCAACGAATTAGAAGCCCAAAATGAAGTATCAATCATCACACAACATCATCCACTCACAGAGATAATGAAAAACAATCAAGAAGATCCATCAAAGTAATAAAAGTTCAAGTTCAACATCCATGGAAAAAACAAAAAGAAGAGAAAGTAAACAAGCAAAAAGCAAGTGGTATAATCAAGTAACTAAAAGAAAAAATAAGTAAATCAACGAAAAAAAATCTAACTAGAAAAAGAAGTGATGCAAAGAAAGTAATAGATGAGATATGGAGGAAGTAGAACCTTGAGAAGTGTAAAAGAACAAGTTGAATTTTTTTTTTGAAGATGAGAAAGAGAGGGAAGAGATGTAGTGCCACCGGAAAGGGTGGTGGTCGCCGGTGAGTAACCGGAGAAAGTGATGGTGGAGTATGGAAGGAGGAAAGGAAGAGAAGAGAGGTGATGGAGAAAGAAGAAGGAAGAAATAAAAAAGAAGGTGGGAGAGGGAGAGAAGCAGGGCGCGCAGCTTTAAAGCTGATTCGCGTAACCGACTCGCACGCGCACAGTGTGCTGGCGCGTACGCGTGAGTACAGCTGTGCCTACGGCACCGGACTGGCACAAAGTTGGCACAAGTCTCGGGTCACCTGTACCAGAGTTGGGAGACAGCACAGGCGCGTGAACGCGCACCGTGCGCTGATGCATGCCTGATTAGGTTGGCTACCAGCGCGGACGCGCGCAGTGCGTGGATGCGTCAGTGCGGGCACAGACTAGGCACAAGTATGGCACAACTCTTAGATTTTTATACCAGTGAATTCATAGTGCACCATCGGCGCGCGAGCACACAGTGTGCTTGCGCGTCGATGGTCAATTTGCAAGTGGTGCGCGCAGGTGGCATGCACGCTGGCGTGTGGGTGCCTGACATGAAGTGGGCACAAGGTGGGCGTAACTCTCGGTTTCTTGGCCCGGAGTAAGAAATGCACCATCGGTGCGCCCGTGCACAGTGCACTCGCGCACGGATGCCCTTTTTCCTTGCTCTTTTTTTTTTATGTACAACATAGAAGAAGCTATTCTAACACATTCTTGGTAGATGTTTAAGCTAGTAGGCAAGAGAACACTTAACAAATTCATGCACCATTCAAAACATAGCATTCTCTCCACTTCAACAATTCTTCCATACCAAAATGATGAAATCTATCTAAATATTCTAGTTATCCAACAAGATCAACAAACTATAATTCCTATGCAATCAACAAAATCAAGAAGTCACAAAAATTCACAAGAATTTAAAGCTAAAAGCAAGATGGTATACACTTTGAGGATCTTACCATGGTGGGGTGCCTCCCACTAAGCACTTTACTTTAACGTCCTTAAGTTGGACGGTCAGTCGCTCAAGCTTCTCCTTCTCTAGGTGCATCCACCAATAGGAACACCTTTAGCTCTTTTGGGAGCTTGTAGCCATGGTACTTCTTCACTCTATGTCTATTTACCTTGAAAGTTGCTTCACTTTTAGGATCAAACAACTCCACCACTCCATAGGGCTTTATCTCCTTCATCTTGAAAGGTCCTTCCCATCTAGAGCGGAGCTTGCTAGGCATGAAACGAAGCCTCGAATTGTAGAGGAGAACCTCATCACCTTCTTGGAAGTCCTTCTTCCGGATGTGATGGTCATGGAATGCTTTAGTCTTTTCCTTGTAAATCCGGGCATTCTCATACGCCTCGTTCCTCAAACACTCGAGCTCCTCTAGCTGCAATTTTTTGGCTACTCCGGCTTGGGTCAAATCCATGTTGCACCGCTTTACTGCCCAATAAGCTTTGTGCTAAATCTCCACCGGAAGGTGGCATGCCTTACCATAGACAATCCAAAAGGAACTCATCCCTAACGGGGTCTTGTAGACCGTTCTATACGCCCATTGTGCATCTCCTAACCGGAGGCTCCAATCCTTCCTTTGCGGATTGACCACTTTATCCAGAATTCTCTTAGTCTCCCGGTTGGACACTTTCGCTTGTCCGTTGGTTTGTGGATCATAAGCAGTGGAAACCTTATGAACTACCTCATAGCGCTTGAGCAGTGCCTCTACTTTCTTGTTACAAAAATGGGATCCTTGGTTGCTCACGATTGCTCATGGCGACCCATAACGGCATACAATGTTATTCCTAATAAAAGAAATGACGGTATTGGCGTCGTCAAGACGGGTAGGTATTGCTTCCACCCACTTTGACACGTAGTCAACCACTAACAGAATATACAGATACCCACTGGAGTTGGGAAACGGTCCCAAAAAGTCAATGCCCCATACATCAAATATCTTACAGAACAACATAGGTTGTTGAGGCATTTCATCCCTTGGGATGTGTTTCTCGACTTCTGACACTGATGGCAAGACACACATAACTAGTTAGCATCCTTGAATAAGGTTGGCCACTAGAATCCACAATCCAACACCTTTTTAGCGGTTTTTTATGGGCCAAAGTGGCCACTACATTCGAACGAATGGCAAGCTTCAAGAATGGGTTGGATTTCAGACTCCGGGACACATCTTCGAATTACTTGGTCCACTCCCCTCTTCCATAAGTGACATCCCAAATGTAGTATTTGGAATCACTCCTCAACTTATCCCTTTGGTGTTTAGAAAAGTTGGGAGGGAAGAGTTTCGCAACCAAGTAGTTCACCATTGGGGCGAACCAAGGAAAGCTATCCGACACAGCATGCAAACTATCCAATGGGAATGAGTTATTGATCGTAAATGGATCAAATTTTAAATTCTCAAGGTGGCTTAAATGATCCGCAACCAAGTTTTGAAATTCACTATGGTCCCTAATCTCAATGTCGAATTCTTGTAAAAGCAAGATCCAATGTATGAGTCTAGGTTTTGACTCATTCTTCGTCAATAAGTATTTCAAAGCAGCATAATCCGTGTATACCACTATCTTTGATCCTAGCAAATAAGATCTGAATTTATCTAAAGCATGAACAAAAACTAGGAGTTCCTTTTCAGTAGTGGTATAGTTGGATTGTGCTGCATCAAGTGTTTTAGAAGAGTATGGAATGACATAAGGGAGTTTACCATCGCGCTGTTCAAGTGCGGCACCTATAGCTTGGTTTGATGCATCGCACATTATCTCAAATGGCAACGTCCAGTTGGGGCCTCGCACAATTGGTGCTGTGGTAAGAACTCTCCTTAGCTCTTCAAAAGCTTTCACACATTCACTGTCAAACTCAAAGTCCACATATTTTTGGATCAGGCGCAACAATGCCAAAGCAATCTTGCTGAAATCTTTGATAAAGTGCCTTTAGAATCCTGCATGACCTAAAAACTAGCAGACCTCCCTCACAGATGAGGGGTGAGGTAAAGTAGTAATAACATCGACCTTGGTCGGGTGTACAGAAATACCTTCACTAGATACTACATGTCCTAACACTATACCTTGTCATACCATAAAGTGACATTTCTCAAAATTTAAGACAAGGTTAGTGTCAACACATCTAGCTAAGACCTTGGCCAAGTTCTCTAAGCAACAATCAAATGAAGTTCCATAAACATTGAAGTCATCCATAAAGACTTCCAGACAATTGTCCATTAGATCGAAAAAGACACTAGTCATGCACCGCTGAAAAGTAGCAGGTGCATTACATAGTCCAAATGGCATCCTTTTGTAGGCAAAGGTGCCAAAAGGGCAAGTGAATATGGTCTTTTCCTGATCTTCAGGAGAAATATGAATCTGGAAGTAACCAGTGAATCCATCAAGAAAACAATAATGGGATTTACCCGCAAAACGGTCCAACATCTGATCGATAAAGGGTAAAGGGTAGTGGTCCTTCCTTGTAGCGGCATTCAACCTTCTATAATTGATGCACACTCACCATGCATTTTGTACTCTCTTGGTGACCACTTCACCATCATCCTTTTTAACCGCAGTGATGCCTGATTTCTTGGGAACAACCTGGACCGAGCTCACCCACTCACTGTCAGAAATCGGGTATATGATACCCGTATCAAGTAGCCTAGTGACCTTCTTCTTTACCACATCGAGGATGGTTGGGTTGAGCCTCCTTTGTGGTTGCCTAACCGGCCTAGCTCCCTGATGAGCGGATAATTTATACGCTTTTTGGCATTGTTTTCATATAGTTTTTAGTAAGTTTAAGCTACTTTTAGGGATGTTTTCATTAGTTTTTATGTTAAATTCACATTTCTGGACTTTACTATGAGTTTGTGTGTTTTTCTGTGATTTCAGGTAAATTCTGACTGAAATTGAGGGATTTGAGCAAAACTCTGAAGAAGGCTGACAAAAGGACTGCTGATGCTGTTGGATTCTGACCTCCCTGCACTCGAAATGGATTTTCTGGAGCTACAGAACTCCAATTGGCGCGCTCTCAACGGCGTTGGAAAGTAGACATCCAGGGCTTTCCAGCAATACATAATAGTCCATACTTTATTCGAAGAATGACGACGTAACTTGGCGTTAAACGCCAAGTACAAGCTGCTGTCTGGAGTTAAACGCCAGAAAAACGTCATGATCCAGAGTTGAACGCTCAAAACACGTCATAACTCGAAGTTCAACGCCAAGATATGCCTTAGCACGTGAATTCATCAAGCTCAGCCCAAGCACACACCAAGTGGGCCCCGAAAGTGGATTTATGCATCAATTACTTACTCATGCAAACCCTAGAAGCTAGTCTAGTATATATAGGACATTTATCTATTGTATTAGACATCCTGGATTGTAAATTGAATCCTGTGATCACGTTAGAGAGGGCTGGCCATTCGGCCATGCCTGAACCCTTTGCTTATGTATTTTCAACGGTGGAGTTTCTGCACACCATAAATTAAGGGTGTGGAGCTCTGCTGTACCTCAAGCATTAATGCAATTCTATTATCTTTTATTCAAATATCTCATATTCTTTTTCCAAGATATTCATTCGTACCCAAGAACATGATGAATGT
>NC_029779.3:18954177-18954418 GCF_000817695.3 Arachis duranensis
TTGCCTAACTGAGATTTACAAAGTGACCATAGCTTGCTTCATACCAACAATCTCTGTGGATTCGACCCTTACTCACGTAAGGTTTATTACTTGGACGACCCAGTACACTTGCTGGTTAGTTGAACGGAGTTGTGAGAATAAACAGTGCCCTAAGAGTAACTATATGCTAAAGCTCAAAAAGATAGAAATCACAATTTCGTCCACCAAGTTTTTGGCGCCGTTGCCGGGGATTGTTCGAGTA
>NC_029779.3:18955195-18955410 GCF_000817695.3 Arachis duranensis
TCAAAAATATCTTTTCCTTATTTCCCTCCAAAATTTCGAAATTTTGGTTTGACTTGGTCAAAAATTTTTAAAATTAGTTGCTTCTTACAAGTCAAGTCAAAGTTTCAATTTTAAAAATCTTATCTTTTCAAAACCTTTTTCAAAAATCATATCTTTTTCATTTTTTTATATAATTTTCGAAAATTTCAAAATTATTTTTCAAAATATTTTCAAAA
>NC_029779.3:18955506-18956469 GCF_000817695.3 Arachis duranensis
TAATGTGATTGGTTCAAAAATTTGAAGTTTGTTACTTTCTTGTTAAGAAAGGTTCAATCTTTAAGTTCTAGAATCTTATCTTGTAATTTCTTGTTAGTTAAGTAATTTTAAAATTAAATCTTTTTCAAAATATCCTCTTTCAAATATATCTTTTTATTTTTTTATCTTATCTTTTTCAAAAATTTTATCTTTTTCAAAATTTGATTTCAAAATATCTTATCTAATTTCTTATCTTCTTATCTTTTTCAAAAAAATTTGATTTCAAATCTTTTTCAATCAACTAACTAACTTTTTGTTTGTTTCTTATCTTTTTCAAAACCACCTAACTACTTTTCCCTCTCTAATTTTCGAAAATACCTCTCTCTCTTTTTCAAAAATTCTTTTTGTTTTAAATTTTAATTTTAAACTTATCTTATCTTTAATTTTCGAAAATTACTAACCTCTTTTTCAAAATTATTTTCGAAATTTCTTTTCCCTTTTCTTATTCTATTTAATTAATTAATTACTAACACTTCTCTTCACCTCACTTCATCTAAATCCGAATTCTTCTTCATCCTTCTTCATTCTTCTACCCCCTTCTTCTTCTACTAACACAAAGGTATCTCTATACTGTGACATAGAGGATTCCTCTTTCTTTTCTTGTTTTCTTCTCTTTCTTATGAGCAGGAACAAGGATAAAGGCACTCTTGTTGAAGCTGATCCAGAGCCTGAAAGGACTCTGAAGAGAAAATTAAGAGAAGCTAAATTACAACAATCCAGAAACAACCTTTCAGAAATTTTCGAACAGGAGAAGGACATGGCAGCCGCAAATAATAATGATAATAATGCAAGGAGAATGCTTGGTGACTTCACAAAGCCAACATCCAAGTTTGATGGAAGAAGCATCTCCATTCCTGCCATTGGAGCCAATAACTTTGAGCTTAAGCCTCAACTAGTTGCATTAATGCAACAAAACTGCAAGTT
>NC_029779.3:18960182-18960777 GCF_000817695.3 Arachis duranensis
GAGATGTCTCCATTGAAGAAGGCAAGCCCATCACCAAGAAAAGGATGGAGCAAACAAGGGAAGTTCCTCCCGGCCCTCAAGAAGAACATGAGGAAGTTCATCATCAACAAATGCCTCAAGGAATGCACTTTCCTCCCAACAACTATTGGGAGCAACTTAGTACCTCTTTGGAAGACTTGAGTCATAATGTTGAACAATTAAGGGTGGAACACCATGAACACGCCCTCACTCTCCAAGGAATAAGAGAAGATCAAAGAGCAATGAGGGAGGAGCAACAAAGGCAAGGAAGGGACATAGAAGAGTTGAAGAACATCATTGGTCCTTCAAGAAGAAGACGCCACTAGAGGTGGATTCATTCCTTGTCCTTTATTTTCTTTCTGTTTTCGGTTTTTAAGTATTGTGTTTATCTATGTTTTTGTGTCTCTACTTCATGATCATTAGTGTGTAACCATGCCTTAAAGATTATGAATAATTCCATGAATCCTTCACCTCTCTTAAAAAGAAAAATGTTTTAATTCAAAAGAACAAGAAGTACATAATTTTCGAAATTATTAGTGAATTTAATTTAATTATATTGATGTGGTGGCAATAATTT
>NC_029779.3:18961360-18961706 GCF_000817695.3 Arachis duranensis
GACGATTGGATTCTTGACGGTTTAGAATTTCACAAATGAAATCTCGTCGAAGTATAGTCTCTAAACCAACAATAATCCTCTCATACAAAAGATTGTTTATCACAAGTAACAAACCCCTAATTTTATAAACCGAAGTATTTAAACCTCGGGTCGTTCTCCCTAGGAATTACAATAAAGTGTCTTGTTATTGGTTGTGAATTATATTTGGGGTTTTTAAGCTTTTGGACAAGAATTATAAATGGCAAAGAAAATAAACTAACAACTAACAAAGCTCTTGGAAAGATATGAGAACTAGAAGTCCTATCCTAGTTATCCTCCTCAATTGTGATGACAAATTGTCCATTGC
>NC_029779.3:18961866-18963426 GCF_000817695.3 Arachis duranensis
GCCAAGAGGAACAAAATCTACACTAAAACTAAAAGAGACATTTTAACAAACACATAGAGTGCAATAGAAGTAAACATTATCAAATGCAAGAATTAAAGGAATCTATAACTACAAAAACAAGAGATCAACAATGGAAAAGTAAAGAAGAACAATTATTGTGAATTACCTCTTATTGAATTGAAAGGAAATGGAAAGAACAATAGTAGATCTACAACAAAATGCAAGAACAACATAAAGGAAATTACAACAAAAGAATAGAAGAAGGTGAATCTAACAACAAGGAATTGAGATGTAGAAGTAGAAGAAAGCAAAGATTAAAACCTAGATCTAAGAACTAATCCTAATCCTAATCCTAATTCTAGAGAGAAGTGAGAGCTTCTCTCTCTAAAACTCACTCTAACTCCTAAAACTAAGCTAATGATCAAAAGTATCTAAAGTATCTTGATTTCCCTTCAATACTTGACTTAAATAGCATCAGAAATGAGTTGGATTGGGCCCACATGGCTCCTAAAACCGCTGGGGACGATTTCATTAAAGTGGGCCACGGCAGAATCGGCACGCGCGCGCAAAGTGCGCGTGCGCGCCCCTGAACGCAAAGCAACATATGGCAAAATTTATATCATTTCGAAGCCCCGGATGTTAGCTTTCCAACCCAACTGGAACCGCATCATTTGGACCTCTGTAGCTCAAGTTATGGTCAATTAAGTGC
Organism: Arachis duranensis; assembly: GCF_000817695.3. Classification (NCBI taxonomy): domain Eukaryota; kingdom Viridiplantae; phylum Streptophyta; class Magnoliopsida; order Fabales; family Fabaceae; genus Arachis; species Arachis duranensis. The sequence goes on from NC_029779.3 coordinate 18,962,576, forward strand.
GAAGAGGTCGGCTTGACAGCTTTCCGGTTCTTTCATTCCTTCATGAGTTCTCCAACTTTACATGCTTTTTCTTCATTCCCTTGATCCAATCTTTGCCTCCTAAGTCTGAAATCACTTAACAAACATATCAAGGCATCTAATGGAATCAAGGTAAATTATATTTATCTATTTTAAGACCTAAAAAGCATGCTTTCACTCTTAAGCACAATTAAAGGAGAATATACAAAACCATGCTATTTTATTGAATAAATGTGGGTGAAAGGTGATAAGATCCCCTAAAATCAATACAAGATAAACCCTACAAATGGGGTTTGTCAACAAGCAACAATTTAAGTTTGGTGTTGTGATGAGCGGATAATTTATACGCTTTTTGGCATTGTTTTCATATAGTTTTTAGTAAGTTTAAGCTACTTTTAGGGATATTTTCATTAGTTTTTATGTTAAATTCACATTTCTGGACTTTACTATGAGTTTGTGTGTTTTTCTGTGATTTCAGGTAAATTCTGACTGAAATTGAGGGATTTGAGCAAAACTCTGAAGAAGGCTGACAAAAGGACTGCTGATGCTGTTGGATTCTGACCTCCCTGCACTCGAAATGGATTTTCTGGAGCTACAGAACTCCAATTGATTTCAACGGTGGAGTTTCTGCACACCATAGATTAAGGGTGTGGAGCTCTGCTGTACCTCAAGTATTAATGAAGTTCTATTTTCTTTTATTCAAATCTCTCTTATTCTTATTCCAAGATATTCATTCGTACCCAAGAACGTGATGAATGTTATGAGTTAGATTACCCTCATTATCATTCTCACTTATGAACGCGCGTGATTGACAACCACTTCCGTTCTACATG
>NC_029779.3:18963451-18974021 GCF_000817695.3 Arachis duranensis
TGTGCGAGTGACAGCCGCACAGGGTATTTCCCCGAGAGGAAGAAAGTAGCCACAGTTGATGGTGAACCCCTATACAAAGCTTGCCATGGAAAGGAGTAAGAAGGATTGAGTAGAAGCAGTAGGAGAGCATGCGTCCTTGGGCTCTACAGCATCTCCAGCCGCTTATCTGAAATTCCTACCAATGAATCTGCATAAGTATTCTATCCCTTTTATTATTCCTTTTTATTTCGTTATTCCAATAATCACAATTACCCTTTTTTCTGCCTAACTGAGATTTACAAAGTGACCATAGCTTGCTTCATACCAACAATCTCTGTGGATTCGACCCTTACTCACGTAAGGTTTATTACTTGGATGACCCAGTACACTTGCTGGTTAGTTGAACGGAGTTGTGAGAATAAACAGTGCCCTAAGAGTAACTATATGCTAAAGCTCAAAAAGATAGAAATCACAATTTCGTCCACCACTCCCTCTTGGAGAAATATACAATGCATGCACTTGCGAGGGTCAATTCCCACAATATCGGCTAGGCTCCAACCAATTGCCTTCTTGTACTTTCTGAGAACATCTTGGAGCTTTTCTTCTTCTTCACTAGAAAGCTCACTATCAATAATGACTGAAAACTTTTGGTTGTCCTCTAAGAAAGCATACTTCAGATGAGATGAAAGAGGCTTCAATTCACTCTTTGCCCCAAGCTGAGGTTCCTTTTCATCAAGCTCACGGAGTTCATTCTTAATAACTTTCTCATGTTTGCCCTCTTGATCATTCGTCTCTTCAACAATATGGTAGCACGACTTGTTATGGTCTTCTTCTCGCACTTCCGCTACCACTTCATCGATTACATCACATCGGAGAATGGAATCCTCTTCGGGATGATGCTTCATGGCTTCTTCCAAATTGAACTTGATAGTCTTGTTCCCAACCTCAAAGGAATATGTGCCGATGAAGGCATCTAACTTGAATTTATAGGTCTTAAGGAAGGGTCTACCAGGTAGAACGGAGGATGAGCTTCTATTTTCTGTTGGAGGCATTTCAAGGATGTAAAAGTCAACCGGAAAAACCAAATCCTCGATTGCCACAAGTACATCTTTGGCTATTCCTGTTACCGTGATCACACTTGTATCGGCTAAGGCAAACCTCGCCGCCGACTTCTTTAATGGAGCTAAATTCAACCGCACAAAGAAAGAAAGTGGCATGATGCTTACACAAGCTCCAAGGTCACACATACAATAATGAAAAGTGCGTCCACCAATACAACAAGACACCAAACAAGGCCTAGGGTCACCACATTTCTTTGGAATAGGTTCCATCAAGGAAGAAATTGAACTACCCAAGGAAAATGTCTCCAATTCTCCTATCCTATCCTTGTGTGTACACAAGTCTTTCAAAAATTTTGCATACTTTAGAATTTGTTGAATAGCATCAAGAAGTGGTATGGTTACCTCAACCTTCTTGAACACTTGAAGCATGTTCAAATCAAATTCCGGTGTTTTCTTTGCTTTCTTTACCATGGAAGGGAATGGAATATGAATGGACTCATCCACTATAGCTTTCCTCTTGGGTTCCTTGAGGTTTACTCCTTCTTCCTCATGCCTTTTGTCTACCTCTGCTTCTTCATGTGGGGCTCCAACAACCACTTCTTCCTCATGAATGTCCTCCAAGACCCTAGGAGGTATTTCCTCCAGTGTAGTCCCCGACCGTAGAGTGATGGTGTTGAGACTGCCCTTTGGGTTTGGTTGGGGTTGGGAAGGAAAGCTAGAAGAGTTTGAAGGTTGGTTGGTGTTGTTGGAGGAGGACATGGACATCTTCGAAATCATGTCGGTAAGATTGGCTAATTGAGCACTCATGGCCTCGAATTGAGCCTTATGCCCTCATCCCGTTTATCCACAGTGGCTTTAAGCTCGTCAACTTGATTGGTGGGAGATGGAGAGGTTTGGTTAGATTGTTGTCTATGGTGTGGTGCTTGGTACTTGGTGTAGTTATTTTAGTTTTGGTTGTGGTGATTTTGGTTGGCTTGGTAGTTGTTGTTGTTGTGGTGGTATTGAGATGAAGATTGGTTGTTGTTGTGATGAGAAGAAGAGTTGTTCCATCTTTGGTTTTGATTGCTCCCTTGTGCATTATCCCTCCACCCTTAATTACTACTATGAGAGTAGTTGTTTTGGCCTTGAGAAGGATAGGGCGGACGGTTGTTGTAATTCACATTGGCCACTACAAGGGCATGTTCCTCTTGAATTTGATGGCATTGATCGGTGTGATGTGTAGTACTAGAGCACAAACCACAAATCCTAGGAGGGCCTTCAAGTTGAGTGACTGGAGGTGGAGCTTGGATGGCTTGGATGGAGTAGAATTCTTTTTGATCCTTTTGTATTTGCATGAGGATGGTGGTCATATCCCCAAGTGCTTTGGTTAGGCTTGATTCGGAAGGGGACGGTTCTACCATACCCTTGAGAGGATTACTTCTCACCCTTGTATGTTATGTAGCTTTGGCAACATCCTTTATCAAATTCCAATCTTCTCCCTCCGTCTTGTTTTTCGAAAGGGAACCACTGTTAGAAGCGGTGAGTAATCTTCTATCTTCCACACAAAGACCTCTGGTGAAGTAGCTAATGAGCAAGTGAGTGTTCATTCCATGGTGTGGATAAGATTCCAATAACCTCTTGAACTGAGACAAATACTCGTACAAACTCTCTTGGTCTCTTTGCATTATACCCGAAATCTCCTTCTGGATGTAGTCGGTCTTCTCCGGTGGGAAGAATTTATCTAGAAACTCTTTTCTCAAGAAATATCAATTGGTCACAATCTCATCCGGTAGCGAATAAAACCATGTCTTTGCTTGCCCTTTAAGAGAGAAAGGGAAGGCAAAAACCATGATAGCCACCTCATCGGCTCTATGCCTTTGAGCCGTAGAACAAGCAACTTGAAAATCCTTTAGATGTTGGATGGGGTCTTGACCCGGTAACCCATGATACTTAGGTTGTAGAATTTATCAAGCTACTCTTCAATTCAAAGTTTGGATCAAGGTTAGGATACCTTGCTTGCAATGGTTGAAGTATAATATCCGGAGCTCCTTGCTCATGCAAAGTGATCCGGTGTGGCTCCGCCATTTATGGTTCACCTGTAGGATGCAAAGATGTATTAGTAGTGCCAACAGAAGAATAGGAAGTAGCGGACTCCAATTCACTCTCGGTACCACCTAGTGATTCGGTATGTTCTTCAAGAGAGGCCGAAGTACTAGCCGTATAGTCCAACCGCCGTCTAGCTTGCCGAGTGTGTAACAAAGTTCTTTCAATCTCAGGATCAAAATTGGCTAAACTAGAATTCGGTTGTGACCGAGTCATCAAAATTGAGAGTCATAGCACAAAAATAAAAAAAGCTAAACTATAGCTAAGTATTGAAAGCAAACAAACTATCTACAATATTCACATATTCACATAACCAATATCAAGGCATATGTTGCAACCACTCCTCGGCAACGGCGCCAAAAATTTGATAAACGCGCTCATGGACTATGTCGGAAGTGATTTCTAAACGAAGTTGCGTTGCAAGTATAGCTCTACCAACAACAATCCTCAAGGATCAAATTTATAAAAGGAATTGGTTGTCACAAGTTCAACCCCAATAAAATAACCGAAGTATTTAAACCTCGGGTTGTCTCACAAAAAATGGACAAACATATGCTTCAACATTGGTTAGAAATCCGAGGTTGTAAATCATGAGCATGGAATTAAACTAGGAATCTTAGCAAACAAGTAATCTTAAAGTGCAAGGAACTCATTCAAATAACTAAGCAAGATGTGAGCAATTCCAAACTAAGAAGACAACATTCAATATAATTCTACTCTCAACTAAACAATAACTATAACTAAGGCAAGGCAATCAAGATTTTTGGGTTTCCAAATAAGAATGATAAAAGTAACTGTTCGTTAGACATGGGAATTGAGGTCACTATCCTTGTCTAATAACCATATCTTGACAATTATGAGGAGCCAAACCCACTAAGTCTACTTCTATACTTGAAGTACGTCAAATGGTTTGGTCAACATCAACCCATAAGGTCTAACCTCACTATTAATTAACCTAGTAGTAGGCTAGTGTCAATGGCTATCAAATTGACCACTAAGGGTTCCCAAATCATCAAATCCATTAGACCCAATGACTCAAGTTTACCCAATTCCCTTGGTCTAAGCCAAGAGTGAAAAGAACTACTCCATAATCAAAGTAAACAATTCATCAAACACATGGTAAGCATTAACAAATGACATGTTCAAATTGCAATTGGATTGAAATTGACAAATATCCACTAACAATTATCAATATACAATTACTCAAACAACATAATTAATCATAGAAATCATCAATGTAACATCAACAAATCAAGATTCACAACATTCATGCAATGGGTATAAAGTAACAATTGACAAGGATCCATAAAACTAACACAAGATCTAAGCAAAATTATACTAAGAGATTCAAATTAAACAATCAAAACTAATAATTAACAAGATCCAATTCAGAACTCAACAAGGGAAGATCAAATTAAAGCTAGATCTAGAGAAGAACAAGGGTTTCTCTCTCTAGAAGAACAAAGAACCAAAAACTAGAAAATGTGTCTTCATGTAAAATGATTGATCCCCCCTTCTCCCTAGCATCCTTGGGTCTTTTTCCATGCAGAAATAGCTTGAAATTGGGCATAATAAGCCTCAGAAATCGCCAGGCAAGATTTCCTTTAATGAGGTCACGTGCAACTTCCCGCGCGTGCGCGCTAATTGCTTTTGTGATCCATGCATACGCGCCCAGTGCACGTGCGCGTCGGTTGGAATTCTCTGGCCTGCGCGGATGCGTCCATCCATGCACGCCGCTTCCAGCTATTCTTATCCATGCATGCGCGTGAAGTGCGCGTGCGCAACGGTGCTAAAGTTCCCAAAATCCAAATCTTCATGTTCCTTCCTCTCGTGCATGCTTTCTTTCTCTCTTCTAGGCCATTCTTACCCTATTAATTCTGAAATCACTCAACAAATACGTCACTGCATCGAATGGCAATAAAGAGGATCAAAATATAGCAATTCTAAGGCAAAATAAGCATGTTTTCCATCATGGAGCAATATTAGGAAGTGAACACAAAACCATGCATTTCTTGTGAATAAGTGCGAGAAATATTGAAAAAAAATCCCTCAAATTAAGCACAAGATAAACCACAAAATTGGGGTACTGAGAACCTCTGGTTCTCACCCATGCGGATTTTGTGGTTTTCAGGTGCAGGACGTGAGGCTCCTTGCTGAGGCATACTGGAGGCTTCTGATTTAACGAAGATCCTTATCTCTCGGGTCTTTATTTTGTTTATATGTACTTACATAGATACTTATTATCTCTGCTGCTTATATATATACTACATTAACTCCTCTTAAAGGTTATTTTGGAGAAATAGGTTCTGTAACTTTGTATTTTGGGTTTCTTTTTGGGTTCTCTTATATATATGTATGTATACTTATGTGCTCGGGCCGGTTATCTTCGCGAACCGAGTCTTGAGCTTCGTTATCTGGATTTTTTTTGCTCTCTATTGTATATATATCCTTGTTAGCTTAGTTTATTTGCTTCGGCTATGTTATCGCTTTCGGGAGTGTTGCGCTTTTCAATTTAACAATTTTTCTTTATCCTTTTTTTCAAAGGCTGCTTGTTAAAAAAATTCTTTTTCACTATTGTAATATATATAATTTTACTTTTAGAGGTTGTAATACCTCACCACGTCTGTCTTATGACTTAAGCATAAGGCTCTGAGTAGTAGGATGTTACCTCACCACCTCTGTTGTATTTGGTTAAAGGATCTAAGGTTTGGTAACGTAGGTCGAGTTCTGGTGGTTACTTGTCGCTTTTATGCTACTGAGATTACGGTTGTTGTTGTTTTCAGGCCGAGGAAAAAGGTTTACAGGTTTTGATTTGTCGAGGTAGGAATATTTTTCTAAGAACTTATGTTTATATTTTGGAATTGTTATAAATGGATTGATGTGAGAATTCTATACTTTTAGTGATTGTATAAGTCTTATGTATTATCTAGCTATTTTGGATGAAAATGATTGTTGTTTGATTTAATTATCGATTGATTTTGCTAAACTGGTGGTTGCTGAATTAATTCTTTAAAGTTTTAAAAATGAGTTGCTTCATATAAAATGATTTTATTTTGAATCGGTTTCCTTGATATATGACTTATTAGAATCAACATGATTTTGAACTGATTTGGTCTTGAACCCATTAGATAGGGTTGCGAGATGGTTTGGTTAGGACTCGAAAAGGGTGGCAAAGTCCAAATTTCTATAAAATTCGAGACTTTATTTGAAAAGTTATTTAAAAAATAATGAATTATGTTTTGAACTGAATTATTGAGAAATGAATTATGTTTGAACATATTTATTAAGAAAATTATTATATTTTGAATGTAATTTATATAAGAAAAAATTATGTTTTAAAGTTGATTTAAAGATAAAAATACATAAGTTTTCGAATTTGATTCCAATTTGGAGGAGTTTTAGTGGATTCAAACGAACTTGAATTTCGATTGACAAATCTCATTTTATGATGTTTTACAAAAAATTTAAAGTTTTCTTTAAATTCTGACTTAGCAAAACTAAAACAATTTCCAAACACTTGGAAACGCTTCAGAATTAAGAATGAGATTGAAATGTGGCTTTCGGTTTAAATAACTTGGTTTTGGTTTAAATTCTATTTTTAATTATTCAAATCGAGAAGCTAAGGTTTTAGCAATTTTCAATAAATTTAAGGAAATGAGATAGGTTATTCTCCCCTAAAGCCTTGAGATTCTACTGAGGAATTTTATCACCAAATCCTGATTTAGAATGAACAATTTTCGATGACTTTTAGAAGATAATTACAATTGATAAGATTTTGAAATATTTAGAATTTTTGGAAAATGTTACGAAAGAAATGAGTATTGGTTTTAAAGGAAATTGATTTGAGAAATTGGAAATTGATGAGGAGTTTAGAACTTAGAGATGAATGAGAGACTTGTTGGTTATTTAAAGAGTGTGTAAGGCACTATATCCCCTGCGTGGCCGATCTACTGCTGCAAGAGTGTTCCCGGCACTATATCCGTGGGTAAAAATGATTTTTTTTTCAAATGAGATTTTGAGCCTGATTGATTGTGGACAGTGTTCCCGGCACTATATCCGAGAAAAATGTGCGCGACACTATATCCATGGGTTATGTGAGGCCGGAGGTAGATTATCCCGCTCTCATCCTTTCGAATCACAAGAGTGTGCCCGGCACTATATTTGTGGGTAGTGTGCTGGTTTCCCATTTATATATTCATGACCTGAAGGCAACATGCTCATGGGAATGTGTCGGGTTGGAAGTTGAACCGACAATGTGATATCACATCCAATAGGACAGATGGTGCGTGGAATTAAACTTCGCACAATAGAACCAGCAAGTGCACTGGGTCATCCAAGTAATACCTAAGTGAGTCAGGGTCGATCCCACAAAGATTGTGATTTGAAGCAAGCTATGGTTATCTTGTAGATCTTAGTCAGGCGTATAGAAAAGTTGGTTGGTTGTTTAGAATGCATAAAAGTAAAATAAGGATAACGTTACTCCGTTGATGGTGAATGCAATGATAAGAAGATGGTTAAGTTTTGGAGAAGCTTTGTTCTTCTGGATCAATTCGGTTTCACTGTCTTCACCAACTGTGAATGATCAGCGCCTTTCTTGAGAGGTCGCTAATGCTCCTCTAGATCTGAACCCCAGGGTTAGCACGGATCCAGTCTGATGAGGCTGAAGCTCCTGCAGTCCATTCCCCTTAGTGAACCTACTCAAAACGCCACAGACATGGTCGAATATTCCAGATCAGAGAATGTTGCGCCTTTGATTCTAGCCTCTACCACAAAGACTCTAATCTCCACTACCTCGGCTGAACTGGTGTCTCGAGAAGTCCCCAAGAAAGTCGTGGATTAACCGTCTAAAAGATGTATAATCAAGCTAACATTTTAGATTACTGATAATATTTCACTTTTATCATCATTTTTTCAAGAGCCAACTTTCTTAATTTCAATTTCAAATATGCACTGTTTATTCATACATTCAGAAAATAAAAGCAATGCCACCACATCAAGATAATTGAACTATTCTTAAGATAAACTCGAAATTCATGTATATCTCAATTCTTTTAAAATAAAATTTTCTTTTAAGTGAGGTGAGAGATATATGGAACATTTTATAACTTTAAGACATAGATAGAAATGATCATGCAATAAGAACAAGAGAACAGACAATACAACATAATAGAAAATAGAAAAATAACATAAGAAAAGGGGATTAAAAGAATGAATCCACCTTAATGATGGCGGCTACTACTCCTCACTGAGGATCCAATGTAGTGCTTGATCTCTTGAATGTCACGCCCTTGTCTCTGTTGTTCTTCCCTCAAAGCCCTTTGATCTTCTTTAATTTCATTGAGGATGGTGGAATGCTCTTGATGCTCTAACCTTAATTGCTCCATATTAGTGTTCAATTCTCCATGAGAATTATTCAATTGGTACCAATAGCCTGGAAGAGGAAATTGCATCCCTTGAGGTATCCCAGGGATTTCTTGCTGAGGCGGTTGCACAGGCTCATGTGCATGGTCTCTAGTTTGCTCCATCCCTTTCTTAGTGATGGGCTTGTCCTCCTCAATGAAGATGTCTCCCTCTATGACAATTCCAGCTGAATTGCATAGGTGACAAATGAGGTGAGGAAAAGCTAACCTTGTTTTGGTGGAAGGCTTTTCAGCTATCTTGTACAATTCTTGAGGTATCACCTCATGTACTTCCACCTCACTCCCAATCATGATGCAATTGATCATGATGGCTCTATCAATGGTCACTTCTAATCGATTGCTAGTAGTAATAATAGAGCGTTGGATGAATTCCAACCATCCTCTAGCTAAGGGCTTGAGATCAAGGGTTCTTAGTTGAGTAGGCTTGCCTTGCGAATCCCTTTTGTATTATGCTCCTTCAACACAGATGTCTGAGAGCACTTGATCTAATCTCTGATCAAAGTTAAATCTTCTAGTGTAAGGATGTGGGTCTCCTTACATCAAAAGCAAGTTGAACCCCAACCTCACACTTTCCGGACTAAAGTCCAAGATTCTCCCTCGGACCATGGTGCTCCAATTCTTGGGATTTGGGTTCATATTACTGTCATGGTTTTTCGTGACCCATGTATTAGCATAGAATTCTTGTACCATGAAGATCCCAACCTCTTGGATGGGATTAGTTAGGACTTCCTAACCTCTTCTCCGGATCTCTCTTTGGATTTCTGGGTACTCATTCTTCTTAAGCTTAAAAGGGACCTCAGGAATCACCTTCTTCTCTTCCACTACTTCATAGAAGAAGAAGAAGGAGGGAGAAAGTAATTCGGCCAAGGGGGCTTTAATGTGTATGAAAGGTGTGTCTATGAAGGTTCAGAATGAAGGGTATTTATAGGAGTGAGCTAGGTTAGGCTATGGTCATGGGTGGGGTAAATGAGAGCGAAATTTGATTTTAAAATGGGTAGGGGTTGGTGGCAGTTATGATGGTTTTGGGGAAGTGATATGGATTTGATTGGGTTAGGTTTTATAGGGAAGAATGTATGAGGAAGAGTGAAAGTAAAAGGGAAGAAGTGGGGTAGGTAAAGATGTTGTGGGACCTATTGGTCCTGAGATGTTAGGGCATTCAGAATCCCTGCCCTATTCATGGGCGTTGAACACCCAGCACTATGCTCTTGGCTGGCATTCAATGCCAATTATGCTGCTGATGAGCGGATAATTTATACGTTTTTTGGCATTGTTTTTAGGTAGTTTTTAGTAAGTTCAAGCTACTTTTAGGGATGATTTCATTAGTTTTTATGTTAAATTCACATTTCTGGACTTTACTATGAGTTTGTGTGTTTTTCTGTGATTTCAGGTAATTTCTGGCTGAAATTGAGGGACTTGAGCAAAACTCTGAAAAAGGCTGACAAAAGGACTGCTGATGCTGTTGGAATCTGACCTCCCTGCACTCGAAATGGATTTTCTAGAGCTACAGAACTCCAAATGGCGCGCTCTCAACGGCGTTGGAAAGTAGACATCCAGAGCTTTCCAGCAATATATAATAGTACATACTTTATTCGGAAATTGATGACGTAACTTGGCGTTGAACGCCAAGTACATGCTGCTGTCTGGAGTTAAACGCTAGAAACACATCATGATCCGGAGTTGAACGCCCAAAACATGTTATAACTTGGAGTTCAACTCTAAGAAAAGCCTCAGCTCGTGGATAGATCAAGCTCAGCCCAAACATACACCAAGTGGACCCCAGAAGTGGATTTATACATCAATTACTTACTCATGTAAACCCTAGTAGCTAGTCTAGTATAAATAGGATAAGTTACTATTGTATTAGACATCTTTTGGCAATTTAATCTTTTGACAGTTTAATCTTTTGACTATTCAGTCTCTTGATCATGGAGAGGGCTGGCCATTCGGCCATGCCTGAACCTTTTACTTATGTATTTTCAACGGTGGAGTTTCTGCACACCATAGATTAAGGGTGTGGAGCTCTGCTGT
>NC_029779.3:18974184-18984443 GCF_000817695.3 Arachis duranensis
AACCTGATTGAGAACCGACAGATGATTAGCCGTGCTGTGACAGAGCATTTGGACCATGTTCACTGAGAGGATGGGATGTAGCCATTGACAACGGTGATGCCCTACATACAGCTTGCCATGGAAAGAAGTAGGAAGGATTGGATGAATGTAATAAGAAAATAGAGATACGAGAGGAGCACAGCATCTTCACACACTTATCTGAAATTCCCACCATTGCTTTACATAAGTATTTCTATCCTTTTTATTTTCTATTTATTATTAATTTTCGAACTCACCATAAACCAATTTAATCTGCCTAACTGAGATTTACAAGGTGACCATAGCTTGCTTCATACCAACAATCTCTGTGGGATCGACCCTTACTCACGTAAGGTTTATTACTTGGACGACCTAGTACACTTGCTGGTTAGTTGAACGGAGTTGTGTATACACATAGGTGCCATAATAATGATTCCATACAACAACAAAGAATACTATATTGATGTGATCACAATTTCGTCCACCAGCTGTCATTTAGGGCATTGAACACCCAGGCTATGCCCCTGGCTGGTGTTCAACGCCAGCAAGTCTGCCAATTTTGGGCGTTGAACACCCAGCCAGTGCTCCCTGGCTGGCATTCAACACCAGCAGAACACTCCATCCAGAGTGTTTTACTTTTATTGCTGAACCTTTCTATCTTTGTTCCGACTGCTGGACATGATCATGTACCTAAAGACAAAACTTAAAGAAAATAAACATAAGGATAAAAAAATAGAAATCACTTAATAAGATTGGGTTGCCTCCCAACAAACGGTTCTTTAACATCACTAGCTTGACGGTTAGCTCCTTACTGAGATTAATATGGACTCAGAATTTCACCCCCTACTGTAACAACCCTAGTTTTTGAAAATCAAATAATTAGTTATTTGTGATTTATTTTAAGAAAATTATTTTAGTAAAGGTAATTAAATGGAGTTTCATCATAATTTGGAGTTTAAATTAATTAGAATTCTTATATAATCTTTATTAGATATTTGGTATAATTGAAATTATAATTTTGATAAATGAAAAATAAGAAATAATTGTATAATTTAATTTAAATAAATCCTATTTTGAATGAATTATGTTATTAATTTGAACTCTTAGAAATTATTTTATTAGAAATGATTAGATTGATATTTATAAATACTTTAAGTTTAAGTCAATTAATGTTTATGTACAATTTTTATTATGATTAATTACTTTATAAATTGAAATTAAAGTTTCAGAGATAGAAAAATAATAGAGATTTGTATGATTTAATCTAGAAAATTGATATTTGAATTTAAATTGTACTTTACAAAATATAATTAACTTGTTCATTTTTTAATGTAAATTAGAAATAATTGATTTAACTTAGCAATATGCTGATAAATAATGTTCCTAAATATTTTTAATAGAGTATATTTGATTTTAAAATTATCCTATCCTCCAATTTTATAAAAATATCTATTCATATCTATCCATATTACTTTATAAAATCCCTAATTTCTAACCCTAATTTCCCAAATCCCAGAAACCCTAACCCTAATTTCTTATCCCAGCCACCAAACCCCCTCCAACGTAATACATGCTTCAGAAACAGAACATCAGAGAGGGAGAGTGAGGAGTTAGGGGTGAACCAGGGGAAGGGAAATCGGAGAAGAGGGAGCCGTGCCTAACCACCGTCCGCTCTGCCGCGCCTCTCGTCACCATCAGGTCCGTCGTCGCCGTTCGTGGAGCCACGAGGAGCACCGCCGTCGAAGCCACGCCAATCGTCACTGCCCAGTCGTCGCTCTGCCTCCCACCAAGCCCGTTCCGCCGCTAACGTCGCCAAAGGGAGAGCGACCACCACGAGGAGCCACCGCCGTCCTCTCTCGTCGTCTTCCTTGGAGCCGTCACCGTCGAGGGGCCAGCAGAGGGAGAGAAAACGAATGCGAGAGTCAAGGTCACCACCGAGGAGAGGAGCTGTGTTCCACGCTGCTGTCGCCACCAGTCCACGGCCACCACTGCGAGGGTTCCGCCGTCGTCGTTCCAGTGCCGCCATTCATGCCCTCCGTTCCCTTCGTCGTTCTATCCAACATCACCAGCACTGAAGTCAGCTTCTACCACCATCAAGCCTGAAGGGAAGCGCCACTGCTATTGCCCGACAGTAGTTTCCCCTTTGTTCCCAATTCCATTCCTGAAACTGTAACACTCTTGCTCATGCTCTGTTTCCTGAATCTATTTCTCTACCATATTTTGTTTTGATTACAATAGTATATGTTAATGTCTCTGTTTAGTATTATCGTCCTTATCCGGAACCACTGATGTCACCGCTATAGAGATGATTGGGATAGGCGCGATTGTCATTGTTGTTGCTGCCCCAGAAGAAGTGAGGCTGCTGCTGCTGTTCCGGCCGCATTGGCTGTTGTAAACTGGGAAAAAGAAAGGGATCGTTGCGTTTAAATTCGACGGTTTCGACTAATTGAGGTAGGGGATTTAACGTTTTTAATTTAGAATGCCTAAAAAGTTAATTAGATAAGTGCAAATGGTTAATAATAGTTAAGGACTTCTTAATTTATATGAATGACTTGAAATGTGTTTGAGAATGGTTAGCTATTGCAATTTTTCTGAGTTATGATTTGAATTAAATATGGTAGTGGATGGTGATTAAGCTTGTGTTACTTACTGAATTGAAAATATGTTGAGTTACTTAATGAGAAAAACTGACATGTTGATGATTGATGAATTAGGTTTGAATTGTGATTGGTCAATGCTATGACTGATATTGGTTTTCTGATTTTAATGGATTTGTTGACAATTTTGATTTTATGTGATATTGCTGAATTGTATCGGAATTGCGTGGGACCAAGTCCGGATTGAGCTTGGGAATATAGGGAACTGGACTGCTGAATTTGAGGCTTTTTCACTAAGTGTATGCTTTATGGTGAATTTTTGAATCATGGATGTCAAATCTGGTTTTTCTGCTGAGCATTTAACACAGCAGCAACTTGATTTCTTTGATGGAAATTCTGCATTTTGAATTTTGAAATGGAACCAATTTTAAATGAAACTTTGGTCCTAATACTTTAATTTCATAAAAATTTAGAATTGTTAGAGTTGTGGTTTTAAAGTTTTGGATTTTCAAAGAAAGATGTTTTATGCAGTAAAAGTCAGGCTTTGTTTTCGAAGTCAGTAACTTTGAGGTTTTATAATTTTTAAATCTGGAATGGTATTGAGATGCAACCAATTGGATGTGAAAATTAAGTATGTTTAGCATATGTGACTTAAATTTCAGGGCTATCCATGTTTTAATGAGTAAGTTATGGGACTTGGAAGAAGATAAGTTCATTAACTTTTAAAGCAGAATTCTGCAGAAAATCAGTCAACTTCTAGGTTATATAATTTCTTCATTAAAAATGATATTGACCTGAAACCAATTGGAAAAGACACTTGGATGAGTGTAGTTGAACTGTATTAATTTTCAAAGTCATTGGATTTAACTTGGATTTTATATTGAATTTTGAATATTACATGCTGCTGCTGTTTTTCTGGTTTTACGCACTGCAGAGCAGTCTCGGTTTTTCCTTTATTCCTAAGGCTAGAGAAACCAGAAAATTATGATCTTTGGTTTGTTAGAAAGCTTATTTCAAGATGAACGCCTGGACATAAAGTTTGCGCAATTCTGAGTTCATTTGCTATATTAAAAACAGAAAAGAAGATAGGGTGTTGAGAATGCTTGAGTGATAGTTATGAGTTCATAAAATCAAAGATGAACCTTAGCATTATATGGCTGATTCAATGTTGGAATTTGCTTGTTTCTGAATTGAATTGATATTGGAAAGGTTGAAAAGTGTTTGGTAAATTGTTTGGTTGGGACCTGTAAGGGTGGCTAAGTCCTATTTTTAAAGGAGATTATGTCCAAATTTTTATAAAAACAAGGACTTAACCAAAATCAATATTTAAGGCTTATCTAATGATAATAACTTCAATGATTCTTTTAAGAAAAGATTATTTGGTATACTGGATTATGGGCAAGGACGTGGGTTTTGTCCCGCTTGCATATTTATGATTATAAAAGAGAATAAAAAGCAGAGCACCTGTTAAAAGGTCATTTGTTACTTGAGGCAAGCCAAGAGATGTGTTTATTCATTTGTTGCATTATGGCAACTCCTGAGATGTTTATGTGATGATCTGCTGCGTGAGGGCAGTCAGATAGATGGTGGTGCGACTACTGAGAACGCTTTCCTGCGGTACGGATCCATGTTTTAATTCTGTAAGGCAGAGAGGTTATTTCCTGCTACAGAAGTACCGTGACCACCTGTTCCATTTCTGTAGTGGCAGAGGGGTTATTTCCTGTATACAGAAGGTGTGTCGGCATACATCCCTGCAGTGGCAGATGTGTTATTTCCTGTATGCAGTGGACCCTGTGGTGGCAGAGGGGTTATTTCCTGTACACAGGGGTATAGCCAATAGGAAAGCCTTATCCAGACAGAGGTTGCTGGATAATGTCGGGAGCGGGTTAGTAACCGACAGATGAGCTCATTACCTGCACTAGGGCTAGACATGCATCATCATTGTTTGTGCATTTGCATTTGATTGGGCTTGCTCATTGTACTTTTCTGTGATTGTGCTGTCTGCCTTGCTGTGACTTGATTGTGTGTTGAATTAAAACTCTTGCTTGTGCTATTAGTTGGTGAATGTATGATGATGAGTAAGGATTGACGTTGTGATTGAAAATTAATCGTGTGGTTAAGAAAGACTTAATGTGACTAGTTTTATATTTTGGAATTTGTTTTGAGCTTAGATTTTTTTGGAAAGAGGTAAATAGTTAGTTAAAGTAAAACCAAGAATAGTATTTTCAAAAAGGTTTGATAAAAATATAGTTTCCTTGAGTATATTAATTATTTGCATTCTATTTCATTACTTTTACGGCATTCCCATTCCCTACTGAGAACGTGTGGTTTGTTCTCACCCCAAAATCTTCCACCCTTTCAGTGACACAGGTTCGAAGACTCCGTTTGAAGCTGCAGGCAATTATAGATCTTATTTATGAGTTAAGTTTATGACTTGAGTTATTTTCATAGAAGTTCCCTCGCTCTTATTGCTTAACATTTTTATTTTATAAAGAGGGATAGGATTTGTATGTGAGTTTTATTTGAAATCTTTTGTATAACAGATATTATTATTAATAATTATATGATTATTATTACTTGGTGATGCTTGCTATATGACTTGATAAATAAAAACAATTTTCTGGTATTTTTACTAAAACTGAATCGCGATATCGAACTAGAGGCTCAATAGTAAATAGTTAATAAAGGAAAGCAGGTTGGTAACGCCTTACTTTTGGTACGATCATGATGTTCTGGAAGTTGGGTCGTTACAATATGGTATCAGAGCAGTTTGTTCCTGTTAGAGCCTTGGGAATGGACTGACTATGCTTCACTGCATACTCTGAGTGTCTGTCATGCTTTGTGACTTGTTCTAATAACAAGAGTTTGTGTTTTATTTGCATGACTGTCTGATGATTAACGCTGTTAGTTTACCATTGCATTTCTCATGGTATTAGGTCTGGCCAACTTAATACTAATGATTTATGTGTATGGGAACACTAATGGGTTATCATAGACGAAATAGAAGAATAGGTAATGCGATTTACGGGGTTTGGGAGCGTTAGAGGTTATGAAGTTAGCTTCGATTCGACGTATAATCTTTATTCGTGCCACATGAACTCGTGCTATCTTTTTCTTCGTTGCTTTCATTGGAATTCTCTAGTTTGAATTTCCTTCTTAGAATGTGATTTGCTTGTTTCCCAACCATATTTTGTCATTCTTGTATACCTTTGCTTGCCTATAAATCTGATTGGTTACGTAACTCTTTGAATATCCATTCTTGACAATGCCTATACTTCGGTTCGTATATTCTGTTTTCTTTGATTTTAGTTTGAACTTATTTTATTCTAACAATTTTCGAGGACGAAAATTTTTCTAAGGTTGGTAGAATGTAACAACCCTAGTTTTTGAAAATCAAATAATTAGTTATTTGTGATTTATTTTAAGAAAATTATTTTATTAAAGGTAATTAAATGGAGTTTCATCATAATTGGAGTTTAAATTAATTAGAATTCTTATATAATCTTTATTAGATATTTGGTATAATTGAAATTATAATTTTGATAAATGAAAAATAAGAAATAATTGTATAATTTAATTTAAATAAATCCTATTTTAAATGAATTATGATATTAATTTGAACTCCTAGAAATTATTTTATTAGAAATGATTAGATTGATATTTATAAATACTTTAAGTTTAAGTCAATTAATATTTATGCACAACTTTGATTATAATTAATTATTTTATAAATTGAAATTAAAGTTTCAAAGATAGAAATATAATGAAAAGTTATATCATTTAATTTGAATAATTAAAATTGAGTTTAAACTATATTTTATAAAAATGTGATTAATATATTCATTTTATAATTTAAATTAAAAATAATTGATTAAACTTAGTAATATGTTGATAAATAATATTTTTAAATATTTTTAAGAAAATATATTTAATTTTAAAATTACTCTACTCATTTCTAAATATTTTTAATAGAGTACATTTAATTTTAAAATTATCCTATCCTCCAATTTTATAAAAATATCTATTCATATTACTTTATAAAATCCCTAATTTCTAACCCTAATTTCCCAAATCCCAGAAACCCTAACCCTAATTTCTTATCCCAGCCACCAAACCCCCTCCAACGTAATACATGCTTCAGAAACAGAACATCAGAGAGGGAGAGTGAGGAGTTAGGGGTGAACCAGGGGAAGGGAAATCGGAGAAGAGGGAGCCGTGCCTAACCACCGTCCGCTCTGCCGCGCCTCTCGTCACCATCAGGTCCGTCGTCGCCGTTCGTGGAGCCACGAGGAGCACCGCCGTCGAAGCCACGCCAATCGTCACTGCCCAGTCGTCGCTCTGCCTCCCACCAAGCCCGTTCCGCCGCTAACGTCGCCGAAGGGAGAGCGACCACCATGAGGAGCCACCGCCGTCCTCTCTCGTCGTCTTCCTTGGAGCCGTCACCGTCGAGGGGCCAGCAGAGGGAGAGAAAACGAATGCGAGAGTCAAGGTCACCACCGAGGAGAGGAGCTGTGTTCCACGCTGCTGTCGCCACCAGTCCACGGCCACCACTGCGAGGGTTCCGCCGTCGTCGTTCCAGTGCCGCCATTCATGCCCTCCGTTCCCTTCGTCGTTCTATCCAACATCACCAGCACTGAAGTCAGCTTCTACCACCATCAAGCCTGAAGGGAAGCGCCACTGCTATTGCCCGACAGTAGTTTCCCCTTTGTTCCCAATTCCATTCCTGAAACTGTAACACTCTTGCTCATGCTCTGTTTCCTGAATCTATTTCTCTACCATATTTTGTTTTGATTACAATAGTATATGTTAATGTCTCTGTTTAGTATTATCGTCCTTATCCGGAACCACTGATGTCACCGCTATAGAGATGATTGGGATAGGCGCGATTGTCATTGTTGTTGCTGCCCCAGAAGAAGTGAGGCTGCTGCTGCTGTTCCGGCCGCATTGGCTGTTGTAAACTGGGAAAAAGAAAGGGATCGTTGCGTTTAAATTCGACGGTTTCGACTAATCAGGTTAGGCTGCGTACATTACAACCTTGGTTGCGGCCCTTTCCCGGACCCTGCGTTAAACGCGGGACGCTTGTGCACCGGGTTGCCCTTTGTTGAATAGATAATTGATGAAATTAGTTTGGATTGCTGCTGCGAATGTAATTGGTTTTGTTGTTATGAGAGACTAATTGATAGAAATAAGCTTAGTTTGAGATTGTGAAATTTGGATTATTGAACTCAGGTTAAGGCTGTGAATGTCTTTGGGCTTCGTTGTGAGTGTTTGAAGTTGTAATTGATATTATTTTCTCTGATATGGATGGAATTGTTGAAAAGTTCTGACTCTACGTGATTATACTGAATTAGTTGAGTTGTGTGGCTGAAATTATGATTGGAAATGATTGAGATTTTTGATTGGAACTTTGGTTGAATTTGTTGATGTTGTGAGATTGAATTATAAATTGTCTGATGAGAGATTATTGTGATTTTGGTATTTTGATGGGTCAAATTGAAACTATTGCTGTTGAGTTGGTTTATTGTAATGGGTTTAGTTAGTGATTAATTGAAGTTGGGCTTAAGGAATAATTGGAAGATTGAATCTTAAAATGTTGAACTAGTTGCTGAAAATCTGATTTTTTGAAAATTAAAAAGTGACTTTGGAAGTGAATCAGTTATTTAACGATAATCGAAAGGGTAATAGAGTAAATGCTGAGTAAAGTATAATAAAAGTTGTTGTTGAGACTCAATTTTGAGAAGTTTGAATTAATTATAGAACTAGTTATGATTTTTCAAAGTTAAAGTGTAAAACTTGATTTTCTGCATTATGTTTAAAAGAAGCCGGACACTTTGAAAAGCTATAACTATTTCTGTGATTAACGGAATTGTGTGAGACTAAGTCTGGATTGAGCTTGGGAATATAGGAAACTGGACTGCTGAATTCGAGACTTTTTCACTAAGTTTATGATTTATGGTGAATTTTTGAATCATGGATGTCAAATCTGGTTTTTCTGCTGAGCATTTAACACAGCAGCAACTTGATTTCTTTGATGGAAATTCTGCATTTTGAATTTTGAAATGGAACCAATTTTAAATGAAACTTTGGTCCTAATACTTTAATTCCATAAAAATTTAGAATTGTTAGAGTTGTGGTTTTAAAGATGAGTAAGTTATGGCACTTGGAAGAAGATAAGTTCATTAAATTTTGAAACAGAATTCTGCAGAAAATTAGTTAGCTTCTAGGTTATATAACTTCTTCATTAAAAATGATATTGACCTGAAACCAATTGGAAAAGACACTTGGATGAGTGTAGTTGAACTGTATTAATTTTCAAAGTCATTGGATTTAACTTGGATTTTATATTGAATTTTGAATATTACATGCTGCTGCTGTTTTTCTGGTTTTACGCACTGCAGAGTAGTCTCGGTTTTTTCTTTATTCCTATGGCTAGAGAAACCAGAAAATTACGATCTTTGGTTTGTTAGAAAGCTTATTTCAAGATGGACGCCTGGACATAAAGTTTGCGCAATTCCGAGTTCATTTGCTATATTAAAAACAGAAAAGAAGATAGGGTGTTGAGAATGCTTGAGTGATAGTTATGAGTTCATAAAATTAAAGATGAACCTTAGCATTATATGGCTGATTCAATGTTGGAATTTGCTTGTTTCTGAATTGAATTGATATTGGAAAGGTTGAAAAGTGTTTGGTAAATTGTTTGGTTGGGACCCGTAAGGGTGGCTAAGTCCTATTTTTAAAGGAGATTATGTCCAAATTTTTATAAAAACAAGGACTTAACCAAAATCAATATTTAAGGCTTATCTAATGATAATAACTTCAATGATTCTTTTAAGAAAAGATTATTTGGTATACTGGATTGTTGGCAAGGACGTGGGTTTTGTCCCGCTTGCATATTTATGATTATAAAAGAGAATAAAAAGCAGAGCACCTGTTAAAAGGTCATTTGTTACTTGAGGCAACCCAAGAGATGTGTTTATTCATTTGTTGCATTATGGCAACTCCTGAGATGTTTATGTGATGATCTGCTGCGTGAGGGCAGTCAGATAGATGGTGGTGCGACCACTGAGAACGCTTTCCTGCGGTACGGATCCATGTTTTAATTCTGTAAGGCAGAGGGGTTATTTCCTGCTACAAAAGTACTGTGACCACCTGTTCCATTTCTGTAGTGGCAGAGGGGTTATTTCCTGTATACAGAAGGTGTGTCGGCATACATCCCTGCAGTGGCAGATGTGTTATTTCCTGTATGCAGTGGACCCTGTGGTGGCAGAGGGGTTATTTCCTGTACACAGGGGTATAGCCAATAGGAAAGCCTTATCCAGACAGATGTTGCTGGATAATGTCGGGAGCGGGTTAGTAACCGACAGATGAGCTCATTACCTGCACTAGGGTTAGACATGCATCATCCTTGTTTGTGCATTTGCATTTGATTGGGCTTGCTCATTGTACTTTTCTGTGATTGTGCTGTCTGCCTTGCTGTGACTTGATTGTGTGTTGAATTGAAACTCTTGCTTGTGCTATTAGTTGGTGAATGTATGATGATGAGTAAGAATTGACGTTGTGATTGAAAATTAATTATGTGGTTAAAAAAATGTTTAAAGTGACCAGTTTTATATTTTGGAATTTGTTTTGAGCTTAGATTTTTTT
>NC_029779.3:18984609-18990061 GCF_000817695.3 Arachis duranensis
CCTACTGAGAACGTGTGGTTTGTTCTCACACCAAAATCTTCCACCCTTTCAGTGACACAGGTTCGAAGACTCCGTTTGAAGCTGCAGGCAATTATAGATCTTATTTGTGAGTTAAGTTTATGACTTGAGTTATTTTCATAGAAGTTCCCTCGCTCTTATTGCTTAACATTTTTATTTTATAAAGAGGGATAGGATTTGTATGTAATTTTTATTTGAAATCTTTTGTATGACAGATATTATTATTAATAATTATATGATTATTATTACTTGGTGATGCTTGCTATATGACTTGATAAATAAAAACAAAATTTTCTGGTATTTTTACTAAAACTGAATCGCGATATCGAACTAGAGGCTCAATAGTAAATAGTTAATAAAGGAAAGCAGGTTGGTAACGCCTTACTTTTGGTACGATCATGACGTTCTGGAAGTTGGGTCGTTACACCTACAGTGAATTTTCTTCCTGTCTTCTCATGAATAAGCTACACATGCTCTAGAGACAGGGCACGACACACTGTATGTGGTATGGCTGGCTTCTTGGTGATGATAACTCTCATGCCAGGTGAGAGGCCTTTAGTGGGAAGTTTCTTGTCCCTCCAGCGTTTTGGTACTTTCTTCTTTGTACCTTTGCTCTCAGTGCTTGGTTATAGCTGCCCAACACCAAACTTAGAATTGGTATTTTTCGGGGCTTAGTAAAGTTCTGCACTAAAAGAGATGGTTAGAACACTAAGTGTTGCACATTTATCTCCCTTTTATCAGAGGGAGAGTTAGGGTGAGGCATCTTGAACAAGATGTGTTCCTCCCCTAGTTGTAAAATCCAAGGATGATGGATTCATCCTCATCTTCCCTAGTGTCTAAGATTATGAAGTTTGCAGGGATCTAAAGGTCTTCAACCTTTACCAATACATCCTCTACTAAGCCATATGCTTTCTTCATTGATTTGTCTGCCATCTCTAATGAGATGTTTGTAGCTTGTATATCAAAGATTCCCCGTTTTTCCATTACAGAGAGTGGCATGAGGTTTATACTTGTCCCTGGGTCATACAGAGCCTTCTCAAAGGTTAAGGTGCTTATGGTGCAAGCAATTAGGAAGTGTCTGGGATCCAGAAACTTCTGAGGCAGCTTCTATTGTATCAAAGCATTGAGTTCTTTGGTAAGCACTGGAGGTTCTCTCTCCAAAGGTTTTCTTCCAAATTTCTTGGCATTTAGCTTCATTAGAGCTCCAAGGTATCGAGCAACTTGCTCTTTCCTAGTGTCCTCATCTTCATCAGAGGATGAGTATTCATCAGAACGCATGCACTGTAGGAGTGCATGCAGGGGAACCTCTATGGTCTCTACATGAGTCTTGGCTTCATTTAATTCCTGGATCGGAATTTCTTCAATGGGTGCTGAACACTCAGTAGGTAAGCCATTACTGGCGTTTAATGCTAGCTCTGGTGGTTCTTTGGGCGTTGAACGCCCATCATGCATCCCTTCACTAGCGTTCAACACCAGTTCCTTTGCCAAGTTGGGTGTTGAGCGCCTAAGAGGGACCTCCTTCCTGGCGTTCAATACCAGATTCTCTGCCAGTTTGGGCATTGAACGCCCAGTGAGGTCTTTCTCACTAGCGTTCAATGCCATCCCAGTTTTATCCAGGTTTAACCTCATCTTCAATGGTGATGGCCTTGCACTCTTCTCTTGGGTTTACTTTAGTGTTACTAGGAAGAGTATCAGAAGGAGTCTCAGGGATTCTCTTGCTCAGTTGACCAATTTGTACCTCCAAATTTATGACGGAGGGCCTTGTTTCAGTTATAAAACTGAGTGGTTGATGAGTCCATATTTTACGATATATTTTGATTTAATTTGAGTGGATTTCATTACATAAACCCACATTTATTCACCTAAATAGCATGCTTTTGAGATTTCTTCCTAAATTGTGCTTGAAAGTGAAAACAAGCTCTTTTGTGCTTAATTTAGTCAATTTTATTCACTTTAATTCCATTTGGTTCTTTGATGTATTTGTTAAGTGATTTTCAGGTTTCCATGGCAAGTATGGGTTGAAGAAGTGAGGAAAAGAGCATGCAAAAGGAAAGAATTCAAGAAATGAAGGATTTGGAAAGCTGCCAGCCCTGGCCTCTCAGTACTAAATTGGTCATAACTTGAGCTACAGAGGTCCAAATGAGACGGTTCCAGCGGCATTGGAAAGCTATCATCCGGGACATAAGTGGACATAAGTTTATGTATGCATACACACAGGTACTTGTGCATACGCACAAGTCATGATTTAGCATGTGCGCAGACGCACACATCTGTGCGTCCGCACAGGTTCATGCACGTGACCTCATTAATGGCAAATCACTGGAGGTGAATTCTAGGCCCCTAAAACCCAATCCAACTCATTTTTTAAAGTAATTTAAGGCCAAATTGAAGAAGAATGAAGGGGGAGCACTTAGGTTTAGGATTTATCATGTTGTAGGTAACTTTTTAGAGAGAGAAGCTCCCATTTCTCTCTAGAATTAGGATTTTTATCTTTGTTCTTTCTTTAATTTCTCTCTTTAATTCTTGTTTTATTGTAGTTTCATTTATATTTTCATGTTTTATTGCCTTTAATCTCTTAGTTTCCTTTGTTAATTTTACTTTCATGCTACTTTTAGTTTATGAACACTTGTCACTTTTAATTTCATTTAATGCAATTTTGATATTTTGTTTCTCTTTAATGCTTATTTGAGTTGTTATTATCATTTTATTGCAATTGGTAGTTATAGATTTTATTATTATTGCAATTTAATAGGCTTTTCCCTTTTATGCATGTTAGGTGTTTGATAAAATACTTGGCTTAGTTTTCACTTAGTTTTTCTACACTCTTGACTTGGAATTGTTGACTTTGGTGTCCCTTAAGTCATTAATGTCCATTCTTGTTTGATATATTAGAGTAGTTAGTTAATTTGGTTTCTCTTGACTCTATGTGACCCATTAGTGTTGACATAGGACTTAGGGATTGAAATCAACTATGCCTACTTGACTTATCTTCGATGTAAGGTTGACTAAGTAGGATTAACTAGCTACTCTTCATAATCATCATGTGTTCGTGGTCAATGGTTAGGATAGGTAACCTTAGCTCTCAATTACTTGCCAAGAGGTTTCTTGCATTTTAAGTTTTTTTCTTGCTTTTAATTGCTTTGACTTTTATTGCCTTGATGTTTAATTTCTTGCATGTTTAGTTTTCACACTCTTGGTTGAGAAATTGGATATTTGGGTGGAATTGAGTTGTAGATGTCCATTCCGCATTGTGTGAGAATAGTTAATTGGTTTGGTTTCCATTGAAGTTAGTCTTTCACTAAGTTAATTATTAAGTTGATTAGGACTTATGGATTGAGATCAATTACACTCTTTTGACTAATTCTCTAGGAGGATTGACTAATTTGGATTGATTCCACACAATTGCCATGTTTGTGGTCCACAACTAGGATAGGAAACCTGAACTTCCCAATTCTTGCCAAGAGTTGCCATTTACATTCCTTGCACGTTTATTTGCTTTCTTGCTATTTACATTTGTTGCCTTTCTTGCATTCCCAATCCCCATTTCCCTCATAGCCAATAAATGTACATTTCATTGCAACTCCTAGGGAGAACGACCCGAGGTTGAATTACTGTCAATCTCGGTTATTATAATTTGGATTTAAAACATTTGATGTGGCAATTAATTGTTGGTCTAGACTATACTTTCAACGATGGAATTCTATTTTGTGAAAATCTAGATCGTCGATAAATTCCTATTTATCAAATTGGCACCGTTGTCGGGAATTTGCAATGGTGTATATTTTTAGCTATTGTAAAAATGTGAATATTGTAAATATGCTTGCTTTTTGGTTGATTGTACATATGGTGCTTGCTTGTTTTTGGCTTATGTAAATATGTTACTATGTGAATATCTTGTTTCTTACTTGCTATTGTAAATATGCCTCTCTTGTTTGCTTTTTTTTTTCTTGTTGGGAGCTTAGAGCTTGTAGGACACTCCATCCAAGCTTGGTGCAATCAATTGAGAATTGTGGATATTCTAGCATTGTTGGAAGCTCCATGATGAATACAAGCATAAGATTAAAGCTCTCCATAAGTCTAACTTAAAGATATTAAGTAAAAGTGTTTGGTAACAACTTTCTAACCATCTCTTTGTACATAGTTTCAATTTATTGCATTTTATCTTTTGTATATAGCTTAGGTTAGTTTAATTTCAAGCTTAATTTGCCTAGATTTTAGTTTAGATTATGTGTTTTTGATTAAAAATATGTTTTGCGGTTGAAAAGCTATTTTGGATTTCAAGTTTGGTGCTTTAGAGCACAAACTTTTTGAGAAAAATAAAGCATGTGCATGCGCACACACCTGTGCGTACGCACACAACCCCATTTTCGTATTTTGTGCGCGCGCACCCATCTGTGCGCACGCACATGAGTTTGCACCCCTTCTGGTGGGAGCATTCGCACAATTTATGCGTTCGCATCCTGAAGAGAGAACTTTTGCGTGGTCAAGAATTCAGAATAAATTTTCGTTGTAAGTATAGCTTCTAAACCAACAAAAGTCCTTTCTTACAAACGTTTGGTTGTCACAAGTAACAAACCCAATAAAATTTATAAACCGAAGTATTCAAACCTTAGGTCGTTGGTGGACGAAATTGTGATCAACAATAATGGCTCTTTGGCATGTGCCAAAAAGAACTAACTCAGCACTTTCTTTTCACAACTCCGTTCAACTTAACCAGCAAGTGTACTGGGTCGTCCAAGTAATACCTTACGTGAGTAAGGGTCGATCCCACAGAGATTGTTGGTATGAAGCAAGCTATGGTTACCTTGTAAATCTCAGTTAGACAGATTAAATAGTTTTGGGTTTCGAAAATTAATAATAAAAAGAAAATAAAAGGGATAGAAATACTTATGTAAATTAATAGTGGGAATTTCAGATAAGTATATGGAGATGCTGTGCTCCTCTTGAATCTCTACTTTCTTATTACAGTCATCCAATCCTTCCTACTCCTTTCCATGGCAAGCTGTATGTAGGGCATCACCATCATCAATGGCTACTTTTAATCCTCTCGGGAAAATGGTCCTATGCGCTTGTCAGTTCTCAATCAGGTTGGAATAGAATCCAGTGATTATTTTGCGTCTGTCACTAACGCTTAGCCTTCAGGAGTTTGAAACTCGTCACAGTCATTCAATCCCAGAATCCTATTCGGAATACCATAGACAAGGTTTAGACTTTCCGGATCCTCATGAATGCCGCAATCTATCTAGCTTATACCACGAAGATTCTGTTGGAGAATCTAAGAGATATGCGCCCTGCCTAAAGTAGAACGGAAGTGGTTGTCAATCACGCGCGTTCATAGGTGAGAATGATGATGAGTGTCACGGATCATCACATTCATCAAAGTGTTGTGCAACGTATATCTTGGAATAAGAATAAAAGAGAATTGAATAGAAAA
>NC_029779.3:18990286-18995142 GCF_000817695.3 Arachis duranensis
CAGCATGTACTTGGCGTTCAACGCCAAGTTACGTCGTCTTTCTTCGAATAAAGTATGGACTATTATATATTTTTGGAAAGCTCTGGATGTCTACTTTCCAACGCCGTTGAGAGCGCGCCATTTGGAGTTCTGTAGCTCCAGAAAATTCATTTCGAGTGCAGGGAGGTCAGATTCCAACAGCATCAGCAGTCCTTTTGTCAGCTTTTTTCAGAGTTTTGCTCAAATCCCTCAATTTCAGCCAGAAATTACCTGAAATCACAGAAAAACACACAAACTCATAGTAAAGTCCAGAAATTTGAATTTAACATAAAAACTAATGAAAACATCCCTAAAAGTAGCTTGAACTTACTAAAAACTACCTAAAAACAATGCCAAAAAGCGTATAAATTATCCGCTCATCAGTCGTCTTCTCAAGGAATTACAGGGAAGTATGATTTATTATTTGTTATGAAAAACAGTGTTGGGTTTGAAAATGTTTTAGAACAAGAGAAATGGACTGCAGGAATTAATAAATTAATAACTAGTAAAACTCTTGGCAAGGTGTGAAAACTAGAAGTCCTATCCTAGTTATCCTTATCAATGGTGATGAGAATTATATTTTTGCTCCCACTAAGTCAACCTCTAACCATGAAGGTCAGTTAAGTGGACAAATTAATTTAACACCTAAAGTCCTAGTCAACTCCTTAAAGAAAGACTAGAGTTATAGGGATCTAAATTAATCAGCAAAGGTAATAATTATCAGTCACGATGAGTTTGATAACTCAAGAGTTACCAATTAATCAACCAAAGCAAAGGATATAGAAAGCTAAATAAAAATCATAAATATTTGGAATACCTCAAATTATATTGAATGAAGATGTCAATTCTAACATGGAAAAGTTCATAAGCCAATTGGACAACATAAATCAAATAAAAATAAAAGAAAAAATAAATAAAAAGGACATCGAACCTGAGATGAAGAAGAAATATTCCTAATCCTAATAAAAATCCTAATCCTAATCTTAAGAGGGAGGAGAGAGCCTCTCTCACTAAAAACTACATCTAAATTGTGTAAGGTGAATAATTGGCCATCCCTGAATGGATGCATTCCTCCACTTCATAACCTTCAATCTGTGTTCTCTTGGCTTGGATCTGGGCCAAAAGGGCCCAGAAATCACTGAGGACGACTTCTGCAAATTCTGCAGATCACGCACATCACGCGTTCGCGTGGGTCACGCAGTCGCGTCATCTTGAGTATTGCTCTTTCACGCGGTCGCATCAGTCATGCGCCCGCGTCAATTGTATTTCGTAAGTCACGTGTTCTCCTCGTCCATGCGTTCGCGTCGAATCTCTTTAGCACGAACCACGCGTTCGCATCGTCCATGCGGATGCGTCACTACCAATTTCTCCAAAACTCTAATTTATGCTTTCCTTCCATTTTAGTATGTTTCCTTTCCATCCTTTAAGTCATTCCTGCCTTAGAAGCTCTGCAACTACTCAGCACACAAATCACAGCATCGAATGGTAATAAAGGGTAATTAAAATAATTACTTTTAAAGCATAAAAAACATGTATTTCACATATATCACATAATAAGGAAGGGAAAGCAATACTATGCAATTTCCATGAATAAGTAGGTGAAAGGTTGAATAAATCACTTAAATTGAGCACAATATATGTCACAAAATATGGGTTAATCAACCTCCCCACACTTAAACAATAGCATGTCCTCATGCTAAATCCAAGACAAAGAGTAAGGTAAAGTGGTGGAATCTCATGCAATGCAATCTATCCTAGATGCAACTACCTAAATGAGTCATGCAAATCTAGTTATTATTCACCTATATATAAAGCTTTACATGTAGTTAAATTAACTCACATTCTCAAAGAATCATATATACATAGCCAACCTTAGATAATGTTAAGGCACTTTTACAATTGAGATGGGTAAAAAATATTTTTCAAACTTGCAAGACAATTAACAATAGAGGTAGGGATATATGGTGATGAGCTATTGAACCCTCACTGGATTTTGTGTTTACTCTCTAGTCACTCAGTGTTTATTGGGTTAATCACTCTATTCTTCTTTTTATCTTTACTTTCTATAACTTTGTTCTTCATCTAACCAATCAACAATTATAGAATATAGACATACAAAAAAAATCATGAGGTCTTTTCATGGTTGTAAAGGGGCCAATGTAGAGGTAAGGGTATATGTATAAGGCTAAGTGAGCTAATAACTGAATCCTTGATTAGTGATCGGGGGAAAACTTGTCTCTCAACAAATTCCCATTCGGCAAGTGTACCGAATTTGTCGTCAAGTAAAAACTCACAATAGAGTGAGGTCGAATCCCACAGGGATTGATTGATCAAGCAACTTTAATTAGAGGAGTGTTCTAGTTGAGCGAATCCATGAATACAGTTGATAATTGCAGAAATTAAAATGGCGTGAAAGTAAATGACTGAAAGTAAATTGCAGAATTGTAAATGGGAATGGGGGAATTGCTCATAAAAGTAAACTGCAGGAATTAAAGAGAATGGGTAAGATCAGAAATAGGGAGTTCATTGGGCTTAGGAGATGTTGCATTCTCCGGATCAAATTCATTTTCATCTCTTCCTCAATCAATGCACTTATTGATCTCCTTGGCAATCTTAAGTGATTGAACCACAATTTCTTGCAATTCAATCTCTCAAATCTTGATTAATAGCCAATTCCTTGGTCAATTGCTCATGAGAAGAGATGAAGTGTGGTCACTGATTATACCACATGCACTTCCCAAGTCAAGTGTTTAGAGGGTTATAGCCACATACCCATCCACACTCAATTTGGTCCAGCATGAGAAAGCATTTCTAGCTAATCTCTTCATTCCTCTTTCAAGGATCCGAAGAGATCCACGTTTGAATAGCTTCTTTTCCAAGATAACTATCCAATTGGATGAAGATCGAAAGCTTTCAAGTAAAATCAAAATGAAAGATAGAAGACGAACAAGAAAATTAGTATTAATCCATCAAATTACAACAGAGCTCCCTAACCCAATGAAAGGGGTTTAGTTGTTCATAGCTCTAGAAAATGAAAACAAAGATGGAGAATACTGAAAACAAAGATAGTGTGTGAAGGGGGGGAAGTCCGAAGACCCCTCGTCAATCCCCCATTTCAGAATGCCCTGAATGTAAAAACTAAGGCCTTTATATAGGCTTTCCTAAATTACAAAATGAAATTCAATTAAATGAAATTCCTATTCTAGATTAAAGCAAATTACACTTAAATGAAAATTCCTATTCTAGATGCGTCTTGTGGCCTTGATTGGTTGACAATTGTGGGCTTGCTTGCTTGAGCTTTGAAGTGGACATGAGAGAGAAGTGAGTCAAGTTAAGGTCCAGGTGCCAAATTTAGTGCTAAAGTTAGCCACACTAACGCTACAAGTGTGGCGTTAGTGCTAAAGTTATTGTGGCTAACGTTGCACTTGCTGCCCAGTTGGTGTTTTTGGGGCTTAAAAGATGCCTCTTGTTTGTGCTTCAATTTCATGCCCACTATAGAGTATTATATATCGTTGGAAAGCTCTGAATGTCAGCTTTCTAACGCAACTAGAATCACCTCAATTAGACCTATGTAGCTCAAGTTATGCTCCTTTGAAGTGGACATGGTCGCTGGCATGGTCGCCAACGTTAATGAAAATGTTGAGTCTCAATAACGCTAGCGATTTCCCGTTTTTGAAGCTCAAACTTAGTGTCCACCCCATACTATTATATATTGTTGGAAAGCCCTGGATCTCTACTTTCCAATGCTTTTAGAAGCGCATCATTTGGAGCTCTACAACTCTATTATACTTCTTGGAAGGTGAAAAGGTCAGTTGGCCTTAATACAGGTTGATACCATGTTCATCATTGCACTTTCGGGGCAGGTTTTCTCCCTCAACTTTAGTGCCAACCATGTAGTGCCATATATTCTTGGAAAGCTCTGGAATCCTACTTTCCAATGCCACTAGAATCACCTCATTTGGAGTTTTATGGCTCAGGTTATGCATGTTTGAAGAAGGCATGGTCAAGCTGCCAGGTGGGACTTTTGCCCACGTTAACTTCCACGTTAACTAAGTTAACGTGGGAGTTAATGTGGCTCATTGTGGCTTGTGTGGCTCCTTCCAACGTTAGTGACAATGTTGAGTGTCACTAACGTTGGCCATCACCTTCTTTCATCCACGTTAGCTTCCACGTTAACTAAGTTAACGTGGAAGTTAACGAGGCTTCCTTGGGGGTTGTGTGGTTGCTTTCAACGTTAGTGACAATGTTGGGTGTCACTAAAGTTGTCGACCACCCTTGCCTCTTACGTTAGCTCCCACGTTAACCAAGTTAACGTGGGAGTTAACATTGCATTTTGCACTTAGGCCAACGTTAGTGACAATGTTGAATGTCAGTAACGTTGGCTTCCTTCCCCCTTTTAACGTTAGAGGCCACGTTAACTAAGTTAACGTGGACTCTAACGTGGCCACTTATGAGCTTGGTCCAACGTTAGTGATAATGTTAAGTGTCACTAACATTGGCTCCATTTCCTTTCTTCAAAGTTAATGCCACTAACGTTCCAACTTTCCTTCCTTCCACGTTAATGCCCACGTTAGTGTAACTAACGTAGCCACTAACGTGGCTCTTCTCTGCTTCTTTTTGCCTGAAATCAACAAACAGAGTGCATCAAAGTCTTGCTCTTAATCATGGGATCATGCATCATCCAATTTATCATATAATTCATGCAAAATTCTCATGAAATCATGTAAAGTGCACAATGTATACTTGAATCAAGAAGTAAGTGAAATTCTACCCAAAACTAGCTTATTTCCTAAGAAAATACATGAAACTACCTTAAAAACAGTGAAGAAAAGGTCAGT
>NC_029779.3:18995714-18997241 GCF_000817695.3 Arachis duranensis
TCTCCAGCATAGTATTCATGACAGATAGTTGTCCTCCCACCTTGTGGTTGAACCAACTTAGCCAACTTATGACCACACCACAAACTCAGGAACTTACTCCATAGTATGAACTCCACTCTGGTCTTTTATAAAACACTCATTCTCTTTTCGTTTGATTCAAAAGGGACAAGCATACAAGTAAGCAAAGTAAGGATGCAGTAATGACATTCAGACTAGAAAACACAGCCTTAATCAATAAAATGTTTAAAAGATAGAATTGACATGCTTATTCACAAGGAGCAAGCACACATACATACAAAGAACTTAGAAGACAATCATGCAAATTAAAGTGCTAGAAATAAGTAAGAGGAGAAAGGAACTTTACCACCTTGTATTTTATCTTCGTTGTTGTTGCACTTTTCCTCTGATTCTTCCCCTTCCCACACCAGACATAGAATGATTGCTTATACTCAAGCAACAATTAAAATAGTGGTGATGGGGTCCATGATGGATCATGAATGTCTTAGAATGAAGTGTGAGTATGCATGTGTTTCAGCAAGCAAGGTTAAGGATACAATAAAGACACAAGAGATACAAACAGAGACATTTTGATTGCATTAATAAGTGGTGTTGGCATGGTACTTGCTTGAAAGTTAAGTGGCAACACCAAACTTAGTGTGCCACTATCAATTTAGAATGTTGCAAGTACCCAGTGAAGATTGAAAATCAAATTGTTGCATAGCAACACCAAACTTAGAATGCAATCATATGCCAAATTATTGAAAGCAAACTAAGCAAAGTAAGAAAATGTTACCTACGGTTGGGTTGCCTCCCAACAAGCGCTCTTTTAATGTCATTAGCTTGACATGTTGTTCATGACTTTCTTCCTCTTCTTCCAGTTTGTTAAGAGGAATGACCTCAAGAGGAAAGACGAGCCAGTTAATGCCTCTTGTTTTGAGTGCCTCTCTCCAGCAAGCCTTCTTCTGTTGTTAGCTTGTGTAAACTTGCTTGATGGGGTAGGGGTGGGATGGCTTTTGGTTGACCTTTTCTTCTTCATGGTTATTGTCCTTCTTTTCTTGGTCACCATCCTCTTTTTAGTGCTCATGTTGATTGCCTTTACCACCTTAGTTTCAGTACTTGGGTGTTGTATGAGGGTTGGAGCAACATCTTCATCAAGAATTTCTTGAATTGGTGGTTCAATGAACTCACCCTCTATGCAACTCTCTGTTTCATTGGAGTGTGGGCTCCCTTGATTGACTTCCTCCCTTTCTTCTACATGATGTTGCATTGTGTCTTTTGGGAGTGAGTTTGCATGTTCCTCATCTTTTATTGCAATTTCACTTGACACAAGGACCTTTTGTTCTTGTTTTTCCACTTCCTCACCAACAAATTGGTCTTCATTCTCACTGTTTGATGGTTCTAAGTTCCCCCTTGTCTGCTCTAAGGGCCCATTCAATTTTTGAGGTGGAAAGAACTTTGCCAAGAAGGCATTGACTAGCTTTTCCCAAGAGTTCAGGCTTTCTTTAGGTTGTGAGTCCAACCATATCC
>NC_029779.3:18997503-18998742 GCF_000817695.3 Arachis duranensis
ATGATGGATGCTCCTTTCTTTCCTGCAGAAAGCTCTGTCTCAAACAATAATCACCAAAAGAAATTGGAATCTCCATTGTCACAGATGAGGAAATTTCCAATGAGGCAATATCACAAACAGTTAGTGGGTTAGTGAACTGAATTGTAAATAACACAGAAAAACTAAGAAACAGGGTGAAGGAAAGAAATTAACTAAGACAGAAAGTAAATTACTTAAACAGAAAATTAAAGCAAACAAAATAAAAATACTCAATCTAGTGATCCTCTAATTTAATCATTGTCGATGCATAATCAATCCCCGGCAACGGCGCCATAAACTTGATCGGGGAAAAACTTGTCTCTCAAAAAATTCCCATTCAGAAAGTGTACCGAATTTGTCGTCAAGTAAAAACTCACAATAGAGTGAGGTCGAATCCCACAGGGATTGATTGATCAAGCAACTTTAATTAGATGAGTGTTCTAGTTGAGCGAATCCATGAATACAGTTGATAATTGCAGAAATTAAAATGGCATGAAAGTAAATGACTGAAAGTAAATTGCAGAATTGTAAATGGGAATGGGGGAATTGCTCATAAAAGTAAACTGCAGGAATTAAGGAGAATGGGTAAGATCAGAAATAGGGAGTTCATTGGGCTTAGGAGATGTTGCATTCTCCGGATCAAATTCATTTTCATCTCTTCCTCAATCAATGCACTTATTGATCTCATTGGCAATCTTAAGTGATTGAACCACAATTTCTTGCAATTCAATCTCTCAAATCTTGATTAATAGCCAATTCCTTGGTCAATTGCTCATGAGAAGAGATGAAGTGTGGTCACTGATTATACCACATGCACTTCCCAAATCAAGTGTTTAGAGGGTTATAGCCACATACCCATCCACACTCAATTTGGTCTAGCATGAGAAAGCATTTCTAGCTAATCTCTTCATTCCTCTTTCAAGGATCCGAAGAGATCCACGTTTGAATAGCTTCTTTTCCAAGATAACTATCTGATGAGCGGATAATTTATACGCTTTTTGGCATTGTTTTCATATAGTTTTTAGTAAGTTTGAGCTACTTTTAGGGATGTTTTCATTAGTTTTTATGATAAATTCACATTTCTGAACTTTACTATGAGTTTGTGTGTTTTTCTGTGATTTCAGGTAAATTCTGACTGAAATTGAGGGATTTGAGCAAAACTCTGAAAAAAGACTGACAAAAGGACTGCTGATGCTGTTGGAATCTGACCTCCCTGCACTC
>NC_029779.3:18999652-19000131 GCF_000817695.3 Arachis duranensis
CCATGGGTGATGCCTCCAGACTGGTTAGCTGTGCGAGTGACAGCCGCACAGGTTATTTCCCCGTGAGGAATGAAAGTAGCCACAGTTGATGGTGAACCTCTATACAAAGCTTGCCATGGAAAGGAGTAAGAAGGATTGAGAAGAAGAAGTAGGAGAGCAGGCGTCCGAGAGCTCTACAGCATCTCCATCCGCTTATCTGAAATTCCTACCAATGAATCTGCATAAGTGTTCTATCCTTTTTATTATTTCTTCTTTTTATTATTAATTATTCGAAAACCCATAAACCATTTTTAATCTGCCTAACTGAGATTTGCAAGGTGACCATAGCTTGCTTCATACCAACAATCTCTGTGGATTCGACCCTTACTCACGTAAGGTTATTACTTGGACGACCCAGTACACTTGCTGGTTAGTTCAACGAGATTGTGAAGAAAATAAACAATGCCCTCAGAGTATAAATCCAATTACAAGAAAAAAGG
>NC_029779.3:19018275-19019141 GCF_000817695.3 Arachis duranensis
TATTCATCCTCTGAAGAGGATGAAGATGTGACTGGAGAGCAAGTTGCTCAATATTTAGGAGCTATCAT
Source organism: Arachis duranensis (assembly GCF_000817695.3). Lineage (NCBI taxonomy): Eukaryota > Viridiplantae > Streptophyta > Magnoliopsida > Fabales > Fabaceae > Arachis > Arachis duranensis. Next base: position 19,018,344 of record NC_029779.3, read on the forward strand.
GAAGCTGAATGCCAAGCTATTTGGTAATGAGGCTTGGGAAAGTGAACCTCCCTTGCTTATTAGTGAACTAGATACTTGGATTCAGAGAACTCTACCTCAAAAGAAACAAGATCCTGGCAAGTTCTTAATACTTTGTACCATTGGCACCATGAGCTTTGAAAAAGCTCTATGTGATCTGGGGTCAGGGATAAATCTTATGCCACTCTCTGTAATGGAGAAGCTTGGGATCATTGAGGTACAACCTGCTTTGTTCTCATTACAATTGGCAGACAAGTCAGTAAGACAAGCTTATGGAATAGTGGAGGATGTTCTAGTGAAGGTTGAAGGCCTTTACATCCCTGCTGATTTCATAATCCTAGACACTAGGAAGGAAGATGATGAATGCATCATCCTAGGAAGACCTTTCCTAGCCACAGCAGAAGCTGTGGTAGATGTCAACAGAGGTGAGTTAGTCCTTCAATTGAATGGGGACTACCTTGTGTTTAAAGCACATGGCCATCCCTCTGTGACAGAAGAGAGTAAGCATGAGGAGCTTCTCTCAGTTCAGAGTCAAGAAGAGCCCCCACAGTCAAACTCTAAGTTTGGTGTTGTGAGGTCACAACCAAACTCTAAGTTTGGTGTTCAAACCCCATATCCAAACTCTAGGTTTGGTGTTGGGAATACACACTAAATTGACCTGATCACCTTGTGGCTCCATGAGAGTCACTGTCAAGCTACTGATATTAAAGAAGCGCTTGTTGGGAGGCAACCCAATTTTATTTATCTAATTTTATTTTATTTTGTTTTGGTGTTATTTTT
>NC_029779.3:19021864-19053249 GCF_000817695.3 Arachis duranensis
TTTGCAGGGCCTTCTCTAGCATGGTTGTGAGCTTCTCCTTCATGATTGTTTTCCAAGTTCTCCTCCATGTTGGTTTCAAAGTACTCTTCCTCGTCCTCAGCACCAACAACTCCTTTCCCTCTTGCTTTCCTCCTTAGTCTCCGGAGGGTCCTTTCAGGTTCTGAATCGAAGGAAGTTGAAGCTCCCCCTCTTCTCCCTGTCCTTGTTAGAGTGATTGTTAGTGTGAGTGGTGCAAATTATCAAACAGTTAGTGGGTTAGTGAGCAGAATTATAGATAATAACAAAGAAAGAAAGAAAAATAGAGAGGGTATAGAGGATGAGGAAGAAGTTAAACAAAGTGAAAATAAATGACTGAATAAAGTAAACAAACAAAGGAAAAATGCCCAATCTAGTGAGCTTTCAACTTAATCATTGTTGATACAAAATCAATCCCTGGCAACGGCGCCATAAATTTGATGCGTGAAAACTTGTCTCTCAACAAATTTCCTTCGGCAAGTGTACCGAATTTGTCGTCAAGTAAACACTCACAATAGAGTGAGGTCGAATCCCACAGGGATTGATTGATCAAGCAACTTTAATTAGAGGAACGATCTAGTTGAGCGAATCCATGAATAGAGTTGATAATTGCAGAAATTAAAATGGCGAGAAAGTAAATGACTGAAAGTAAATAGCAAAATTGTAAATGGGAATGGGGGAATTGCTCATAAAAGTAAATTGCAAAAAATAAAGAGAATGGGTAAGATCAGAAATGGGGAGTTCATTGGGCTTAGGAGATGTTGCATTCTCCGGATCAATTTCATTTCATCTCTTCCTCAATCAATGCACTCATTGATCTCCTTGGCAATCTTAAGTGATTGAATCACAATTTCTTGCAATTCAAATGTGAAGGAAATAAACAATGCCCTCAGAGTATACATCCTTTATAAACAAAAGAACAAGTGATCACAATTTCGTCCACCACTATCCAATTGGATGAAGATCGAAAGCTTTCAAGTAAAATCAAAAGGAAAGATAGAAGAAGAATAAGAAAATTAGTATTAATCCATCAAATTACAACAGAGCTCCCTAACCCAATGAAAGGGGTTTAGTTGTTCATAGCTCTAGAAATTGAAAACAAAGATAGTGTGTGAAGGGGGGGAAGTCCGAAGACCCCTCGTCAATCCCCCATTTCAGAATGCCCTGAATGTAAAAACTAAGGCCTTTATATAGGCTTTCCTAAATTACAAAATGAAATTAAAAGCAAATTACACTTAAATGAAAATTCCTATTCTAGATGCGTCTTGTGGCCTTGATTGGTTGACAATTGTGGGCTTGCTTGCTTGAGCTTTGAAGTGGACATGAGAGAGAAGTGAGTCAAGTTGAGGTCCAGGTGCTAAAGTTAGTGCTAAAGTTAGCCACACTAACGCTACAAGTGTGGCGTTAGTGCTAAAGTTATTGTTGCTAACGTTGCACTTGCTGCCCAGTTGGTATTTTTGGGGCTTAAAAGATGCCTCTTGTTTGTGCTTCAATTTCATGCCCATTATAGAGTATTATATATCGTTGGGAAGCTCTGAATGTCAGCTTTCTAACGCAACTGGAATCACCTCAATTGAACTTCTGTAGCTCAAGTTATGCTCCTTTGAAGTGGACATGGTTGCTGGCATGGTCGCCAACGTTAATGAAAATGTTGAGTCTCAATAACGCTAGCGATTTCCCATTTTTGAAGCTCAAACTTAGTGTCCACCCCATACTATTATATATTGTTGGAAAGCCCTGAATGTCTACTTTCCAATGTTTTTAGAAGCGCATCATTTGGAGCTCTACAACTCGAGTTATACTTCTTGGAAGGTGAAAAGGTCAGTTGGCCTTAATACAGGTTGATACCATGTTCATCATTGCACTTTCGGGGCAGGTTTTCTCCCTCAACTTTAGTGTCAACCATGTAGTGCCATATATTCTTGGAAAGCTCTGGAATCCTATTTTCCAATGCCACTAGAATCACCTCATTTGGAGTTTTATGGCTCAGGTTATGCATGTTTGAAGAAGGCATGGTCAAGTTGCCAGGTGGGACTTTTGCCCACGTTAACTTCCACGTTAACTAAGTTAACGTGGGAGTTAACGTGGCTCATTGTGGCTTGTGTGGCTCCTTCCAATGTTAGTGACAATGTTGAGTGTCAGTAACGTTGGCCATCACCTTCTGTCATCCACGTTAGCTTCCACGTTAACTAAGTTAACGTGGAAGTTAACGTGGCTTCCTTGGGGGTTGTGTGGTTGCTTTCAACGTTAGTGACAATGTTGGGTGTCACTAAAGTTGTCGACCACCCTTGCCTCTTACGTTAGCTCCCACGTTAACCAAGTTAACGTGGGAGTTAACATTGCATTTTGCACTTAGGCCAACGTTAGTGACAATGTTGAATGTCACTAACGTTGGCTTCCTTCCCCCTTTTAACGTTAGAGGCCACGTTAACTAAGTTAACGTGGACTCTAACGTGGCCACTTATGAGCTTGGTCCAACGTTAGTGATAATGTTAAGTGTCACTAACGTTGGCTCCATTTCCTTTCTTCAAAGTTAATGCCACTAACGTTCCAACTTTCCTTCCTTCCACGTTAGTGTAACTAACGTAGCCACTAACGTGGCTCTTCTCTGCTTCTTTTTGCCTGAAATCAAACAAACAGAGTGCATCAAAGTCTTGCTCTTAATCATGGGATCATGCATCATCCAATTTATCATATAATTCATGCAAAATCCTCATGAAATCATGTAAAGTGCACAATGTATACTTGAATCAAGAAGTAAGTGAAATTCTACCCAAAACTAGCTTATTTCCTAAGAAAATGCATGAAACTACCTTAAAAACAATGAAGAAAAGGTCAGTGAAACTGGCCAAAATGCCCTGGCATCAATTAGTCTAAGATTTCACCTAACATATACATACTTTATACAAATCAAAGTTTCTTAAACTATTTGGCCATGTTTTCACACTTTGTATTGCAAACTCATGCGTTAAATTTAACTTTGTCCTATGTGCATTGATTCTTTTTATTTTGTGTTTGGGGAATTTTTGTATCCCCTTATTGAATAAAATTTTTTTTATTATTATGTACATGGTAATTTAATTAATTTGATTTTACATGAGCTTGCTTCCCAAAATTCTTTTTTTTTTCAAATAATTTATTCAAATTAAATTTCCTACTTGTTTCTATCATTCATGTTCCCATAAAATTCCCACACTTAAATTTTACACAATATCTATCTTAAGCTAACCAAGGATTCAACTTGAGATTTTTATTTTGTTTTTCTGCTTAAGGCTAGTAATGTGGTTATAAAACAGAAGGGGATTAAAAGGCTCGAGGGGGCTAACAAGGATGGCATAAAAGGTAGGCTAATTTGGGCTAAGTGAGGAAAAATTCAAATGATGGCCTCAATCACTTTCTTAGTATGTATTTATATTCTATAATCGGACATATAAATTAAAACAAAGCAAAGAACATCAGAATAAAAAGAAGGGAGAAGCACACAGGAACGAAATTTATGGTTTGAATGTAACCATACAATTAAGCTCAAAACTCACAGGCTGTGTGTTCTCAAGCTCATAAATCATATATCAGTTATGTATGTCATGCAAGTAGAAATTAAGAGTTTCCATTATTCTCAATGTAAAATTTATTTGGGTGGCTTTAAAGTTTTAGTGTTCCTCCTTGATGAAATGTTGTTAACTAACTAACATGTAATGCTATATATACAAGGGGTGTGGATTGTTTTAATTCTGTTAAAGTCTCTAGCTTACTTCCTTTTTATTTTCAATTTAAACCAAACTATCATATGCTAAAAAGGGTAAACTATACTAATTAATCCACATATTCTATGACTAATGAGTTAGAATTGTAACTAAACTAAATGGCTAAAATATGAACTAAATTGCAAAATGTAGAAAATAGAGTAAAATACATGAAAAGAGCAGTGTATAAATTCTGAAAAAATAAAAATAAAAATAAAGATAAAAATACAGAAAAATAAGCAAAATAAATTAAAGGAGTTTGTAGTGGTTCACCAAAAAAAATATATCCCAGAGATGGCGACCTCCCCACACTTAAATAATAGCATCGTCCTCGATGCTCACTCAAACTGGGTGTGAAGAAACGTCATCTCCGGAAGGATGGGCTGCTGGTGTCTCGATGGTAGCCTGAGCGTCTGTAGTCTCTGTGAGGGTCGGAAGAACGGTCTGCTGAAGTGGGGGCTCTGTCCGTAGAGGAACCTCCGGATCTGTGGTCTGTAGCTGGTGGTGCTCCTCATGGTGTGGAACAGTGTGCTCGGGACCTCCCTGCTCAGCCTGGGTAGGTGCTTCCTCCTCATGATCGCTCACCTCCTCCTCAGATGTATCGGAGGGCGTGTCGGGCTCGGAGGGGATGTCACCACCAAAGCGGATCATCAACTTGAGGTGCTCATAGCGTCGCTTGTGGCGATGCTCAGACCTCTCAAAATGTCGCCTGTTGTGACGTTCAGACCTCTCAAACTACTGCTGGTGATGGTGCTCCATCTGATCTAGGCGGTCAAAGAGTCGGTGCACCAGACGGTAGACGGGCTCAGGAGCAGGTGGGGGTGCAGTGGGTGGTGCTAGGCCAGTGGAAGCAGAAGGAGCAGCTGAAGAAGTGGCTGCCTCAGTAGTGTTGGTGAGGAATGGAGGGCGGTAGCCGAAAGCCAGAAACTTTCGACTGTGAGGGATGATCTTCCGGCACTCTACGACGGGGGGCCTTTCATCAGTAACCTCCCAAGGTACCTCATCTCGGCGACCCCACTGAGTAATCAGGTAAGGAAAGGAGAGGGTGCCTCTAACATGGGCCCTGGCCATGTAATACCGGATGAAGCGAGGTAGATAAAGGTCCTTACCCGTCATCACACACCAGATGAGGGTAATCATAGCAGCTGGCACCTCCGTCTCATGAGTGCTCCGCATCACATAGTTACTCTGAATCTGTTGCCATAGCCGAGCCTCATCATTCAGATATATAAGCCTAATTTCCTTGGGTACCAATGTGCTTGTTCCCATGACCCAAGGAACAGTAGGATCAAGAGTGATGTCCTTTTTTACTGCATCCCAATCAAACCTCATGAATCTCATATCATCCTCAGCTTTCTGGTAACCATCTGGCTGATCTGATTTAGGTGGAAGATGGAGGATCTCTTCAATTGCTTCCTTAGTAACCAGAACCTGTTTGCCTCGGAGCTGTACTGCATCCAGGGATGATAGAAAGTAGTTACAGTAGAATTCTCTGACCCAAGATGATTTAACCTCAGTTAAGTTTCTCTCCATGAAGAACCAACCTCTCTGTTTGATCTGATCTGAAGTGTACTGCTTGAGTTCTTCTAGAATTTTTAGTGTCCTTTCCAGGTATAGGTTCTTTGATGTAGCAAAAACTGGGTACTTCAGTTCACAGTACTTATTTACAAATTTTACTGGGCTAGCCGAAGGTACCAATTGATCAGCCTTTTCCTGCGGGATAAAGTTCTTCTCCCACCAGGAATCATCATGTAAGATGCCTAGGATGGAACCAAAAGGATTCGCCTCTTTTCCTTTTGCCAGTGGTAACTTTGCCCTTTCCTCTGCTTTGAGAGTCAGACATATGAAAAAGTAGAATTTCCAGGATATAATTAAAGAAGAAAAGCAGAAAAACAAGTAGGCAAATAGGAAAATAGTAATATAAGCATAGAGTGGCAAAAGAGCAAGAGAAGCAAGAATTGAGTGAAAGATGTGTGTATTTGGGATTGTGTTCAAGGAATAAGTTTGAAATTAAAAATGACAATCCAAAATACATGATAAATGGAATTTATGTTAATAAGGAAAAAAACAGTAATCATGCCTTGAATTAGAAAGTTAAGGTAAGTAAAGAAAAACATAAAGGAGAAGTTTTGAAAGTTAAAATGGTTAGGATGGAAAGAGGAAGTTAGAAAGTTAAATAGTGAGGTAGTGAAAAGAAGGTTAAGGTTAGTGGGATGAGAATGGTTTCCTAGGTAACAATAAATTCACAAAGTAAAAGAATAATTCACTCATATTCAAGCAGGGATAACAGGGTATGGATAACAGGGTATTGATGATGATTCATATAGATATAGACGTAGTGAAAAGTAAAATCAAATCATCAATAAACCAATTTATTAACCAAGAAATCAAAAGTAATAAGAATGCTGGCCCGTGCATGCAAGGATTGGGTTGGTATTCGTGGAGTAATACAAAATAGATAATTGCCAAAACCAATACTTGAATGTAAAAAGGAAACAATTTGCAGAAAATTGGGCAGCATTCTGGCTAAAATCGGATGTTTTCGGAAAACAAACAGCAAGAAAGACAGTTCATATGAGATTCAAAAATTGCTGCAAATAGTCACAAATAGTAGGAAGAGTGAAGAACAGTCTAATAGCAGCATGAAACATTAAAGAATAGCATATGAACAGTAGTAACAACATAGCCAGAATAAAATTGCAGAATAGATAAAATAAGTAACAAGAACGGTGCAATTATCAGGCCTAAATCCACTAACCAGATCCTAGCTACCTAACCACCTAGAATCCACTACAAACACGCATCTCTATCTAGCCTATTCGGAACAAAAATTAGAAAATGAACTAAAGAGTCGCAAAGAATAATCGCAGTGTGGTGGAACCTGGTGCGTGTATGAACAAGGGATAGGGCAGAGGGAAGGTAGTGGTGGAGTGGCGGCACCGGGAGGAGCACGGCGGTGCGGCGGTGGTGCAATGGCCATCAGAGGTTGGTCACGGTGAGGTGGCAGTAGCGGAGGAGGGCGATAATGTTGGGGTTTGATGAGAGGGAGGTGAGGTTCAGGGTGGTGGCCGGCGGAGGAGGCAGTGGTGGTGAGGCACGGTGGCTGATCTGAAGTGTACTGCTTGAGTTCTTCTGGAATTTTGAGTGTCCTTTCCAGGTGTAGGTTCCTGGCGGTGGCAAAAGTCGGGTACTTCAGCTCACAGTATTTTTTTGCAAATTTAACTGGGTCAGCTGTTGGTACCAACTGATCAGCCTTTTCCTGCAGGGTAAAGTTTTTCTCCCGCCAGGAATCATCATGTAAAATGCCAAGGATGGAACCAGAGCATTCGCCTCTTTTCCTTTTGCCACTGGTAACTTTGCCCTTTCCCCTGCCTTGAGAGTCAGACATCCTGAAAAACAGAATTTTCAAGATATAATTGAAGAATAAAAGCAGGAAAATAAGTAGGCAAAAAGGATAATAGCAATATAGGCATAGAGTGGCAAAAGAGCGAGAGAAGCGAGAATTGAGTGAAAGATGTGAGAATTGAGAGAGAGAAGAAAGAGAGGGGAGGAAGAAGGGGGTGGTGTGGCGGCGGTTGCGGTGGTCTGGGGTGGTTGTAGGTGGTGGCTGGGGGTGGTTGAGGGAAGAGGGAGAGTTGCAGAGGAGAGGAAGGGGGGTTGGGGTTTGGGGGCGCGAAGGGATAGGGTTTGCGTGACTTGGGGTTAGTGATCGCGAACCCATGCAAACGCGTGGGGCGCGCGATCGCATGACTAGGGTGAAATGAGGTTGACGCAGATGCGTGGTCGACGCAATCACGTGGGTTGGGTATAAGATAGGTGACGCTAACGCGTGAAGCACGCGAACGTGTCGCTGGTATTTGTGCTAGACACATGATTCCAGTGTCGTTTCAGCGCAACTCTCTGTTTGATATAGGGGGTCATAAAATCCGCGCGACGCAATCGCGTCGCTCACGCCTTCACGTGGGATGGGTGTTGTGTAAGTGACGCGTTCGCGTCAGGGATGCGTATGCGTGGGTTGTTTTGTGCTAAATGCACGCCAGCCGCACGATTCTAGCCTAACTTTCTGGGTGTTGGATCTTTACTCCGATATCCAGATCACGCGTTCGCGTGGGTGACACGGACGTATGGGAGGCTTTTTTCGCAAATGACGTGATCGCGTGGAGCACGCGGTCACGTGGAACAATTTGTGCCCAAGGCACGCCTCCAGCCATGCTCTCGCGTGACTCTCTGTTCACTTTTCTTTTTCTTCCTGATGCACATGTGACGCGGACGCGTCAGCGACGCTGTTGCGTCATGTGCTTTCTCTTTTTTTTTTGTGTAGTATGTAGAATGCAAAATGCAATAAATGTTATGCAGAAATACCAGGTTCAAACAAAATTAAAAAAAAAAGACTAAACTGAAAAAGGAACGATCATACCATGGTGGGTTGTCTCCCACCTAGCACTTTTAGTTAAAGTCCTTAAGTTGGACATTTGATGAGCTTTCTGTTATAGTGGCTTGTGCTTGAATTCATCCAGAAATCTCCACCAGTGTTTGGAATGCCAGCATCCCCCGGGGTCCCAAACAAGCTTCGAGGCTCCCAGAGTGTTGAATGTCAGAATAGATTCCAGGATCCCAAACTCTACTTTTACACCCGTTCTTGTCTTGATCTACATTTTTCCAGTCGGGCGATAAGTAATTTGAATTCTCATTGCAGTGACCAAACAACTTCCGAGATCCTTTTAATTGAGCTTGACACCAATCCTTGCACCTCAAATTGAAATGCGAAATCTCATTGAATCTTGCATACTAGCTCTGAGTGTGAGTCATTTCCCTTTTGCTCTTAAAGCCGCAAAGAGCTCTGAGCTGGCCATCTGTCTCAAGTAAACCATATTCAAGTGGAAAAGTAAAGATGAAAGTCAAGGATTTTACCCACTTGAAGTTTGTATTGGGTGGTAATGGCCTTGGGATAGGTGGTTCCAATGGTTTTGCAAGTTCTACTCCCTTGTGGTCTTGAGTGAATTCCTCCACTTCTTTGCAAACTTCTTCAGCTTCAACCATGTCTTGATCAGAGTCTTCGATGTCTTCCTCAACACTTGAGTCATAATTGGGAGGTTGAGAAAAATCGACCTCTGCATCATCTTCGTATTCACTTGGGAAAGATTCTTCTGTCTCAAAGAATTCACTCGTGGATGCCAGTTCATTACTAAGAGAACTTGAGTGGTGACTATCATCATCAAGAAAATTTGAGTCTTGGGTCATTCCGTCCAATTCCTTATAAGATACTTGCTTTGGGGGTTGTGCACTATCCTCTTTAGCATTAATTGTAACGTCGTCGACGGAATTCTCCACAACTCTGGGTTCCTACGGAGGTTCAGTATCTCCTAAATCTTCAAACAACTCTTCTTCTTCTACAATGACAGCATCCTCTACTTGTTCCAGTACGAAGTTATGTTCTATGCTGTCTACTGGAGCTTCTAGTGTCTTCTTCACATTACGTTCTTCATTAGATTCTCCACATGAAGTCATAGGAGTTCCTTGAGTGTCCGAACATCTGGAAGATAATTGATTTATTGCTTGCTCCAGTTGATGAAGGATTGTATGAAATTGATCTACTGATTCTTCGAAGCGAACCTGTGATTCTTGGCTTGATGGATATGGACATGGTGTATAGTATAGTGGTGGTTCTTGGGAGTAATTGGATTGGTGTTGGGGCGGATAAGGATCATATGGTGGCGAATGGTGAAAAGAAGCTTGTGAATATGGTGGGTTGATTCTGTGTTGAAAGGATGGTCTCTGAGCATAGGGTGGGGCTTGTTGGTAGCTACAAGGTGGTCCACCATATCTATCAGCTTGGTATGCATTATAGAATGGTCTTTGTCTATGATATCTAGGAGGGTGTTGTTGCCGAAAGGGGTGATCAGATCCTCTTGGCTCCATCCATCTTTGATTGCTCTAACCGTGATGCATAGTCCTGTTACAGCTTCCATTCCTTCAAACAAAATTAGAACCAAACTCAAAGCGATAGGGGTGAGAATTCATAGTAGTTATCAGAAATAAAAAGGGAAAAAAATAAATAAACAAGTAAAAGAAAAATATTTACAATAACCAATAGTAAGGCACACGTTTGCAATTTCCCGGCAACGGTGCCATCTTGAAGAGAGAACTTTTGTGTGGTCGAGAATTCAGAATAAATTCCCGTTGTAAGTATAGCTTCTAAACCAACAAAAGTCCTTTCTTACAAACGTTTGGTTGTCACAAGTAACAAACCCAATAAAATTTATAAACCGATGTATTCAAACCTCGGGTCGTCTTTTCAAGGAATTGCAGGGAAGTATGATTTATTATTGGTTATGGAAAACACTGTTGGGTTTGAAAAGGTTTTAAAACAAGAGAAATGGACTGCAGGAATTAATAAATTAATAACTAATAAAACTCTTGGCAAGGTGTGAAAACTGGAAATCCTATCCTAGTTATCCTTATCAATGGTGATGAGAATTATATTTTTGCTCCCTAACCATGAAGGTCAGTTAAGTGGACAAATTAATTTAACACCTAAAGTCCTGGTCAACTCCTTAAGGAAAGACTAGAGTTATAGGGATCTAAATTAATCAGCAAAGGTAATAATTATCAATCACGATGAGTTTGATAACTCAAGAGTTACCAATTAATCAACCAAATCCAAGGATATAGAAAGATAAATAAAAATCATAAATATCTGGAATACCTCAAATTATATTGAATGAAGATGTCAATTCTAACATGGAAAAGTTCATAAGCCAATTGGGCAAAATAAATCAAATACAAATAAAAGAGAAAATAAATAAAAATGACATCGAACCTGAGATGAAGAAGAAATATTCCTAATCCTAATAAAAATCCTGATCCTAATCCTAAGAGAGATGAGAAAGCCTCTCTCACTAAAAACTACATCTAAATTGTGTAAGGTGAATAATTGGCCATCCCTGAATGGATGCATTCCTCCACTTCATAACCTTTAATCTGTGTTCTCTGGGCTTGGATCTGGGCTAAAAGGGCCCAAAAATCGCTGAGGACGAATTCTGCAAATTCTGCAGATCACGCACGTCACGCGTCCGTGTGGGTCACGCGGTTGCGTCATCTGGAGTGTTGCTCTTTCACGCAGTCGCGTCAGTCATACGTCCACATCAATTGTATTTTGCAAGTCACGCGTTCGCCTCGTCCATGCATTCACGTCGAATCTCTTTAGCGCGAACCACGCGTTCGCGTTGTCCATGCGGATGCATCACTGCCAATTTCTCCAAAACACCAATTTATGCTTTCCTTCCATTTTAGTATGTTTCCTTTCCATCCTTTAAGTCATTCCTGCCTTAGAAGCTCTGCAACTACTCAGCACACAAATCACGGCATCGAATGGTAATAAAGGGTAATTAAAATAATTACTTTAAAGCATAGAAAATATGTATTTCACATATATCACATAATAAGGAAGGGAAAGCAAAACTATGCAATTTCCATGAATAAGTAGGTGAAGGGTTGAATAAATCACTTAAATTAAGCACAATATATGTCATAAAATATGGGTTTATCACATCCCCTTCTTTTTGCCTTTTGTACGTGCGCACGGACCTGTGTGCGTACACACAGAAGGCGTGATAGCTGGCAATTATGATGCTTCATGTGTAAAAAAAAAGTCTTCTGTGCGTGCGCACATGCTTGTGCGTAGGCACACCTTATAATCCCCCCTCTGTTCAGAGCGCTCGCACAGACTTGTGCGTCCCTCAACCCCCCATCCCTTTACCTCCTATGCACGCGCACAGCCTCGTGCGTGCGCACTCACCTCAGTTCCTCTTCTGACCGGAGCGCTCACATGCTGTGTGCGCTCGCATGTGGTGTGTGCTCACACACCTTCCCCTTCGCACCTAGTATGTGTACGCACACATCCCTGTGCGTACGCACCCCCCTGTTTTCTCACCTCTATACTTCTTTTACTCTCTTCTCTCTATTTCTTCTCTTCTTCTTCCTTCCACCCCTCTCTTCTCTTGCTTTTCCTTATTTTCTACTTTGTTTTGTTTGCTTTTCAGTTTTATTTTTGATAATTATGTTAGTTTTTGTTTAGTTGTTTGTTAATTAAATAAGTTGTAAGTATTTGCTTGATGATTATTGAGTTACTTCTTGCTTGAATTTTGATTTAATGAATATGTGCACTATGTATCAAGTCTTTGTTGATTGCCTAGATAAATTGCAAGTTTAACGCATGTGTTGTAGATACCATATGTGTTAGACTATATCCTTGTTTGGCATCTTAATCATGAATTGTGCACTTTTACCTTAGTGAATTGAGTTGAATTACTTATTCATCATGGTTTATAAGTGAATATAATCACATAACAATGTATTTGTTCCTTGTTAATGCTTTGCATTTTTTTTAAGTCGACTTGACTTGATTCTTATCAAGACTTGTCACTTTTTGTAACAAGCACCTTATACATGTGATTATTTTATTATTCCTAACGATGAATAAGTAGTCTCTTTTCATCATTGAATTGGTTATTGCTAATTGTGCCATTTTCCATTAATTTTGAGCTTTCACTTGCACAATTTCAATATCCAATACCTCATATGCTCAATTCACTTTAGTTGCGGTACCCTAGGGTTGCTTGTACCTTAAGCTTTACTTTTTCTTCACTTGCAACCTAGGCCACTTAGTTGAGGAACTTGCTATTTCTTTTGCTTCTGTGGTTACCATTTTATCCGACCAATGTGCTATGTTCTAAACCGTGCACACTTAGAATGCATACATTGCCTTTTATCATATCACACATCTAATTTTTCCTCAATTCTTATTTATTTGTTTTCTACAGCAACCCAGAGCCCCGGTGCCCACCAGCTGAAGGTGGAGCCTTTTAGAACATCTCGTCACCCCCGGATTGAGTACATGCATGGAGGACCGTGCAAAGTTTAAGTGTGGGGGAGGATTTGTAATTTCGGGGCGTAAATTCTCTCTTTCTCAATACTTGCACTATTTTTCTAGTTTTGATAGTATATTTTTGTGAATATTTGTTAGTATTTTATTGCATTATACTTTGTTTGGTATTGTTTGTACATATCTCTTTATTATTTGGTTTTGTTTGTACATATCTCTTTATTGTTTGGTATTGTTTGTACATATCTATTTATTTAGTATATTTTTGTGAATATTGCTTGGTATTGTTTGTACATATCTCTTTATTCAAACCTCGGGTCGTCTTCTCAAGGAATTGCAGGGAAGTATGATTTATTATTGGTTATGAAAAATAGTATTTTTGGGTTTTTGAAAGGTTGAATGAGAAAAATAGATTGCAGGAATTAATAAATCAATAGCTAAGAAAAACTCTTGGCAAAGTATGAAAACTGGAAGTCCTATCCTAGTTATCCTTACCAATGGTGATGAGAATTGTATTTTTTCTACCACTAAGTCAACCTCTAACTATGAAGGTAAGTTAAGTGGACAAATCAATTTAACACCTAAAGTCCTAGTCAACTCCTAAATATGATCGCGTTGTAAGTATAGCTTCTAAACCCACAGAAAATCCTTTCGTACAAACGTTTGGTTGTCACAAGTAATAAACCCAATAAAATTTATAAACCAAAATATTCAAACCTCGGGTCGTCTTCTCAAGGAATTGCAGGGAGGTGTGTTTTATTATTGGTTATGGAAAACAGTATTTTTGGGTTTTAAAAAGGTTTGAACAAGAGAAATAAATTGCAGGAATTAATAAATTAATAACTAATAAAACTCTTGGCAAGGTATGAAAAACTGGAAGTCCTATCCTAGTTATCCTTATCAATGGTGATGAGAATTATATTTTTGCTACCACTAAGTCAACCTCTAACTATGAAGGTAAGTTAAGTGGACAAATCAATTTAACACCTAAAGTCCTAGTCAACTCCTGAGGAAAGACTAGAGTTATAGGAATCTAAATCAATCAGTAAAGATATCAATTATCAATCACGATGAGTTTGACAACTCAAAAGTTGCCAATTAATCAACCAAAGCCAAAAGGGAAGAAAATCTACTCGAATGAAAATAATTTGGATAAAGCGAAAGTATCAATGACATAAATTAAAGAAAGCAATCACGAGTCTGAAATACCTCAATGTGTATTAATTAAGAAAATCAATCCTAAACATAAAGAGTTCATAAACCAATTTGAGAAAATAAGTAAGAGGAACATTGAACCTGAAAATTGAGAAGATGAAATCCTAATTCCTTTAAGAGGAATCCTAATCCTCAATCCTAAGAGAGAGGAGAGAACCTCTCTCTAAAAACTACATCTAATCCTAAAATTGTGTGTATGATCTCCCCTCATGAGTCTCTGCATGTTCCCTGACTTTAATCTGTGTTTTTGGGCCAAAATCTGGGTCAAAACGCGGCCTAAAATCGTCTTCAGCGTATTCTGTAATTTCTGCAGATCGCGCATGTCACGCGTACGCGTCGTTTGACGATTTTCCTTTCCACACGTGCGCGTCAGGCACACGCTCGCATCGTTTGCGCGAACTTCAATCCAGCGTACGCGTCAGGCACGCGTATGTGTCGCTTTGATTTTGTCCGAATTGCGCGCACGCGTCAGCCATGCGTGCGCGACGCTGTTCGCTGGTTGTCTCCTTTATTTCTTGTGCTCCTTCATTTTTTGTAAGCTTCCTCTCCATTCTCTAAGTCATTCCTGCCCTATGAAGCCTGAAACACTTAACACACGGATCATGGCATCGAATGGTATAAAGGAGAATTAAAATACGTAATTAAAAGATCTCTAGGAAGCAAGTTTTCAACCATAGAACTAAATTAGGAAGGAATTGTAAAATCATGCAAATCATATGAATAAGTGGGCAAGAATTTGACAAAAACCACTCAATTAAACACAATATAAAGCATAAAATAGTAGTTTATCACCTAGTATAGTGAATAAGTTTGGTAAAACAACAAAGAATTTTCAAGAAATCTCTTTTTGGGCATTCCATTGATTATATTTGAAACTTGTTTTTGAACTTGCTTGAAGTATCTTTTTTATGGAACATAGAAAAGAGCTTGAACAAATACCAAGTGAGATTTGAGCTTTGATTGTGTGGTTGCATATTTTCAATCACAAATTTTGTTCTTGTGTGTTAAACTCCTTTTATGATTGTGATCTTAGATTTGCTTTAGTCTATATGTCCTATATTTGATGTTTTGAATTGCATTTAGTATGATTGATGCCATCTTTGAAATTGAGCTCACAAACCCATATGGCCAACCCTTACATCTACCCTTGTAAACCACTTTTTGAGCCTTTAATTCCCCTTTGTTCTAATTTTAAGCACATCCTTTGCCCTAAGCAAAAAACCATTATGTCCTTGAATTGTATCTTTGATTAGCTTGTGTTTGAGTGTGTGTGTTAATCAAGTGTGCGGGAATTTGTGAGAAAACATTGGTAGTTAGTGCTTTGGGGTACTCATTGAAAGTATTTGAAAAAGTGAGAAAACACTTATGCATTCATTACTTGGAATATATGCATCTCTCTTGTATGATAAAAAAAAAGAAAAAGAGAAAAAGAAAAAGAAAAAAAGAAAAAGAAAAAAAAAGAAATAATAATAAGAATGTAAATAAGAGATGCATATGTGGCTAAATTGAAAAGAAGCATGCATGAATGAATATGAGAAAAGGATAAATGGGTAGTTAGGTTGCTTTGTTATGCATATAGGATGATATAGGATTAGGTGGGATACTTGAGCTAATCAAGGATCTAATCTACTAGTCCACTTAACCATATTAATCCTACCCTTACCCTAGCCCCATTACAACCTTCAAAAGTCCTCATGATATTTACATTCATGCATCAAATACTAGTTGATTGTTAGATGACTTGCAAATCTTTGAGAAACATGATTAAAGGAGAATTGAGTGATTAAGCCCTACACACTGAGCGATTAGAGTGTAAACACTTCCGGTGAGGGGTTCAATTGCTCAAATCTATGTTTTCATCCCTTATCTTGTATCTTCTTGCAAGTTGTTGAAATGAATTTAAAATTTTCAAATCAAATCTTTGGACATTAATTACATTGCTATATTTGCTTTGTCTTAGTCCTAAGTTTTTACTTTGGATTAATTGAGATTCTTTTGTTTGTGTTTACCAAACTCAATAGGAAGCATATAATATACATGCATGTAGGTAGTTGCATGCATAAAGTAGTTGCATTAATAATTACCCATTCATTCATCTCCTTTAGTTGGTTTAGCATGAGAACATGCTTGGTTTAAGTGTGGGGGAATTGATGAGTCCATATTTTACAATATATTTTGATTTGATTTGAGTGGATTCCATCACATAGACCCACATTTATTCACCTAAATAGCATGCTTTTGAGATTTCTTCCTAAATTGTGCTTGAAAGTGAAAACATGCTCTTTTGTGCTTAATTTGGTCAATTTTATTCACTTTAATCCCATTTGGTTCCTTGATGTATTTGTTCAGTGATTTTCAGGTTTCCAAGGCAAGTATGGGTTGAAGAAGTGAGGAAAAATCATGCAAAAGGGAAGAATTCAAGAAATGAAGGATTTGGAAAGCTGCCAGCCCTGACCTCTCAGTACTAAATTGGTCATAACTTGAGCTACAGAGCTCCAAATGTGGCAGTTTCAGCGGCATTCAAAAGCTAACATCCGGGGCTTCAAAATGATATGTAATATGCTATAGTGGATATAAGTGTAAGTGTGCGTACGCACAGGTACTTGTGCGTATGCACAAGTCAGGATTTAGCATATATGCAGACACACATATCTGTGTGTCTGCACAGGTCCATGCACGTGACCTCATTAATGGCAAATCGTTGGGGGCAAATTCTGGGCCCACAAAACCCAATCCAACTCATTTTTTGAAGCAATTTAAGGCCAAATTGAAGAAGAATGAAGGGGGAGCACTTAGGTTTAGGTTTTGTCATATTATAGGTCATTTTCTAGAGAGAGAAGCTCTCCATTCTCTCTAGAATTAGAGTTTTTATCTTTGTTCTTTCTTTAATTTCTCTCTTTAATTCTTTTTTTTGTTGTTTCATTTACATTTTCATGCTTTACTGCCTTTAATCTCTTAGTTTCCTTTGTTAATTTTACTTTCATGCTACTTTTAGTTTATAAACACTTGTCACTTTTAATTTCGTTTAATGCAATTTTGATATTTTATTTCTCTTTAATGCTTATTTGAGTTGTTATCATCATTTTATTGCAATTGGTAGTTATAGATTTTATTATTATTGCAATTTAATATGCTTTCCCCTTTTATGCATGTTAGGTGTTTGATAAAATGCTTGGCTTAATTTTCACTTAGTTTTTCTACACTATTGGCTTGGAATTGTTGACTTTGGTGTCCCTTGAGTCATTGATGTCCATTCTTGTTTGATATATTAGAGTAGTTAGTTAATTTGGTTTCCCTTGACTCTATGTGACCCATTAGTGTTGACATAGGACTTAGGGATTGAAATCAACTATGCCTACTTAACTTATCTTTGATGTAAGGTTGACAAAGTAGGATTAACTCTTCATAATCATCATGTGTTTTTGGTCAATGGCTAGGATAGGTAACCTTATCTCTCAATTACTTGCCAAGAGGTTTCTTGAATTCTAAGTTTCTTTTCCTTGCATTAATTGCTTTGACATTTATTGCCTTGATGTTTAATTTCTTGCATGTTTAGTATTCACACTCTTGGTTGAGAAATTGGATATTTTGGTGGAATTGAGTTGTGGATTTTCATTCCGCATTGTGTGAGAATAGTTAATTGATTTGGTTTTCATTGACGCTAGTCTTTCACTAAGTTAATTAGTGAGTTGACTAGGACTTATGGATTGAGATCAATTACACTCTTTTGACTAATTCTCAAGGAGGATTGACTAGTTTGGATTGATTCCACACAATTGCCATGTTTGTGGTCCACAACTAGGATAGGAAACCTGAACTCCCCAATTCTTGCCAAGAGTTGCCATTTAAATTCCTTGCACGTTTATTTGCTTTCTTGCTATTTACATTTCTTGTCTCTCTCGCATTCCCAATCCCCATTTCCCTCATAGCCAATAAATGTACATTTCATTGCGACTCCTAGGGAGAACGACCCGAGGTTGAATTACTCTCGATCTCGGTTATTATAATTTGGATTCAAAACATTTGATGTTGGAATTAATTGTTGGTCTAGACTATACTTTCAACGATGGAATTCTATTTTGTGAAAATCTAGGTCAACAATAAATTCCTATTCATCAGTAGTCTTAGAGAGGTTGGAAACTATAGTTACTAAATCAGAAAGGCTCTGTTTAGGAGTCTCCATATTCCCTTTAGAAGATGGGAATGGTGGCCTGTTGTTGAACCTATTATAGGTTCTTCTACCTTGATTATTATTGAAGCCTTGCTGAGGCTTCTTTTGATACTTCGATAAAAGGTTAGGATGGTTCATCCATGAGGGATTGTAGGTGTCTACTTCAAGAACTCCTTTCTTCTGAGGTACCCCATTGTTCACAAGGTTTCTCTTAGAAGTGTACATGAATTGGTTGTTTGCAACCATCTCAACGAGTTCTCTTGCTTCTGCAGGCATTTTCTTCAAGTGAAGTGATCCACCTGCAGAGTTGTCCAATGATATTTTGGAGATCTCAAACAGACCATCATAGAAGATACCTAGGATAGACCATTCTGAGAGCATGTCAGGAGGACATCTCCTAATCAGTTGCTTGTATCTTTCCCAAACTTCATAGAGGGATTCACATCAGAAGGTTTGAACATTCACTCTGATTTTTCTCATCTTTTGAGGAGGAAAGAACTTGGCCAAGACAGCATTGACCAACTTTTCCCAAGAGTCTAAGCTTTCTTTATGTTGAGAATCCAACCATATTATAGCTCTGTCTTTAATAGCAAAGGAAAAGAGCATAAGTCTATAGACGCTCAGGATCCACTCCATTGGTCTTAACAGTATCACAGATTTGCAAGAATTTCGATAGGAATTGGTGTGGATCTTCCAGTGGATGTCCATGGAACTTGCAGTTCTGTTCCAGAAAAGAGACTAACTGAGGCTTAAGCTCAAATTTGTTAGCTCTAATGGAAGGTATGGAGATACTTCTTCCTTAGAAATCAGAGGTTGGTATGGTGTAGTTACCAAGAACATTTCTTACATCTCCTCCGTTATTAGGATTGTCTGTCATGTCTTCAGCTTCTTGTTCGAAATTTTGTGAGAGGTTTCTTCCAGAGTGTTGTACTTTAGCTTATTGTAAATGCCTCCTTAGAGTTTTCTTAGGTTCAGGATCAAGTTTAAAGAAAGGTTCTTTATCTCTGTTTCTGATCATAAACAAGAAAAAGAAAACAAGAAAGAAGAAGAATGGGAGCTCTATGTTCAAGAATAGAGGACTCCCTGTGAGATGTGAAGAAGAAAGAAAAGAAGAATGAAGGTAGAGAAGAGAGAAGAAGAATTCCGCTATGAGGAAAGAAGAATTCAAAAATTAGAAAGTAAAAAAAGAAAATATTTTTGTTTTTATTTTATTTATTAATTAAATTCAAAAATAAAACTAATTTTGAAAAAGAAGAGAGAGAGAAAGAGAGAAGATATTTTCAAAAATTAGGAAAGAGAACCAGCGAGGACGATATTCTCAATCTCCTACAGGTATTTCCTTTTCAGGATATAGGCGAAGAAGTCACGAAGAGTTTATTTCGTTTCTGTTTATATGATGTATTGTATTATTTTAGATATTATGTATATATATATATACATATTCTTGTTATGTGTTGTATATGGTTTGTGAGTATGTATTTATGTTTTCAACTAAAAGTCTTTTGGAAGGTTATACGGTTTTAAGTCTTAGCCAGACTCCTATCTTAGTATTAAACATGTTAAGAGTTGTCGTTTTTGTCTGAGCTACCAGGGTGGCATAGCCAAAGACATGACATTCTGATAGCGAGGGTGTTACAGTGTACATAAAAGGTATCCCTTGTTTAGTTGGATAAGCACTTTATGTGTTGAGCCTAGGTAGTTACATAGCCAAATCAAGTTTATGTTAATGCTTGTGTGTCCCAAATAGGATTATGTTGAATCCTAGGAAATTGATGTATGTAATACTTGGAATAAGAGTGAAATTCCACCAATGTTGTGGTCGAAATGGGATGTAGGTTGCATTACACTTGGAAACTGAACCTGAATACATGGCTGTGACATCTTCTTTCTCTCTGCTCTGATTCTATTTTTCACGATTTATGAGACAAAATGAAATTGTCTCCTGCATAATTGTATACGTAGACCAAATAAAAGTTAAGAAAAGGGATTTAGTTTAAGGATTTATTAATCAAAATTTAAAGAGACCTTAGATTCAACCCCCGTCCCTTTTCTAGGCCGTCAAGAACCTTCAATTGGTATCAAGAGCTAGGTGTCAAGAATTAAGCTTCACAGCTTGGAGGAAAGGTACAATTGCGAACAACATGGTTGCAACTACTCAGGTCTACACCCTAATAGAGGGTCAATCAAAGAACAGGCCTCCCTTGTTCAATGGGAAGAACTATGCTTATTGAAAAAAAGTATGCGGATCTTCATTCAATCAATTGACTACAACATATGAAAGATAGTGGTAAATGGTCCTAAAATCCCTACAAAGACAAGTGTTGATGGAGTGGTGACTCCAAAGGAGGAAGCCGAATGGAACGATGATGACAAAAAGAAAGTGGAGCTGAATGCAAAAGCCATTAACTTGATGCACTGTGCTATCAACTTTGAGGAGTACCAAATGGTCTCTAGATACAAAATGGAAAAAGAAATTTGGGAGAAACTCCAAGTCACACACGAAGGCACCAAACAAGTCAAAGAAACAAGGATTGATATGCTACAAAAAGAGTATGAAATATTTATCATGAAGGATGGAGAAAGCATTGATGAGATGTTTGAGAGATTCTCAATCATCATAAACAGCCTTCATGCTTTGGACATGACCCACAGTGAACAAACTCTGGTGAGAAAAGTCCTTAGAAGCCTTACAAATGACTAGGAAACAAAAGCTACTATCCTAGCTGAGAGCAACAACTTGAGTCCATTAACCTATGTTGAGTTAATACGTGAATATCTTATACCCATTTTTTGCTTATTTTCTAGTTAAATTTAGTTGGAATTTAGTAAGTTTAATTATATTTTAGTGTTAAAATCCTATTGGGATGCTACTTTGAATTTTTCTAGTATTTTTATTATTTCAGGTGAAATTCGAATCAATTTGGTAGAGTTTTGAGCAAAAAGGAGAAGAATTGAAGTTGCTCCCTTAGGCGCTAAACGCTAGCTTGACATTTAGCGTCAGCAATCCGGATTACAATCACACTCTTGGAGCATCTTTAGATGGATTTAGCTTTAAGTTATTATCTTATCTTTTATTTTTGTAATTTTTATTTACAAACAAAATCTTTTAGGTGTAAGATTTATTATTTTATTTTAATTTCAAATCAAAATTAGGTTAGACATAAAAGGGAAAAGATTTAGCTCTTGGGGCTTACTTCTCCCGGAGGGTGATTTTCTCTCTTCCGCACATTTCACTTTTTAGAACTCTTGTTTTCTCTGTAAGTCATGAGCCATTAAACCTCCTCGGTTAAGGTTAGAAGCTCTATTTATTTCTATGGATTAAGACTATTGCTTTTCTATTTTAATTAATGTATTGCTTTAATTTCAACGATTGCTTTTGTTCTTCATCTTATGAATCTGGGTAGAACGATAGTATAAACCTTATTATGTAGGTGTTCTTGTGATTCTCAACAGAGCTATCTCGCTCGAACAATAGCTTGAAAGCAAATTCCTCCTAAATTGATAATTACTTGAACTAATCGGGATACGTGACATATAATCCTCTTAGTTTTGGGTAATTAGGGTTTTTGTGGCCATAAAATAGAATTGCTCTTAACCCTCTAATCTAAATTAAGGGACCAAGACATTGGTAGTTGATTGGGTTAGAGGAGACTAAATCACTAAGACATTAGGGTTTAGTCAATTATAGTTTGCCGTGAAACGAATCTTGCTTGATGAAAATAGTTGGTAAGAAAACTTAATCCAATGAATAAACAACTTTGAAACCTTAACTGTTTTCCCTCATATATTTCACACTACTTTTGTTATTCGCTTTCCAATTCTCTGAGTTTACTGTTTAATGCGTTTTACAACCCTCAAAATAACACTTTCTGCTTGCCTGACTACGTGAGTCATTCGACCATTGTTGCTAATCAATCCTTGTGGGATCGACTCTCACTCACCTGAGGTATTACTTGGTTCAATCTGGGGCACTTGTCGGTTAGTCTGTGGATATTCAAAATCTACATCAAGTTTTTTCTGTCGTTACCAGGAATTGACTGTGATTGACAACTACCAGTTGTCTGATTGGTTAGATTAACTATTTTAGTCTTTTATTTTATTTGTATTTTTTGCCTTCTTAATTTTGAAAATTTGAGTTTTATTTTAGTTAAAAATTTCCCTTAATTTCAAAAATAAAGTTTGGTGTTTTCAATTTTTAGTCTCATTTGTTTTTGTTCTTAACTTTTCGAATTCGTAGCTTTTTTGTTTTCTATCGGTTTCTAAACAGGAACAGGAACAAGGAACCTCTCTTAATATGGCAGCACAACCTAGGAGAATACTTGGCTCTTACACTGCGCCTAGCCCAAATTTCGATGGGAATAGCATTGTTTTGCCCCGTGTTGCTACAAATGATTTTAAGCTGAAGCCCAGTTGATTTCTCTAGTACAGCAAAATTGCCAGTTTTACGGTCTCCCGCAGGACGATCCCAACTTGTTCATATCTGATTTCCTACAGATCTGTGATACTGTGAAGACGAATGGGGTGAATCCATATATTTACAAGCTATTTCTCTTCCTATTTGCTGTGAGCGACAGAGCAAAGCAGTGGCTTGACACTCAACCTAAGAAAAGCTTGGACACTTAGGACAAGGTGGTTAACAGATTTCTGACCAAGTTTTTTTTCCTCAGAGGCTGACTAAGCTAAGGACTAATGTCCAAACTTTCAGGCAGGGAGATGGTGAATCCCTCTATAAAGCCTGGAAAAGGCACAAGTTAATGATAAGAAGATGCCCTCTGGATATGTTCACAGAGTAGATGTAGCTGTAAATATTTTATAATGGCATCTCAGAGATGGCCAAAATGTCTCTTGATAATTCTACAGGTTGATCACCCCATATGAAGAAGACCTCAGAAGAGGCTACTGAGTTGATTGACATGGTTGCCAATAACCAATATTTATATTCTTCTGAGAGAACAGTTGACGACGGCCGAATTGCATAGGTTAGGAATTTGATTATCAAAATGGAATCGGCATTGTAAGTATAGTCCTAACCCAACAAATTGACCGTCAATCAAATGTTATCAAAATTCAAACCAAATATAAACTGAGAATATTTAGCTCCCGGGTCGTTCTCCCTAGGAATCACTCAATGGCAATGAGTGTGCGAATTTTGGTTGTAGTGATCAAGGGGTTTTCAATGAAGAGATGAACATATAAAGCAATAAAAGAACATGCAAAATTGTAATGATTGAACTAATGAAGCAATTAAAGAACCGAGTGTGTAATATAAACAAGTAAAGTATGAAAGAGATTAACATAACAAAATATGAAAGATTAAAAGCATGAAAAAAGGGTCTTGGCTTGGAGTGAGCTAGGGATCCTTTCCTTGTTGGAACCACAACTATAACAATTATAATGGATTAGTCTCACTTGATCAACCCTCACATCGGAAGATAAGTTAAATGAGCATAAGTGTCCTTAAACCACAAATCCTAAATTGCTTGCTAATTGCTTAGCAACAACTTAGCGTTAGTGGGAACAAGAGCAATTAACAATCCAAGAATTGACAATAAATGTTGGACATCCCAACTCTAGGAACCCAATTGCTCACTTTACCCAAGCCAAGAGGTAAAAACTTAGCCTAAAACCATGTTTGACATTTTGTCAAACACTTGGTGGGCAAGAAGCTTAAACATGGTGATAATGAGAAAAGACTTGAAATTAAAAGCAACAATTGATCTCAATCAACAAGAATGACATAAGCAATCATGAAATGAACATCAAACATCAAATTCATCAACAAGAAATTTAAATTGCAGGAGAGAAGTAAAATTGAACTATAATTTGCATTAGAAGAAAATGTAAGAACAAAGTAACTAGAAAGAGTAATAACAAGAGAATACTTACAATGAGACTTAGAAAAATCCAAGATAAAAAATGGAAAATGGCACTTGAATGTAAAATCCTAATGAAAACCCTAGTAAAGGTTGAAGAAAACTTAGAGAAAAACTAAACTAAAACTTTCTACTACTGCTCCTAAAACTACCCTAATGATATGCTATGCTATTCCCTTTATTCTTCATCCAATATGAGTTAAGAGACTTCAGAAATGGGCCTCCAAAACCCTCAAATTGTGAGTCACGTGCCTTTTTAATGAAGTCATGTGCGAACACCTGTGCGGATGCACAGGCGTGTGCGTTCGCACACTTTGCGAATTTTCCTTCCTGTGCACACGCACAAGAGGCTATGCGCATGCACACTAGGCGATGCTTGGCTAGACGAACGACGTGCTCTGATTGGTCCACGCGCTCTTGATGGGGTTCTTGTGCGGACACACAGGGGGCTGTGCGCACGCACACGTCTCAGAACTCTTCTCCTTTGATTCTTCATGTTTTCTCCACTTTGTATGCTCTCTTTCCATTTTCTCCAACATATTCCTACCTTATACACCTGAAATCACTCACAAACAACATCAAGGCATCAAATAGAAGGCAAATGGAATAAAAGTAGATCAAATAAAGCATAAAAGAGCATGTTTTCATAATCAAGCACAGTTTGGGAGGAAAGATCAAAATCATTCTATTCAAGGGAATAAGTACAAGTTTATGTGATGAAATCCATTCAATTCTAGCAAAAAATTATCATCAATTGTGGATTCATCAATTCTCCCACACTTAAACACTAGCATGTCCTCATGCTAAACACATTCAAAGGAGATAGATAAAAGAGAAAAATTACTTATTCTATAAACTACTTAGATGTATCCAACTATCCTAAGCTAATCACCTACATGCGCTACAATGAGAGTTGGTGGAAACAAACCATGAAATTCTAATCCATCACAAGAAAGCTTTAGGGCTAATGCAAATAGTGCATTCACTAAGATCAAATTCCAAAGAATTGAATTGAAATTTTCAAAATTAAACAATCAAACAACTTGCAAGAGGACATGATATAAGGCGTAAGAACAAAGAATTGAGCGATCGAACCCTGATGATTGGATTTTTGACGGTTTAGAATTTCACCAATGAAGTCACGTTGTATAGTATAGTCTCTAAACCAACAATAATTCTTTCATACAAAAATTTGTTTGTCACAAGTACAAACCCCTAAAATCTATAAACAGAAGTATTTAAACCTCGGGTCGTCTATCAAAGGACTTGCAGGGTAGTGTTCTTGTTATTGGTTATGGACTTGTATATTTTGGGGTTTTGGATGAGAAGCATGAAAAGTAAATAGCAAACGGTCTTGGCAAGGTTTGGTGGTCAAGGATCTCTATCCTTATTACTAGCCACAATTATGATAGATGCAAGGATGAATCCCACTAAGTCATCCTCTAACTAATAGTAAAGGAAGGTCAAGTGAGCTATATCAATCCAAGTCCATAAATCCTAGCTTTCCACTAATTGAATTAATGAAGGCTAGAGTCAATGGCTATCAACTATCAATCACTTGGACATTAGTAACTCAAGAAATCCTAAGATACCTTCCCAAGCCAAGAACATAAAATTCTACTCTAAAATCCAACCAAGTATTTCATCAAACACTTGGAAGGTACAAAAGAAAAGTATAGTAAATCACAACAAGAATGAATTCTAACAACAATTGAATGCAAAGAATTAACAAAAACAATCAAGGAAGTCACAATTATCATGAATTACCTTAAATTGCATTATTAAAAGAAAACAAAAGAACAAAAATAGATCCACAACAAAGTGAAGAATTACAAGGATTAAAGTACAAAACTAGAAAGAGGAAGAAGAGAGGAACAAGAATTGATAAAGGGAAAGTAAATCAAAGCATGAATTAAGCCTAGATCTAAGAGGAGAGATTAACCTAAACCTAATCCTAATTCTAATTCTAGAGAGAAGTGAGAGCTTATCTCTCTCAAACTAATCCTAATGTGTATGAGTGATTATCCAATGATCCCTTTCCCTTCAATCCTTGGTCCTTTTAGTCTTTTCCCGCCAAAATTTCAGCTCCAAATGGGTTCAGAAACCCTCCAAAATTGCCAGGCACGAGTTGAACTAAAAGAATCACGTGCGCATTGTGACACGTAACCGCACGGTACGCGTACACGTGCCTGGCCGATTTCGCGAGGTGCGCGCAAGCACCTCGTGCGCGTGCGCGTCCTTGGTCGGGATCAATTCTTTGGCTTTTTATGCTCCTCTCCACTTGCATGCTTCCTTCCTTGCTCCTTTGATCCATTCCAAGCCTATTTCATCCTGAGATTACTAGCAAACACATCAAGGCACCTTATGGAATCAAGAGAGAATTAAAATTATCAAATTAGAGGCCTAGAAATCATGTTTTTACAATTAAGCACAAATAAGGGAGAGATCACAAAATCATGCTAATTCATTGGCTAAATATGAGAAAAGGTTAGCAAAATACTCTAAATTCAACACAAGATAAACCCTAAAAATGGGGTTTATCAACCTTCCCACACTTAAACCTTAGCATGTCCTCATGCTAAAATAAGAAGCAAACAAGGGGTATGATCTTTATTAAATGCAGCTAAACTATATGAACCTATTTAAATGCCACTACCTAAAGTGAATGAAAATTCTTGGTCAAAACAAATCAGTTCCCAAGAAAACATGTGTAATCACAAGAGCTAGAGCAATATGAACCAAGTCCAAACCACAATTGCATTGGATTATCAAAAGAATTATAAACTTGCAAGAATATAGGTGACAAGGGTGAACACATGTAATTGAGCTATGGAACCCTCACCGGACGTGTATCAGCTCTTTTCACTCAAGTGTTTAAGGGTTAATTCACTCAATTCTCTCCTAATCATGTTTTTCCAAGATTTGATCTTCTTCTAACAATCAACACTTAATCCATGCATGCATATATTCATCATGAGGTCTTTCATCGGTTGTAATAGGGCTAGGGTCAAGGTAGGATCATATATGGCTAGTGGACTAGGAATTGAATTTTTTATTAGCTTAAACTTTCCCACCTAACCTATATAATGACCTATACAATTAAGTGCTAATCTAACTACCCATTCCTCACTTTTTCACATACTCATGCATTTTCTTTTGATTACCACATATATGCATTGATTTTATTTGAACTTTACTTTGGGGCATTTTGTCCCCTTTTATTACTTTTCTTTTCCTTTCTTTTTCTACATATTTTTTTCTTTTTTTTCTTTTCTTTTCTTTTTCGCTTTTATTTTTTTTGTTTTTCCCATTTTTCTTTTTCTTCAAACTATATACAGGAACATCAATGCATAAAGTCTTTTCATTTAATCAATACACGAGTATGTACCCAATTCCTAAATATAAAAATACAAACACACCCTTTAATCCCAACCAATGTTCCCAATCCTCACTAAACTCGAAAATAAGCACTCTCACTAGCCTAAGCTAATCAAAGATCCAAATAGGACATTTATTGTTTTTCGCTTTGGGGCTTGTAATGTGCTAAATTGAGAAACAAGTGGGTTAAGCGTAGGCTCAAAATTGGCTGACAAAGGTTGATAAAAGGTAAGGCTATTTAGGTAAGTGAGCTAATGAATTAATGGCCTCAATCATATAAATGCATGAATACAAGGAGTAAATGGACATATAGAATCAAGCAAACCAATGATCATAGTCATAGAAAGAGAATAATTGCACACAAGAAGGGAAAATAGGTGGTTATAAAATGTAACCACATCAATAGGCTCAAGTCTCACAAGCTTGTGTTCTTAGCTCAAAACATACTTCACAAAATATAGATAATTCAAGAAAGTTCCACAAAATTTTTCCAATCAATTGGGGTGGTGCCCTATGGTTAGATTCCTTGGAAAATCTCAATATTTGACTAAGCATTGTTGTGATTGAGAAATTCTAAAAATTCCTTAGTTTACCCTTTTCTTTTTCAATCAAAACAATTTTCATGTGAAAAAAAAAGGGTTAACTAGGTCTTGACAATTCCAAAATAATTTCTAATCACAACCACAAGCTAAAAAGATAACTATATAAAGAAAGATCCAACTAAAAGTATGAAATATCTAACATCCAAAATGAAAGACTACACAACAATTAACACAAAAGTATCTAAAGTATCCAACATAAGCAATATATACAATAATGTGCAAAATAGAAACACAATAGCATAACTAGGAAATAGCCGAAATGTTCACCAATCTACCGACGGTGCCAACGGCAACCTCCCCACACTTAAGATCAAGCATCGTCCCCCGATGCTAATCCTCAGGCTCAGGGAGAGGTACATCGTTCGGCTTTGGCTCTGGCTGGGGCTGTGGCTGAGGTGTCTCCTGGGTAGCCTGGGTCTGTGGTGTTTGTCTCCACGTGAATCGGCTCCTCCTCATGAGTACCTTCATCGTGTAAATTGGCATGCTCCTCCTCATGGGTCTCCTCATCTGATCCGGAACACTCTAGAAGAGGGGGCAGCTCAAGGCCTTGGGACACAAACATCTGGTCAATCCGATCCAGGCGACGTATGAGCTGGCGCTTGCTGTGCTCCATGAACCGGAAAAGACGCTGAACCAGTAAGTAAGTCGGCTGAGGTGCTGGTGGTGGTGGTAAAAGAAGTGCTGCTGCTGTGGCTACTGAAGTGGATGCACCTGCTGGGGCTGCTGAGGATGACGGTCCAACTCCCTCAACTGCGGCCCTAGCTCTAGATCGGTACCGGGAGGGCGGGCTTGTCGTGCACCCAAGATCCCCATGGAATGGTCACTGGCTCCTTCTTAGGGAGCGGTGGAGGTGGTGACACGTCCTCCTGAAGCCACTGAACACCGGCTCGCTGAGTCATCTGAGTGATCATGACCGGGAAAGGAAAGGTACCTCAGATATGGGCTCTCCACATAAACCGCTTAATCAATCGGGGGAAATAAACCTCTTTCCCCTCTAGCACACAGCTGATCAGGATCAGCATAGCAACCGGGATCTCTGAAAAATGGGTAGTAGACATGAGGTAGTGGGCGAAGATCTGCTGCCAAGTCTTGGCCTTTGATGAGCAGATAATTTATACGCTTTTTGGCATTGTTTTTAGTATGTTTTTAGTATATTTTAATTAGTTTTTAGTATACTTTTAGTAGTTTTTAGTTAAAATTCACTTTTTTGGACTTTACTATGAGTTTGTGTGTTTTTCTGTGATTTCAGGTATTTTCTGGCTGAAATTGCGGGTCCTGAGCAAAAATCTGATTCAGAGGCTGAAAAGGACTGCAGATGCTGTTGGATTCTGACCTCCCTGCACTCGAAGTGGATTTTCTGGAGCTACAAAAGCCTAATTGGCGCGCTTATAACGGCGTTGGAAAGTAGACATCCTGGGCTTTCCAGCAATGTATAATAGTTCATACTTTGCCCGAGATTTGATTGCCCAAACCGGCGTTGCAAATCAGCTTCAGAACTCCCAGTGTTTAACGCTGGAATTGGCATAAAAATTGGAGTTAAACGCCCAAACTGGCATAAAAGCTGGCGTTCAACTCCAGAAAAAGTCTCTACACATGAAAGCTTCAATGCTCAGCCCAAGCACACACTAAGTGGACCCAGAAGTGGATTTTTACGTCATTTTACTCATTTCTGTATACCTTAGGTTACTAGTTCACTATTAATAGGATCTTTTGACATTGTATCTGTACCTCATGACACTTTACACATTTCTCATTGTATCTTCTACAGTATGAGTCTCTAAACCCCATGGTTGGGGGTGAGGAGCTCTGCTTTGTCTTGATGGATTAATGCAATTACTACTGTTTTTCATTCAATCACGCTTGCTTCCATTCTAAGATATCACTTATTCTTCAACCTGATGAATGTGATGATCCGTGACACTCATCATCATTCTCAAATATGAACGTGTGCCTGACAACCACCTCCATTCTACCTTAGATTGAGTAGATATCTCTTGGATTCCTTAATCAGAATCTTCGTGGTATAAGCTAGAATTGATGGCGGCATTCAAGAGAATCCGGAAGGTCTAAACCTTGTCTGTGGTATTCTGAGTAGGATTCAATGATTGAATGACTGTGACGAGCTTCAAACTCCTGAAGGCTGGGCGTTAGTGATAGACGCAAAAGAATCACTGGATTCTATTCCAACAAGTACTTATTTCATGTTCTTTTACTTTTTACAATCAACCCTGATAATTATTGATATCCTGACTAAGAGTTACAAGATAACCATAGCTTGCTTCAATCCGACAATCTCCGTGGGATCGACCCTTACTCACGTAAGGTATTACTTGGACGACCCAGTGCACTTGCTGGTTAGTTGTGCGGAATTGCAAAAGTGTGATTGCAATTTCGTGCACCAAGTTTTTGGCGCCGTTTTTGGCGCCGTTTTCGGGGATTGTTCGAGTTTGGACAACTGACGGTTTATCTTGTTGCTTAGATTAGGACTATTTTATTTTTGTTGGTTTAAAGTCTTTTAGTCGAGTCTAGTTTCATATTTTAAGTTTGGTGTCAATTGCATGCTTTTGTTTTTCTTTTAATTTTCGAAATTGCATATCATTAGTCCCTTTTTGATCCTTAAAAATTCTAAGTTTGGTGTCCTATTTGTGTTTTTCCCTTAAAATTTTCGAAAAAATTAGTGTTCGATTTTCTAAAAATTTTAAGTTTGGTGTCATTTTGTTGTTTTTCTCTTTCCTCTCTTCAAAAAAAAAAAAAAATATCAAATCTCTTTCAAAATAATTTTCAATCATATCTTTTCTATTACTATTTCCAAAATCTTTTTAACTAATTAATTGATTTAGTTTTCAATTTGCTTTGATCTTGTTTTCTTTTAGTTTTCGAAAATTTATTTTATTTTCCTTTTGTTTTATTTTGATTTTTCGGTCAATTCAAAAAAAAATATATATATTTTACTTGTGAATTCATATCATATTCCCTTTATCCATCATGGACTCAAGTGGAATTGAGCAGTCCAGAAGGACTCTGGGGTCATATGCTAACCCCATTACAGCTGCATATAGGAGTAGCATCTGTACACCTCCCATCAAAGCAAGTAGCTTTGAGCTAAATCCTCAACTCATTATCATAGTGCAGCAAAATTGCCAGTATTCCGGTCTTCCACAGGAAGAACCTACTGAGTTTCTGGTACAGTTCTTACAAATTGATGACACAGTACGTGATAAAGAGGTGGATCAGGATGTCTACAGACTATTACTGTTTCCATTTGCTGTAAAAGATCAAGCTAAGAGGTGGTTGAATAACCAACCTACAGCAAGCATAAAGACATGAAAACAGTTATCAAACAAATTCCTGAATCACTTTTACCCTCCAAAGAGGATGACACAGCTAAGGCTGGACATCCAAGGCTTTAAACAAGAGGATAATGAATCCCTTTACAATGCCTGGGAGAGGTATAGAGGTATGCTAAGAAAATACCCCTCTGAAATGTTTTCAGAGTGGGTACAG
>NC_029779.3:19053291-19054200 GCF_000817695.3 Arachis duranensis
AATCCTCAAGAACAGATGATTGAGCTTAATCAGCAATTACACCTGATGACAAAACAGTTAGCGGAATTTAAAGAGATGCTCCAAGAAACTAAAATTGCTAACAAGAACATAGAACTGCAATTGAATCAGGCAAAACAGCAGATATCTAAACAGATAATAGAAGAATGTCAAGCAGTTCAACTGAGGAGTGGGAAGACATTGAATAACACTGCTCAAAGTAGCAAAAAGCCAAATAAGGAACAATTAACAGAGGATAACCGAACCACTGTTCAAAATCCCTCTGAGGACAGTAAGAGCCCAGAGAGGAGCACTTAACCAAACCACTGTTCAAAATCCCTCTGAGGACAGTAAGAGCCCAGAGAGGAACACTTTTGGCGTTCAAACGCCAGAAAAGGGGGGAAAGCTGGCGTTAAACGCCCATTCCCTGCCCAGTTCTGGCGTTCAAACGCCTGAGAAGGGAGAGAAGTTGGCGTTAAACGCCCAATCTTCACCCAATTCTGGCATTCAGACGCCAAGGGAGGATCAGACACCTGAGAGTGCTGACAGTAATCCCTCTAAAAAGGCTTCTTCAACCACTTTTGTAAGGAATAAACCTGCAGCAACTAAGGTTGAAGAATATAAAGCCAAGATGCCTTATCCTCAAAAACTCCGCCAAGCGGAATAGGATAAGCACTTTGCCCGCTTTGCAGACTACCTAAGGACTCTTGAAATGAAGATTCCGTTTGTAGAGGCACTTGAGCAAATACCTTCTTATGATAAGTTCATGAAAGAGATCTTAAGTCATAAGAAAGATTGGAGAGAAACTGAAAAAGTATTTCTCACTGAAGAATGCAGTGCAGTCATCTTGAAAAGCTTACCAGAAAAGCTTCAAGATCCAGGAAGCTTTATGATACCATGCACATTAGAAGG
>NC_029779.3:19054466-19055208 GCF_000817695.3 Arachis duranensis
CTGGAAATGGAGGAGCACAAGAGTGCAACTCTCATTCTAGGAAGACCTTTTCTAGCAAGTGGACGAACTCTCATTGATGTACAAAAAGGGGAAGTAACCTTGAGGGTCAATGAGGATGAGTTCAAGTTGAGTGCTGTAAAAGCTATGCAGCATCCAGACACACCAAATGACTGCATGGGCGCTGACATTATTGACTCTTTGGTGGAAGAGATCAATATGACTGAAAATCTAGAATCAGAGCTTGAGGACATCTTCGAGGATGCTCAGCCTGATCAAGAAGAACCAGAGGAAACAAAGGAATTTTCGAAAATTCCTCAGGAGGAGGATAAGCCTCCCAAACTTGAACTCAAACCACTACCACCATCCTTGAAGTATGCATTTCTGGGAGAGGGTGACACTTTTCCAGTGATTATAAGCTCTGCTTTAAATCCACAGGAAGAGGAAGCACTGATTCAAGTGCTAAGGACACACAAGACAGCTCTTGGGTGGTCCATAAGTGATCTTAAGGGCATTAGCCCAGCTAGATGCATGCACAAGATCCTGTTGGAAGACAATGCCAAACCAGTGGTCCAACCACAAAGGAGGCTAAATCCAGCCATGAAGGAGGTGGTGCAGAAAGAGGTCACTAAATTACTAGAGGCTGGGATTATTTATCCTATTTCTGATAGCCCCTGGGTGAGCCCTGTCCAAGTTGTCCCCAAAAAGGGAGGCATGACAGTAGTTCATAATGAAAAAAATGAAC
>NC_029779.3:19055261-19055638 GCF_000817695.3 Arachis duranensis
CAGTTACAGGGTGGCATATGTGTATTGATTATAGAAGGCTCAATACAGCCACCAGAAAGGATCATTTTCCTTTACCATTCATAGACCAAATGCTAGAAAGACTAGCTGGTCATGATTATTACTGCTTTTTGGATGGCTATTTAGGTTACAACCAAATTGCAGTAGATCCTCAGGACCAAGAGAAAACGCATTTACTTGCCCTTCTGGCGTGTTTGCCTACAGAAGGATGCCTTTTGGTCTATGTAATGCTCCTGCAACCTTTCAGAGATGCATGCTATCCATCTTCTCTGATATGGTGGAGAATTTCCTGGAAGTCTTCATGGATGACTTCTCAGTATATGGAGACTCATTCAGCTCCTGTCTTAACCACCTAGCAC
>NC_029779.3:19055841-19060489 GCF_000817695.3 Arachis duranensis
TGAACTAATGTGTGATGCCAGTGACCATGTCATTGGTGCAGTGTTGGGACAGAGGCATAACAAGCTTCTGCACGTCATTTACTATGCCAGCCGTGTTCTAAATGACGCACAGAAGAACTACACAACCACAGAAAAAGAGTTACTTGCAGTGGTCTATGCCATTGACAAGTTTAGATCCTATCTAGTGGGATCCAAAGTGGTTGTGTACACTGACCATGCTGCTCTTAAATACTTACTCACAAAGCAGGATTCAAAACCCAGGCTTATAAGATGGGTGTTGCTTTTGCAAGAGTTTGATATAGAAATAAGAGACAGAAAAGGGACAGAGAACCAGGTAGCTGATCATCTGTCCCGAATAGAACCAGTAGTTGGGGCGTCCCTCCCTTCTACTGAGATCTCTGAAACTTTCCCAGATGAGCAACTATTTGCCATTCAGGAAGCTCCATGGTTTGCAGATATTGCAAATTATAAAGCTGTGAGGTTCATACCCCAGGAGTACAGCAGAGTGCGAAGAACGAAATTAATTTCAGATGCCAAGTACTACCTATGGGATGAGCCATATCTCTTTAAGAGATGTGCAGACAGAATGATCCGCAGATGTGTACCCAGAGAAGAAGCACAAAGGATCCTATGGCACTGCCATGGATCACAGTGTGGAGGACATTTTGGAAGTGAGCGAACAGCCACTAAAGTCCTCCAATGTGGCTTCTACTGGCCTACTCTCTATAGAGATGCCCGAGAGTTTGTGCGTAACTGTGACAGTTGCCAAAGAGCTGGTAACTTGCCCCATGGATATGCCATGCCTCAACAAGGGATATTAGAGATTGAATTGTTTGATGTATGGGGGATTGACTTCATGGGTCCATTCCCGCCATCATATTCAAACACTTACATTCTGGTGGCAGTGAACTATGTATCTAAGTGGGTAGAAGCAATTGCTACACCCACTAATGATACCAAGACCGTGCTGAAATTCCTCCAGAAACACATCTTCAGCAGGTTTGGTGTTCCCAGAGTACTAATCAGTGACGGGGGCACTCATTTCTGCAATAAACAGCTATACTCTGCTATGGTCCGATATGGAATTAGCCATAAAGTGGCAACTCCGTATCATCCACAGACAAATGGGCAAGCTGAAGTCTCTAACAGAGAGCTAAAAAGAATCCTAGAACGGACTGTGATAGCCCGAAGAAAGGATTGGGCAAAGAGTTTGGATGATGCTCTGTAGGCATACAGAACAGCATTCAAGACTCCTATAGGAACCTCTCCATACCAACTGGTGTATGGGAAGGCCTGTCATCTGCCCGTGGAACTGGAACATAAAGCCTACTGGGCAACCAGGTTCTTAAACATGGATGCTCAGTTAGCCGGTGAAAAAAGATTGCTCCAGCTAAATGAGCTAGAGGAGTTCAGACTCAATGCCTTTGAAAATGCAAAAATTTATAAAGAAAAGGCAAAGAAGTGGCATGACAAGAAGTTGTCATCCAGAGTCTTTGAACCAAGACAAAAAGTTCTGCTCTTCAACTCTAGGCTCAGATTGTTCCCAGGAAAGCTTAAATCCCGGTGGAGGGGTCCGTATGTGATTACAGGAGTGTCACCATATGGATATGTTGAGCTCCAGGATACTGAGTCTGACAAAAAGTTCATTGTTAATGGACAGAGGATCAAGCATTATCTTGAAAGCAATTTTGAGCAAGAATGCTCAAAACTGAGACTTGAGTGATTCTCAGTGAAGGTCCAGCTAAAGACAGTAAAGAAGCGCTTGCTAGGAGGCAACCCAATCATTAGCAGGTTATATGTTTTGTTTCTACAAGGGCAAGTATCAAAAATGAAGGAATTCACAGAGTTACAGAAGGATTCAGTGCAAAAAGCAGAGAAAATGAACTTACTGGCAAAAAAATGCCAGTAAGGGGTACTTTGGGCATTAAACGCCAGAATGGGTACCATTCTGGGCGTTTAACGCCAGTAAAGGTGCCATTTTAGGCATTAAACGCCAGAATGGGCACCATTCTGGGCGTTTAACGCCAGGTGTGCAGCATCCTGGGCATTTAGCAAAACGCCCAATGACAAAGGGAATTCTGGCGTTTAACGCCAGCCGAGGCACCTGGCTGGGCGTTAAACGCCCACAATGGCTAGCAAATGGGCGTTAAACGCCAGAATGGATGCCATTCTGGGCGTTTAACGCCAGAAAGGTGGGGGACTGAGATTTTGCTTTCCGATCAAATTTTTTTCAAACTTTCCTTTTTTGATCCATACTTTTCTACATAAACACATTTCAAACTTTCATCATTCACCTTCAAATCTTCAAAAATTAAAATCATTCTTCAAATCTCTCTCAAATCCTCCCCAAATCTTGTTCAAAACAAAACTCAACTTTCTCTCAAATTCTCTGCATATCTTCTCAAATCTCCTTCCAATTTTTCGAAATCTCTTCCCCCCTTATAAATACACGTTCGGCCTCCCTATTTCCCCACACCATTCGAATTTGCTCTTTTGCTCTCTCTCCTCTTTCCTTTCTTTTGCTTGAGGACAAGAAAACCTCTAAGTTTGGTGTGCTTTTCCGTGATCACTAAGCCAAGATTCATCAAGATCATGGCTCCTAAGGGAAAACAAACCAATTTAAGAGGAAAGAAAGAGAATAATCCAAAGAATCTTTGGAATCAAGAGAAGTTCTTAACCAAAGAACATGAAGACCATTATCATAAAATAATGGGTCTGAGGTCAGTGATCCCGGAAGTCAAATTCGATCTGAAAGAAGATGAATATCCGGGGATCCAAGAGCAAATTCGAAACAGAGGATGGGAAGTTCTAACCAATCCTGAGATAAAGGTTGGAAGAAATATGGTTCAGGAATTCTACTCAAATCTGTGGCTGACAGATA
This sequence comes from Arachis duranensis, assembly GCF_000817695.3. Classification (NCBI taxonomy): domain Eukaryota; kingdom Viridiplantae; phylum Streptophyta; class Magnoliopsida; order Fabales; family Fabaceae; genus Arachis; species Arachis duranensis. The sequence continues at coordinate 19,058,723 of NC_029779.3, forward strand.
AGCAGAGAATGACTGAACTGCTTTCCATACTTACAGAACCATGGTCAGAGGGAAAGTTATCTACTTCCATTTGGACAAAATAAGAGAAATCTTCAAGTTGCCTCAACTGCAAGATGATCCTAAATCCTTTAATAGGAGAATGGTGAGAGCAGATAAAGGGTTGGATCAAGTTCTAGAGGACATATGCCTCCCTGGAACTAAATGGATAACCAATTCAAAGGGTGTCCCAAACCAACTCAAGAGGGGAGACCTCAAACCAATTGCAAGAGGTTGGCTAGACTTTATTGGGCGTTCCATATTGCCCACTAGCAACCGTTCTGAGGTCACCATCAAGAGAGCAATAATGATTCATTGCATTATGCTTGGAAAAGAAGTGGAGGTTCATCATCTGATTGCTTGTGAGATCTACACAATTGCAAATAAGAATTCCACTGAAGCCAAACTGGCTTACCCAAGCTTGATCTCCTTGCTCTGTAAAGAGGCTGGGGTAAAGATGGGAGTAGATGAATTCATACCCATTGAACAACCAATCACCAAGAAGTCAATAGAAGGACAAATGCAAGACAACTCTATCAAAAGGAGGGCGCAGGAATTCCTCCCTGAATTCCCAAAAATTGACTACTGGACCAGCCTAGAAGCATCTATCACCAAGTTGCAAGAGACTATGGAGCAACTGAAGGAAGAACAGCAGAATCAGAACTGCATGCTCTGCAAATTGCTGAAGGAACAAGAGAAGCAGGGGCGTGAACTTCAAGAATTGAAACGCCAAAAATTCTCCCCTCAATTTGAGGGAGCATCCACTTCTCAAAATCAAGGTTGTTGAGTCCTAACTCTGTGAAAACCTCTATCATTAGGAGCCTATTTAAATTTTTGTTTTCTATTTTTTTACTAGTCTCATCTTATATCTATTTTTGAGTCTTGTTCTTAATTCATAATTTATAAAATTTAAGATTCATGTCTTAAAGCTATGAATGTCCTAGGAATCCATCACCTCTCTTAAATGAAAAGTGCTTTAATCACAAAAGAACAAGAAGTACAGGATTTCGAATTTATCTTTGAAACTAGTTGAATTAGTTTGATGTGGTGACAATACTTTTTGTTTTCTGAATGAATGCTTGAACAGTGCATGTCTTTTGAATTTGTTGTTTTGAGAATGTTAAAATTTTTGGCTCTTGAAAGAATGAGGAAAAAGAGAACTGTTATTGAGGATCTGAAAAATCAAATTGATTCTTGAAGCAAGAAAAAGCAGTGATTCAAAAAAAAACGAAAAAAAAGAGAAGAAATAGAAGAAAAAGAAAGAAATAAAGTTGTGATCCAAGACAAAAAGAGTGTGCTTAAGAACCCTGGACACCTCTAATTGGGGACTCTAGCAAAGCTGAGTCACAATCTGAAAAGGTTCACCCAAGTATGTGTCTGTGGCATGTATGTATCCGGTGGTAATACTGGAAAACAGAGTGCTTTGGGCCATAGCCAAGACTCATACACTAGCTATTTTCAAGAATCATTATACTTAACTAGGAGAACCAATAACACTATCTGAGTTCTGAGTTCCTATAGATGCCAATCATTCTGAACTTCAAAGAATAAAGTGAGATGCCAAAACTGTTCGGAAGCAAAAAGCTACTAGTTCCGCTCATCTAATTGGAGCTAAGTTTCATTGATAATTTGGAATCCATAGTATATTCTCTTCTTTTTATCATATTTGATTTTCAGTTGCTTGAGGACAAGCAACAATTTAAGTTTGGTGTTGTGATGAGCGGATAATTT
>NC_029779.3:19060756-19060890 GCF_000817695.3 Arachis duranensis
CTGTTGGATTCTGACCTCCCTGCACTCGAAGTAGATTTTCTGGAGCTATAGAAGCCCAATTGGCGCGCTCTCAACGGCGTTGGAAATTAGACATCCTGGGCTTTCCAGCAATGTATAATAGTTCATACTTTGCC
>NC_029779.3:19061034-19095726 GCF_000817695.3 Arachis duranensis
ATCACTTGTTCTTAAACCTGATGAATGTGATGATCCGTGACACTCATCATCATTCTCAACTATGAACGTGTGCCTAACAACCACCGCCGTTCTACTTTAGATTGAGTGAATATCTCTTGGATTCCTTAATCAGAATCTTCGTGGTATAAGTTAGAATTGATGGCGGCATTCAAGAGAATCCGGAAGGTCTAAACCTTGTCTATGGTATTCTGAGTAGGATTCAAGGATTGAATGACTGTGACGAGCTTCAAACTCCTGAGGGCTGGGCGTTAGTGACAGACGCAAAAGAATCACTGGATTCTATTCTTACATGATCGAGAACCGACAGATGAATAGCCGTGCTGTGACAGAGCGCGTTGAACATTTTCACTGAGAGGATGGGAGGTAGCCATTGACAACGGTGAAACCCTACATACAGCTTGCCATGGAAGGAGTCTTGCGTGCCTGAAGAAGAAGACAGTAGGAAAGCAGAGATTCAGAAGATAGAGCATCTCCAAAACCTCAACCTGTTCTCCATTACTGCAAAACAAGTACTTATTTCATGTTCTTTTACTTTTTACAATCAACCCTGATAATTATTGATATCCTGACTAAGAGTTACAAGATAACCATAGCTTGCTTCAAGCCGACAATCTCCGTGGGATCGACCCTTACTCACGTAAGGTATTACTTGGACGACCCAGTGCACTTGCTGGTTAGTTGTGCGGAATTACAAAAGTGTGATTGCAATTTCGTGCACCAGCCTCCTAGCTCAAATAGATGAAGCGCATCCCTTGGGAGCCTTGTTGTTGGCATACATAACCCAGGGGGCCTCCGGGGTGGCTACCACCGCCCTCAGTGCATCAAAGTCGAAGGTCATGCAGTGGAGCCCCACCTCGGCCTGTAGGAAGGCATCAATATCACCGGTCTTGGGCCGGCAGGTAAGGGCATCATCAATGGCCTGCTCTGTGATAGGTATCTCAATCCCTCTAACAAGTACCGAGTCAAGGGTGTGGCGGAAGAAATTGCAGTAAAACTCCTGCACCCAAGGCCGGTTCACCCGGCTAAGCTCCCTATCCACAAAAGCGAGACCCATCTGGTCAATGTGCTGGTGGATGATGTCTGTCAAATCAGATGGGATAAGTAACTTTTTCTCAATGTTTAGATTCTTTGAATTGTAGGTTGGGAATCTGAGTTCGCAGTAAAGATTTGGGGACTTGACTGAATCCTGGGCAGGTAAAGATTGATTTGCCCTTTCCACATCATCAATAGGATTTTTAGAATAAATCACATAAGGAGAGAAAGTGGAGTCTGGGGCCCTTTTCCTCTTTTTGGAGGTGGTCTTGTCTCTTCCCTTAGCTGACATCCTGAAAATAGAGTGTAAGAGAGAATAAGCAAGAATGCAAGTAGCACGAAGCAAGGGAAAGCATGTTTAGGATGCAAGGTAAATGGCAAGTAATCATGTTGTGAACCAAAATTGAAAACTTGGAATGCAAGTAAGCACATAAAACATAGCCATAACCCAAGAATTCAACATTTCAACCAATGTAACACAACGCTCATGTATTAGGCACATTCATCATCATAACTCAAAAGAATGGTTAAAGAGTCAAGTGAAAAGAGAAATGAAGTCAGTAGGTTAAACAAGTTAGTGAGTTAAAAGTGAGATTGATAGTGTTATGATGGAAACTTGCCTAACTAAAAGAGAATTGCAAAATGTGTACAACAATCATGTTCAGACTCATGAGGGAGGTGCAGTCATTGATGATGAAATATAAAATTGCAAAAGATGCAATTAATTGAAAACAAGTCATCAGTCAATTATTTGCAATAATTGATGTTGCAAGTTTGAAATGTATGTTGTGTAACACAAAGCAGAATGGAAACAAAATTGAGTGAAAGCGAGTTACACAAGTAGAATACATCAATTATTTGCAGTGCATGAACATTGAAAAAGGGAATTGCAAAATGTGGTTCAAAGAATCAATGAAGCACTTCCTGAAGTTCTTCTAGTCACCACTAGTCATGGGAACCAAAATGAAAGTAGAAAAGCTGGCCCAAGTTCAAACCCTCGGGAATGTGGAGTTAAAAACAGTTTTGGGTAAAATCGGGCAGAATTTCGGCATAATATTAGACTTTCCCAGATAGGTAGAAAACAACAGGAGAGTTATATGAATCCACAAAGCAATACCCAAGTACTAGTCACATAACCAGGCAGCAGCAATACAATTTCAAAGTGAGAAATGCAGCAGGCAGCAACAAACAGGGATAGAAACAAAGAATGAGCATACCACTCAGCAAACATAGAAAACATGTATGAAGAATGCATCATAGCAAACATGATCAATATCACTCAGCAATCAATCAACATAAGCTCAGTTAGGTAAACAAATACGGCACAATTATCAGGCCTAGAATCCTCTATCCAGAACCTAGTTACCTAACAGCAGATATCTCTATCTATCCTAACATGCGAAAATCAAATCCTAACTAACTAAAACTAGTTGTGTTTTACTGGAAAAGTAAAATGAAAGAAGCAGACTGGGAGTAGAGGAGTAACCTGGGAGCAGACTAGGGATAGAGGGAAATGGTTGGTGGGATAGGCAGTAAGGATGAGCCGGGTCAGAAATAGAGTTGCCGCCTCAGATGGTGGCGGCAGTGCGGTGGCCACAGTGGCGCTCGGTTGAGGTTGCGGTAGTGAGGGAGGGAAAGTGAGAGAGGAAGGATGAGTGAGAAGGAGAGAGAGAGAATAGGGATGATGGTGAGTGAAGAGAGGGGCGACGGCGGTGGTTGGGCGCCGACGGGCGGTGGTTGGGGTTGCTACTGGAAGAAGGGAGGAGGTAGGAGGAACGTTGGAAGAGAAGGGAGCTGGGGGTGCATCTGCACGAGTTCTCGTCGTGTCCTTAGGGTTATCCCATTTTTGAATCAACGCGGACACGCACGGTGCGCGTTCGCGTACATTGAGGAGTTCAGGGGTGAGCGCGAGAGCGTACTGTGCGCTCACGCGTAGCTGGGGTAATCTTGCAAGAGTGCGTGCTTGTACTGTGTGCATTCGCGTACTTTGACTTGGGCTAAAGGCTTAGTGCTGGCCCAACGACAGCACAACTCTCTGGAAAATATATGGGTTGGTGCCAGCAGCCTAGTGCACGTACACGGCAAGTGCGCATTCGCGTGTTGTCGCATAAGTGTACATGGACGCGCACGCATGCTCCGCGTGGGATGAGTTGGGCTAAAAGCTCAATGTTCGCACAAGAGAGGCCCAACTCTCTGGAAAATATATGGGCTGTATCCGCTTATTGGCACGTGCGCGTACAGCGTGCGCGCGCGCCATCCCACCCCTTTTTTCAAGACAGCTCAAAAGCTCCCTATCAACACCTACAGCTCCTAACCAATCAAAAAGTATACAATTCACAAAAAATTATATTAGTTTAAAATTTATTCAACTACTAACAAGCACAACATACATGTCAAATATGGTGGGTTGTCTCCCATCTAGAACTTTTAGTTTAAGTCCTTAAGTTGGACATTTGGGAAGATCATTGTCATGGCGGCGTATACTTGTACTCATCCTTGAATCTCTAATGATCTTTGCTTCTCAATTGGTTGATAGAATTTCCAACCATCTTCACCAAGCTCGGATATAGTTCTACCCAAGATATGAGTCCCCATAGTTGGTCTTCACATAGCGAATCGGGATCCCATATCTTATCTTCACACCCATCCGTAAGTAAATTTCATGATTTTTCTTTCCGGGTGGTTAACAAATAGAATTCTCTTTAGCACTCCATGCTTTCCTTCTAGACCCATATAAAGTGGCATTCTTCCAATCATGGTTCCTATACCTTAGGAGCTTGACCTTAATGAGCCTAATCCTAACTTCCAACGATTACACAACTTCTTCTTGTTCTTAGTTCTACAAAGAACTCTAAGTTGTCCATCCATTTCAATCAAACCATATTCAAGTGAGAGGGTGAAGCTTAGGGGTAAGGATTTTACCCACTTGAATATTGTGTTGGATGGTGTCTTGGGGAAGGGAGCCTCCCCACACTTAGACAATGCAAGGTTGACTTCCTCATGCTCTTCTTTGGGTGTTTCCACCTCTTGATAACTTTCTTCAACTTTTTCCCTTTTATCACTTGGCTTGGTGTTGTCTTCAAGAACTTCGGTTTCTCGGCCAACGGGAGGTGATTCAATTTTGGATATGAATTCATTGATGAATGAATTTATCTCTTGATCAACCTCTTCATATTCTTCAATTTCGATATACACCTTGCCAAAATTTTCTCCTTGATATCTTTCTCATTGCTCACCAAGTGTATGGGAGGTTGTGCACATTCTTCTATTTTTCCAACTCCATGTCCACTAGGAAGAGATTCAATTTTGGATAAAAATTCATCCATGATTGAATCTATCTCTTGATCAACCTTCTCATATCCTTCAATCTTGATATGCTCCGGAGGTTGTTGAGGTTCACATGGTAGTTCCGCATCTCCTAAATCCTCAACCACTTCCTCCTTTGGTTCAAGAACCATAGGCTTCTCCAATTGCTCCACTACTACTACCGTTTCTTCCTTTTTCACCGAATTCTCTGATATCTTCTTCATGTTTTGCTCTTCCTTTAGCTTTTCACATGTGGCTACGGGAATAACTCAAGTATTCAAACATTGGTGGGTTAAAGTGTGCACCACCTTGGTCAAGTTAGTCACAAACTCAAGTGTATCCCGCTTCATGGCCTCTTGTCCTTGAAGTAACAAAGTGAGAGAATCATTTATTGGGGCTTGGGGTGGATAGGAAGGTTCATTATTTTGGAGAGAGGGTTCATGGTATGAGGGTGGTTCCTCTTATTAAAATTGTGGAGAAGATGTGCATTGAGGTGGTTCTTAGTAGTAATCTTGATAGGGTTGTGGTGGTTCTAAGGGTTCCTTCTCATAATAATCACAAGGATGTGGTACGGGTGATTGGTTATATGATGGATAAGGGTCACATAAAGCTACTTGGTAGAAAGGGGCTTGTGAGTATGGTTGAGCATCATGTTGAGGATAAGATTCATAGGCATATGGTGGTGGTTGATTATCACAAAAGGAGTCACCATAGCCATTGAATTGGCATGCATTAGGATGGAAATTATACCTATAAATGTTCGGGGGTTGTTGCCAATAGGAGTGATCAATTCCTTGAGGCTCCTCCCATCTTTGTTGATTCCATCCTTGGTACATGTTATCATTGAAGTTCACATTTCTTACAACACAATTAGAGCCAAACTCATAGTCAAAGTGAGAATTCATTATGGAAGGACAAAATAAAACTAACAAAACTAGTAATCAAACAAAAGCAAGCTATTCACAATATTCACATATGTACAATAACCAATAACATAACACCATTGCAAGTCCCTGACAATGGCGCCATTTTGATAATTGGATTTTTGACGGTTTAGAATTTCACCAATGAAGTCTCATTGTAAAGTATAGTCTCTAAACCAACAATAATACTTCCATACAAAAATTTGTTTGTCACAAGTACAAACCCCTAAAATCTATAAACCGAAGTATTTAAACCTCGGGTCGTCTCTCAAAGGACTTGCAGGGTAGTGTTCTTGTTATTGGTTATGGACTTGTATATTTTGGGGTTTTGGATGAGAAACATGAAAAGTAAATGGCAATGAAAACCTAATAACAAAACGGTCTTTGCAAGGTTTGGTGGTCAAGGATCTCTATCCTTATTACTAGCCACAATTATGATAGTTGTAAGGATCAATCCTACTAAGTCATCCTCTAACTAATAGCAAAGGAAGGTCAAGTGAGCTATATCAATCCAAGTCCATAAATCCTAGCTTTCCACTAATTGAATTAATGAAGGCTAGAGTCAATGGCTATCAACTATCAATCACTTGGACATTAGTAACTCAAGAAATCCTAAGTTACCTTCCCAAGCCAAGAACATAAAATTCTACTCTAAAATCCAACCAAGCATTTCATCAAACACTTGGAAGGTACAAAAGAAAAGTATAGTAAATGACAACAAGAATGAATTCTAACAAAAATTGAATGCAAAGAATTAACAACAACAATCAAGGAAATCACAATTATCATGAATTACCTCAAATTGCATTATTAAAAGAAAACAAAAGAACAAAAATAGATCCACAACAAAGTGAAGAATTACAAGGATTAAAGTACAAAACTAGAAAGAGGAAGAAGAGAGGAACAAGAATTGATAAAGGGAAAGTAAATCAAAGCATGAATTAAACCTAGATCTAAGAGGAAAGATTAACCTAAACCTAATCCTAATTCTAATTCTAGAGAGAAGTGAGAGTTTCTCTCTCTAAAACTAATCATAATGTGTATGAGTGATTATCCAATGATCCCTTCTCCTTCAATCCTTGGTCCTTTTAGTCTTTTCCTGCCAAAATTCCAACTCCAAATGGGTTCAGAAACCCTAAAAAATCGCCAGGAATGAGTTGCACTAAAAGAATCACGTGCGCACTGCGACGCGTACGCGCATAGTACGCGTACACGTGACTGGCCAATTTCGCGAGGTGCACGCGAGCGCCTCGTGCACGTGCGCGTCCTTGGTTGGGATCAATTCTTTGGCTTTTTATGCTTCTCTCCACTTGCATGCTTCCTTCCTTGCTCCTTTGATCCATTCCAAGCCTATTTCATCCTGAGATTACTAGCAAACACATCAAGGCACCTTATGGAATCAAGAGAGAATTAAAATTATCAAATTAGAGGCCTATAAAGAATGTTTTTACAATTAAGCACAAATAAGGGAGAGAACACAAAATCATGCTAATTCATTGGCTAAATGTGAGAAAAGGTTAGCAAAATACTCTAAATTCAACACAAGATAAACCCTAAAAATGGGGTTTATCAAACCCCTCACCGGATGTGTATGTACTCCATTCGCTCAGTGTTTAGGGTTTAACCACTCAATTCTCCTTTTTTCATGCTTTTCAAAGATTTGCAAGTCATCTGACAATCGACTAGTATTTAATGCATGAATAACAATTATCATGAGGTCTTTGGAGGGATGTAATGGGACTAGGGTTTAGGTAGGATGAGATATGGTCAAGTGGACTTAAGGCATTAGTTCTTTGATTAGCATGAGTGTCCATCTAATCTTATATCACCTATATACACATATTAGCATACCCTATTTACCCATTTTCTTTTCTCTTATCTTTTTTCTAACTTACCTCACTCATGCATTTTGTTTTCAAACAGGGCATATACATTCTTTATTTAGCTTTTTATTTCATACTTTGTTTTCCCCCCACACTTAGAATTTACACACTAATCCACCCAAGCTAATCAAAGAGTAATTCAAGGGCACCAATGGTTTTTCGCTTAAGGGTAGCAATGTGCTATTATCAGAACAAAGGGGATTCATAGGCTCAAAGGGGGTTAACAAAGGTGCATGAAAGGGTTAGCCATATAGGTTAGTGAGGTTATCATCAAACATGGCCTCAATCATTCTAAATGTATTCAAACACAAATACAGGATATAAGGAATCATGCAAATCAATGATCACAATCATAAAAGAAGTAATAACAATACAATAACAACATTAAGGTTGAAAAGTGCAACCATCTATTAAGGCTCAAAACTCACAAGGTATGTTGTTCGAGCTCTTTCCCATGTTCTACAAACAAAATACTTCAAGCAATTTTGGAAAACACAACATTTCTTCAATTCAATCAATGGTACGCCCTAGAAAAGATCTCATAGACATTCCTTGGTGTTTCACCAACTTATTCATTCTATCATGCAACATACAAATACTAACTACTAAGGATCCATATGACAGAGAAATATTTAGAACTAACCAAGCAAAATGCAACAAAACTAAAACTACTCAAAACGAGGAAAAGTACTACAAAAAAACATTGCAAAAGTGTCTTGAAAGGAGAAATTTTTACTCCCCTTGGAATCATAGATCCTCCCCCACACTTAGATGTGCATGGTCCTCTGTGCATGCTTATGCTCCGGGAGATTGAAGAAGGGGGCCACCTTCAGCTGGTCGACTCGGAAGTGGGTTGATCAACCGCATCATACTCCTCCCCAGCTGGCTCGGATAAGGATCTAGGAATTGGGTCAGGGTCTCTTCCTTCTAGCCTTGCCGCTATTCACTCGAAACGCTTTTGCTCCAGATGTTCCTTATGGTGGATATCGTGCAAGATGTCTTCGAACAATTCAGGAAGAGGACGAAGAATGGGTAAAGCAGTTGATGAGGTTGGTAGACTTGGTGGTGGTGCTGTGGGTGTCTTCCTCTTGGAGAGGGTGGTTATTTTTTCCAAATCGCCCCTCGGGATCAACTTGTTGCCTTTAGGAACCATAAACATGATATCTTGCAGATGCCATTCTACCCCTGCTGCTGTTGCTAAACGCATCACCATCGATGGAAAAGGAATGCTGATGTTATTTTTCTCAATTAGTTTCCATATTGATGTGCGTAATAAAGGCACAATGGCTATGCTCTTTTCTTACATGATAGCCCAAAGTAGCAACGCAGTCTTGAATCTCACATGGGTAACATGAGTGTTGGGAATGATATAGTCCACTACAATTTGATGCCATATACGAGCTTCGGCATTCAAATTGGAGTAAGCTATAGTCGCAGGAACAGAATTTCTCCTTTTGCTAAACTCCCATGAAGCACCAGGACGGCCAATTCTTTGAAGTATGGGAGTCTGGTGCACGACATTGCAATCACACTTTTGCAATCCGCACAACTAACCAGCAAGTGCACTGGGTCGTCCAAGTAATACCTTACGTGAGTAAGGGTCGAATCCCACGGAGATTGTTAGTTTGAAGCAAGCTATGGTTATCTTATTAATCTTAGTCAGGATACCAATTATTGTTATCAATTGATTTGCAAATAAACAAGAGAGCATGGATTAAATAATACTTATTATGCAGGAATAGAGAATATGTTAGAGTTTTGGAGATGCTTTGTCTTCTGAATTCCTATAACATAATGCTTTCTCACTTTCAAACTTGAAAGGCTCCTTCCATGGAAAGCTGTATGTAGGGTGTCACCATTGTCAATGGCTACTTTCCATCCTCTCAGTGAAAATAGTCCAAATGCTCCGTCACAGCACGGCTAATCATCTGTTGGTTCTCGATCATGTCGGAATAGGATCCATTGATCCTTTTGCGTTTGTCACCATGCCCAACACTCGCGAGTTTGAAGCTTGTCACAGTCATCCAATCCCTGAATCCTACTCAGAATACCACAGACAAGGTTTAGACCTTCCGGATTCTCAAGGATGCTGCCAATGGATTCTAGCTTATACCACGAAGATTCTGATTAAGGAATCTAAGAGATACTAATTCAATATAATGTAGAACGGAGGTGTTTGTCAAGCATACGTTCATGGGTTGAGAATGGTGATGAGTGTCACGGATCATCACATCCTTCATAGTTAAGTACAAATCAGCATCTTAGATAGAAACAAGCGTGTTTGAATGAAAAACAGAAATCATTACATTAATTCATCGAGACGCTGCAGAGCTCCTCACCCCCTAACAATGGAGTTTAGAGACTCATTCCATCAAAGAGTACAAAGTTCAGATCTAAAAATGTCATGAGATGCAAAATAAGTCTCTAAAAGTTGTTTAAATACTAAACTAGTAACCTAGGTTTACAGAAAATGAGTAAACTAAGATGGATAATGCAAAAATCCACTTCTGGGACCCACTTAGTGTGTGCTGGGGCTGAGACTTAAGCTTCTCACATGCTTGGGCTGTTTCTAGAGTTAAACGTCAGGTTGTAGCCTGTTTCTGGCATTTAACTCCAACTTGCAACCTGTTTCTGGTGTTCAACGCCAGAATGCAACATGGAACTGGCGTTGAACGCCAGTTTACGTTGTCTATTTTTGCGCAAAGTATAGACTATTATATATTGATGGAAAGCCTTGGATGTCTACATTCCGACGCAATTGAGAACGCACCAATTAGACTCGTGTAGCTCGAAAAAATCTATTCCGAGTGCAGGGAGGTCATAATCCAACAACATCAGCAGTCCTTTTTCAGCCTAAATAAGATTTTTGCTCAGCTCCTTCAATTTCAGCCAGAAAATACTTGAAATCACAGAAAAATATACAAACTCATAGTAAAGTCTAGAAATATGATTTTTGCCTAAGAACTAATAAAAATCTGCTAAAAACTAACTAAAACATACTAAAATCTACATGAAATTACCCCTAAAAAGCGTATAAAATATATGCTCATCACAACACCAAACTTAAACTGTTGCTTGTCCCCAAGCAACTAGACAATTAAAATAGGATAAAAAGAAATTAAGGAGCAATAATATCTCAGAATTTTAAGTGAAGCCCAGATTCTAATTAGATGAGCGAGAGTAGTAGCTTTTTGCTTCTGAACAGTTTTGGCATCTCACTTTATCCTTTGAAATTCAGAATGATTGGCATCCATAGGAACTTAGAATTCAGATAGTATTATTGATTCTCCTAGTTTAGCATGTTGATTCTTGAACACAGTTATTTTATGAGTCTTGGCCGTGGCCCTAAGCGCTTTATTTTCCAGTATTTCCACCGGATACATAAATGCCACAGACACATAACTGGGTGAACCTTTTTAGATTGTGACAGCTTTGCTAAAGTCCCCAATTAGAGGTGTCCAGAGCTCTTAAGCACACACTTTTGCCTTGGATCACGACTTTAACCACTCAGTCTCAAGTTCTTCACTTGGACCTGCATGCCACAAGCACATGGTTAGGGATAGCTTGGTTTAGCCGCTTAGGCCTGGATTTTATTTTCTTAGGCCCTCCTATCCATTGATGCTCAAAGCCTTGGATCCTTTTCACCATTGCCTTTTGGTTTTAAGTGTTATTGGCTTTTTTTGCTTGCTTTTTCTTTTTCTTTATCCAATGATTTTTTTTACTGCTTTTTCTTGCTTCAAGAATCAATTTCATGATTTTTTTTTCAGATCATCAATAATATTTCTCTTGTTCATCATTCTTTCAAGAGCCAACAATTTTAACATTCATGAAATTCAATATAAAAAAATATGCACTGTTCAAGCATTCATTCAGAAGACAAAAAGTATTGCCACCACATCTAATTAATTAGAATTTTCCTTATTAAAAACTTGAAAAATATTGCCTCTTTATTCTAAAAATCTACTATTTTATTCATGTTTGATGATGATGAGAAAAATAAATTATAGCTTACTTGGAGATAAAATCAAAATAGATATACTAATTACTACTACTCATATATAACTTCTAAGGTAAATTCCTATAAGAAAAACTATCTCAGAGTTAAAGCTAATATTAGGACTCAACAACCTTTATTTTGGGTAGGGAATGTTCCTCTAGTCTGTGGGGTGCTTGGTCCTTCAAGAGATAGTTTTTGATGCTTCAGTTCCTTCAAGTCACGCCTTTGCTATTCTTGTTCCCCAAGCAATTTGCAAAGCATGCTATTTTGATTATTCTGTTCTTCCTTTATCTGGTCTATAGCTTCTTGCAATTTGGTAACAGATGCTTCAAGATGCTCCCAGTATTCAATTTGAGGGATCTTCAGGAGGAATTCCTATGCTCTCCTCTTGATGGGGTCGTCCTGCACTTGTTGTTTCTCCATTGATATTTTGGTGATTGGTCGCTCAACTGAGATATACTCAGTTACTCCCATCTTCACCCCAGCATCTTTACATAGCATAGAAATTAAGCTTGGATAAGCCAATTTGGCATCTTTGGAGTTCTTGTTTGCAATTATGTAAAGTTCACACGAAATCAGCTGATGAACTTCCACTTTTCTTCCCAACATAATGCAATGGATCATTACTGCTCTTTTAATGGTGACTTTAGAGCGGTTGCTAGTGGGCAGTATAGAACACCCAATGAAGTCCAGCCAGCCTCTGGCGACTGGTTTGAGATCTTCTCTCTTGAGTTGATTTGGGACGCCCTTGGTGCTGGTGGTCCACCTGGTTCCAGGGAGGCATATGTCCTCTAAAATCTTGTCCAGGCCTTTATTTGTTCTCATCATTCTCCTATTAAAGGAGTTTGGGTCATCCTTTGGCTGAGGTAGCTTAATGATCTCCTTGATTTTGTCAGGGTGGATGTGAACAATCTTTCCTCTGACCAAGGTCCGATAGTCATAGAGGGCAGTTCCAGATATTCTCTGTCTATCTGTTTGCCACAGATTAGCATAGAATTCCTGAACCATGTTCTTTCCCATCTTTGTTTTAGGATTAGCTAGGATTTCCCAGCTCCTGTTTCGAATTTGCTCTTGGATCTCCGGATATTCATCTTCTTTCAGATCGAATTTGACTTTCGGGATCACTGACCTTAGACCCATTATTTTATAGTAATGGTCTGAATGTTCTTTGGTTAAGAACTTCCCTTGATTCCAAAGTGGTTTTGGAATATTCTCTTTCTTGCCTCTTGGAGTGGGTTGCTTTCCTTTAGGAGCCATGATCTTAGTGGGTATGGCTTAGTGATCATGGATAAACACACCAAACTTAGAGGTTTGCATGTCCTCAAGCAAAAGAAAGGAAATGAGAGGGATAAAAGGAGAGCTAGTATCGAATGGTGGATGAGAGGAGAGAGGCCGAATATGGATTTAAAGGGAGGGGGTGAGTTTTCGAAAGTTTTGAAGAAAGATAAGATAGAAGATATGATTTGTAAAGGATAAGTATGATAGGAAAAAGATATAATTTAAAATAAAAAAATTGTGAAAGATATTTGAAAAAGATAAATCTGAATTTTTATTTTGAAAAAAAATGATTTGAGATGAATTTGAAAAGATAATTGAGTTTTGAAAAAAAATTTGAAAAGAAGTTGGATAGGATTTGAAAAGGATTTGTGTTTATGAATTAAGATACATTTGATATTTTTGAAAAAGGGATTTTAGAAATTAGGATTAAAATTTTTGGAATTGAAGGATGAGAGTTTGTAACATGTTTATGCAAGAAATCATGAATTGAAACATGAAAAGTTTGAAAAAATGTGAAGTGAAAACGAATTTACCTCCTCCCCACAATCCTGGCATTAAACGCCCAAACACTGCATGTTTTGGGCATTTAACACCCATCTGTAGCTTCTCCTGGGCGTTTAACTCCCAGATGTAGCATCTGGCTGGCGTTAAACGCCAGGAACTCCTTTGTCGCTGGGCATTTCTCTGAACGCTCAGGACGCTGTAAATCTGGCGTTAAACGCCCAAAAGGTGCTTCTTTCTGGCGTTCAACGCCCAGAAGATGCTTCTTTCTGGCGTTTATCACCCAGATGGCTATCTCTACTGGCGTTGAATGCCCAGTTGATGCTTCTTTTGGGCGTTCAACTCCCAAAACAGCTCTTACTGGCTTTTTCGCACCAGTGAGCTTCTTTTTTACTATTTTATCCTCTGAAGCCTTCTGTAACTCTGTGAACTCATGCAATTGCCATTTTACCTTGAAGAAAATTAATATGAACCTATAAAAATCAATTAATTGAAAAATAAGCTTTTGTTAATGGCTGGGTTGCCTCCCAGCAAGCGCTTCTTTATTGTCTTTAGCTGGACTATTAATGTATTTTAATCAAGTCTCAGTTTTGAGCATTCTTGCTCAAAATTGCTTTCAAGATAATGTTTGACTCTCTGTCCATTAACAATGAACTTTTTGTTAGAATCATTATCTTGAAGCTCTACGTAACCATATGGTGACACACTTGTAATCACATATGGTCCTCTCCACGGGATTTCCATTTCCCGGAGAATAATCTGAGCCTAGAATTAAACAGCAGAACTTTCTGCCCTGGCTTAAAGACTCTGGATGACAACTTCTTATCATGCCATCTTTTTGCTTTCTCTTTGTAAATTTTTGCATTTTCGAAAGCATTGAGTCTGAATTCCTCTAGCTCATTTAATTGGAGCAATCGTTTTTCTCTAGCTAATTTGGCATCAAGGTTTAGGAATCTGGTTGCCTAGTAGGCCTTATGTTCCAGTTCCACTGGCAAGTGACAAGCTTTTTCATACACCAGCTGGTATGGAGAGGTCCCTATAGAGGTCTTGAATGTTGTTCTGTATGCCCACAGAGCATCATCCAAGCTTCTTGCCCAATCCCTTCTACGGTTAATCACAGTCCGTTCCAGGATTCTCTTAAGTTCTCTATTAGAGACTTCAACTTGCCCATTTGTCTGTGGATGATATGGAGTGGCCACCCTATGGCTAACTCCATATCAAACCAAAGTAGAGTAAAGTTGTTTATTGCAAAAATGAGTGCCCCCATCACTAATTATTACTCTGGGGATACCAAATCTGCTAAAGATGTGTTTCTGGAGGAATTTCAGCATTGTCTTAGTATCATTAGTGGATGTTGCAATAGCTTCCACCCATTTGGATACATAATCCACTGCCACCAGAATATAAGTGTTTGAGTATGATAATGGGAAAGGCCCTATGAAGTCAATACCCCATACATCAAACAACTCAATCTCCAAGATCCCTTGTTGATGCATGGCATAAATGTGAGGCAGATTGCCAGATCTTTGGCAACTGTCACAATTAAGTATAAATACTCGGGAGTCTTTATAGAGAGTAGGCCAGTAGAAGCCACATTGGAGGACTCTTGTGGCTGTTCACTCACTTCCAAAATGTCCTCCATAATGTGATCCATGGTAGTGCCAGAGGATCTTCTGTGCTTCTTCTTTAGGTACACATCTACGGATTACTCCATCTGCACATCTCTTGAAGAGATATGGTTCATCACAGTACTTTGTATCCATGATCAATTTCTTTAATTGCTGCCTACTGTACTCTTTGGGTATGAATCTTATTGCCTTGTAGTTTGCAATGTCTGCAAACCATGGCACTTCCTGGATGGCAAAGAGTTTCTCATCCGCAAAGTTTTCAGAGATTTTAGTAAGAGGGAGGGACGTCCCTTCTACTGGTTCTATTTGGGACAGGTGATTTGCTACTTGATTCTCTGTCTCTTTTCTGTCTCTTATTTCTATATCAAACTCTTGCAGAAGCAACACCCATCTTATGAGTCTAGGTTTTGAATCCTGCTTTGTGAGTAGATATTTAAGAGCAGTGTGGTCAGTGTACACAATCACTTTTGATCCTATTAAGTAGGATCTGAACTTGTCCCAACACTGCACCAATGACATGGTCACTGGCATCACACATTAGTTCAAATGGTAATGTCCAGTCTGGTGCAGAGATGACTGGCGCTGTGACCAGCTTAGCTTTCAGAGTCTCAAACACCTACAGACACTCCTTATTAAAGATAAATGGCATGTCAGCAGCTAGCAGGCACTCCTTATTAAAGATAAATGGCATGTCAGCAACTAGCAGATTACTCAGAGCTTTGGCGATTTTTGAAAAATCTTTTATAAACCTCCTATAGAATCCTGCATGCCCCAGAAAGCTTTTGATTGCCTTAACATTGGCTGGTGGTGGTAATTTTTCAATTACCTCTACCTTAGCTTGATCCACCTCTATTCCCTTGTTTGAAATTTTGTGCCCAAGGACAATTCCTTCAGTCACCATAAAGTGACATTTCTCCCAGTTTAAAACCAGGTTAGTCTCTTGGCACCTTTTTAGAACAAGTGCTAAATGGTCAAGACAGGAGCTGAATGAGTCTTCAAATACTGAAAAGTCATCCATGAAGACTTCCAAAAATTTTTCCACCATATCAGAGAAAATAGAGAGCATGCACCTTTGAAAGGTTGCAGGTGCATTGCACAGACCAAATGGCATCCTTCTGTATGCAAATACTCTAGATGGATATGTGAATGCTATTTTCTCTTGATCCTGGGGATCTACTGCAATTTGATTATAACCTGAATATCCATCCAGGAAGCAGTAGTATTCATGACCTGCTAGTATTTCTACCATCTGGTCTATGAATGGTAAAGGAAAATGATCATTTCTGGTAGCTGTGTTGAGCCTTCTGTAATCAATACACATACGCCACCCTGTAACTATTCTTGTAGAAACCAGTTCATTTTTTCATTATGAACCACTGTCATGCCACCTTTCTTAGGGACAACTTGGACAGGGCTTACCCAGGGACTATCAGAAATAGGATAAATAATCCCAGCCTCTAGTAATTTAGTGACCTCCTTCTGCACCATCTCCTTCATGGCTGGATTCAGCCACCTCTGTAGTTGAACCACTGGCTTAGCATCACCCTTCAATAGGATCTTTTGCATGCATCTGGCTGGGCTAATGCCCTTAAGATCATTGATGGCCCACCCAAGAGCTGTCTTGTGTGTCCTTAGCACTTGAATTAGTGCTTCGTCTTCTTGTGACTCTGATGTTGAGCTTATGATTACAAGAAAGGTATCACCTTCTCCCAGAAATGCATATTTCAGGGATGGTGGTAATGGTTTGAGCTCGGGTGTGGGAGGTTTCTCCTCTTCTTGAGGGATTTTCAAAGATTCTATTATTCTCTCTGGTTTCTCCAGATCAGGCTGAGCATTTTTAAAGATATCTTCTAGCTCTGATTCGAGACTCTTAGTCATATTGACCTCTTTTACTAGAGAGTCAATAATATCAATGCTCATACAGTCGTTTGGGGTGTCTGGATGTTGCATAGCTTTGACAACATTAAACTTAAACTCGTCCTCATTGACTCTCAAGGTCACTTCCCCTTTTTGGACGTCAATGAGGGTTCGTCCAGTTGCTAGGAAAGATCTTCCTAGAATGAGAGTTGCACTCTTGTGCTCCTCCATTTCCAGCACCACAAAGTTAGTGGGAAAGGCAAATGGCCTAACCTTGACAATCATGTCTTCAATCATGCCTGATGGGTATTTAATGGAGCCATAAGCAAGTTGGAGACATATCCGGGTTGGTTTGATTTCTTCAGTCAAACCAAGCTTTCTGATAGTAGATGCAGGTATTAGGTTGATGCTTGCCCCAAGATCACATAAAGCATGCTTGGTACAAGTACCCTCTAATGTGCATGGTATCATGAAGCTTTCAGGATCTTTAAGCTTCTCAGATAAGCTTTTCAGAATGACTGCACTGCATTCTTCAGTGAGGTAAACTTTTTCAGTTTCCCTCCAATCCTTCTTATGACTTAAGATATCTTTCATGAACTTAGCATAAGAGGGTATTTGCTCAAGTGCCTCTGCAAACGGAATCTTTATTTCAAGAGTCCTGAGATAGTCTGCAAAGCGGGCAAATTGCTTATCCTGTTCCGCTTGGCAGAGTTTCTGAGGATAAGGCATTTTGGCTTTGTATTCTTTAACCTTAGTTGCTGTAGGTTTATTGCCTGCATATGTGGGTTGAGAAACCTTTTTAGAGGGGTTGCTATCAGTACTTGCATGTGTCTGATCCCCCACTGGCGTTTGAATGCCAGGGGTGGAAGCTGGAGTGGTGTTAGACGCCAACTCCTTACCTATTTCTGGCGTCTGGACGCCAGAACTGTGCTTCCTTTGGGCGTTCAACGCTAATTCCTTGCCTATTTCTGGCATTGAACGCCAGGACTGAGCATGGGTTGGGCGTTCAATGCCAGCTCTCCACCCCTTTTCAGGCGTTTGAGCGTTAGAATTATTCCTCTCTGAGCTTTGACTGTCCTCAGAGGGATTTTGGGTAGCAGTTTGTTCATTTCTTGGCTTCTTGCTGCCTTGAAGTGAGGTATTTAATGTTTTCCCACTTCTTACTTGAACTGCTTAGCACTCTTCTGTTATTTGTTTTGATAATTACTGTTCTGTTTGCTTCAATTACAACTCCATATTCATATTAGCCAGTCTTGTGTCTTGCAATATCTCTTTGAATTCATCTAGCTGTTTTGTCAGAAAATCTAATTGCTGATTGAATTCATTAACTTGTTCTGCAGGACTGAGTTCAGCAGTTACTGTTTTAACCTCTTCTTTCATGGAAGATTCACTGCTTAGGTACAGATGCTGATTTCTGGCAACTGTATCAATGAGCTCTTGAGCTTCTTCAATTGTCTTTCTCATGTGTATAGATCCACCAGCTGAGTGGTCTAGAGAAATCTGAGCTTTCTCTATAAGCCCATAATAGAAGATGTCTAACTGCACCCACTCTGAAAATAATTTAGAGGGGCATTTTCTTAGCATCTCTCTGTATATCTCCCAGACGTCATAAAGAGATTCATTATCTCCTTGTTTGAAGCCTTTGATGCTCAGCCTCAGCTGTGTCATCCGTTTTAGAGGAAAATGGTGATTTAGGAATTTTTCTGACAGCTGTTTTCATGTCTTTATGCTGCCCTTAGGTTAGTTATTTAACCACCTCTTAGCTTGGTCTTTTATAGCAAATGGAAATAGTAATAATCTGTAGACATCCTGATCTACTTCTTTATCATGTACTGTGTCAGCAATTTGTAAAAATTGTGCTAGAAATTCTGTGGGTTCTTCGNATAATATAAAAAAAAATAAACTTCAATAAAAAATGAAAAATAAATTTTAAAAATATTTTATAAAGATTTTTGAAAAAGTGAGGAAAGAGAAAGTGGTTAGGATATTTTTGAAAAAGAAGAGATTTTAAAAAATTTTGACCAAGTCAACTCAAGTAATTCGAAATTAGGAGAAATTAAAGGAAGAGATATTTTTTATTTTTGAATTTTATGAGGAAAGAGAAAAACACACAAAAGACACAAGACTTAAAATTTTTAGATCTAATGCTCCTTGTTTTCGAAAAATTTGGAGGGAAAACACCAAGGAACACCAAACTTAAAAATTTTAAGATCAAAACACAAAGAAGACTCAAGAACACCTTGAAGACTCACAAGAACAATAAGAACAAAAGATAGAACACCAAACTTGAAATTTTTAGAAAACCAAAAATAAATTTTTGAAAATTAAAGAAAATTAACAAGAGAACACCAAACTTAAAGTTTGGCACAAGATTTAATCAAAGGATCGTTATTTTTGAAAAAGTTTTAAAAAGAAGATACCCAATTACCAAGAACATAAGCCAATGCTCTAGCCAATTGAGCTATAAATTTAATGTGTTTTAATATTGTCTAAAAAAATTGATATTTTTGAAAACTGATATTTTGAAAAAGCACAAGGAAAACACGAAAACACACAGAACAGGAAAAACCAAAGATCAAACAAGAAAATTTGACAATAAAAATAACAATCAAGGAAAAACAAAGAACATGCAATTCGAAAATTGAAAGACAAAGAAAAGCATGCAATTGACACCAAACTTAAAACATGATACTAAACTCACAGAAAAACTAAAAATTAATAAAGAAAAATAATATTTTTGAAAAATCTTTAAAAAAGGGATAATAAAAGATGCAATTCTAGTGACTCTAAACCAAAAAGACTAATTTTTCCTAATCTAAGCAACAAGATTCACCGTCAGTTGTTCAAACTCAAACAATCCCCGGCAACGGCGCGAAAAACTTGGTGCACAAAATTGCAATCACACTTTTGCAATCCGCACAACTAACCAGCAAGTGTACTGGGTCGTCCAAGTAATACCTTACGTGAGTAAGGATCGAATCCCACGGAGATTATTGGTTTGAAGCAAGCTATGGTTATCTTATTAATCTTAGTCAGGATACCAATTATAGTTATCAATTGATTTGCAAATAAACAAGAGAGCATGGATTAAATAATACTTATTATGCAGTAATGGAGAATATGTTGGAGTTTTGGAGATGCTTTGTCTTCTGAATTCTTGTAACATAATCCTTTCTCACTTTCAAACATGCAAGGCTCCTTCCATGGCAAGCTGTATGTAGGGTGTCACCATTGTCAATGGCTACTTCCCATCCTCTCGGTGAAAATAGTCCAAATGCTCTGTCACAGCACGACTAATCATCTGTTGGTTATCGATCATGTCGGAATAGGATCCATTGATCCTTTTGCATCTGTCACCACGCCCAACACTCGCGAGTTTGAAGCTCGTCACAGTCATCCAATCCCTGAATCCTACTCAGAATACCACATACAAGGTTTAGACCTTTCGGATTCTCAAGGATGCTGCCAATGGATTCTAGCTTATACCACGAAAATTCTGATTAAGGAATCTAGGAGATACTCATTCAATCTAATGTAGAACGAAGGTGTTTGTCAGGAACACGTTCATGGGTTGAGAATGGTGATGAGTGTCACGGATCATCACATCCTTCAAAGTTAAGTACGCATCAGCATCTTAGATAGAAACAAGCATGTTTGAATGGAAAACAGAAATCATTGCATTAATTTATCGAGATGCTGCAGAGCTCCTCACCCCCCAAAAATGGAATTTAGAGACTCATGCTGTCAAAGAGTACAAAGTTCAGATCTAAAAATGTCATGAGATGCAAAATAAGTCTATAAAAGTTGTTTAAATACTAAACTAGTAACCTAGGTTTACAGAAAATGAGTAAACTAAGATGGATAATGCAGAAATCCACTTCTGGGGCCCACTTGGTATGTGCTGGGGCTAAGACTTAAGCTTCTCACGTGCTTGGGCTGTTTCTGGAGTTAAACGTCAGGTTGTAGCCTATTTCTGGCGTTTAACTCCAACTTGCAACCTGTTTCTGGCGTTCAACGCCAGAATGCAACATGGAACTGGTGTTGAATGCCAGTTTACGTTGTCTATTTTTGCACAAAGTATGAACTATTATACATTGCTAGAAAGCCCTGGATGTCTACTTTCCAACCCAATTGAAAGCGCGCCAATTGGACTCCAGTAGCTCCAAAAAATCTATTCCGAGTGTAGGGAGGTTAGAATCCAACAACATCAGCAGTCCTTTTTCAGTCTAAATCAGCTCCCTCAATTTCAGCCAGAAAATACCTGAAATCACAGAAAAACACACAAACTCATAGTAAAGTCCAGAAATATGATTTTTGCCTATGAACTAATAAAAATCTACTAAAAACTAACTAAAACATACTAAAATCTACATGAAATTACCCACCAAAAAGCGTATAAAATATCTGCTCATCAGAGTCAGAGACATCCTTCCCTTGGACGCCTTTGCCTTAATCCAAGGATAGTCATCCTCTTCAGTTGGAATGTGGGGGATCTTTAGAATAGCTTTAAGAGCCCGGTTGGAAGTATACAACCTCTTTCCCCGGAGGAATACCGACTCTACTTCCCATCCTTGGTAGTTGGCATAGAATTCCCGCACCATGGTTTCATTGACTTCGATTGGATCTTACTCTTAAAACACCCAATGAAGTGAGGCAATCTGCTCATGGATAACTGCTTTGTACTTGATCGGGACCTTGAGTGTCCGTTCCCAATGGATTGACCTTTTCTTAAAGCTGCCATATTAGAACTGTGCTCTTCGGTTGATCAAGATGTCCGGTTTGTTACTCGGTTGATCCATAAAACATGGTAGTGATGCGTGGGTTGAAGGTTCCACAACCAGTAAGGCGACCAGTTTCTTACCCTTTTTCGCATCCTACAAGAAAGCAAAAGAAAATTCAGGTTACATAACAACAACAAATTTAGAACAAGGAGGAAGTACTTAATAAAATCAAGAAAACTAAATTCTTAATTGGAAGCTTGAAGATAGTGTGATTCATAAGAATGACGGTGTATATATATTCCAATGGTGCACGCGGTTGGAACATACACACCGGCCGCACACAACAGCGATCACACTCTCAATTCAATTAAAGGCTCAAAGCTTTACAACTAAGTGCTCATGTTGCAAGAAAGTGAAACATAGACATGCAAGCAACTCTAAGCAAGCACCAAAAGAGAAAGGTCAAATTTTTCATCATCCACAAATGGTAATCACATATACAATGTTCTTTAATTTGAGGCCAAAAGATGTTTGATCAAGACATCATTAAAAGTTGAACGTTTGTAAAAGGATTACTCAATTTAGATTCCAAGATGAACACTGAACTTAGATTCTATCAACACAATGCAATTGCTACTTATGCTCACCCATTGACAAAATACACAATTTCTTGGCAAACATGGGTGGTTGAACTCAAAGCATGTAGCATGGAAATGCATTGGTGACACGAATTCATCAACATCAAAATGCACAAATGAAGTTGCACAATTCAAACATAATTCCTAACAAAAGATAAATTGAAAACATATGATGGCCAAGTCATATCAATCAAACAAGACGTTCATCGAGGCATTTTATCGAACATACGGTATGCAATGTGCAAGCCCATGACAATTAAGCTCAAAATTGATAACAAGCAACCCAATACTCAAGAAATAACACTTTGCAAAACAAGTAAACAATAAGAAGAAAGCAACAAATTTAATTCAAACAACATAAAAGAGATGAAAGCAAATGCAACAATATTAGCAAAAATGGGAAAAAAGAAAGAAAAAAGGAAAATAAAACCAAAAACCTTTGGTACGAAGGTTTAGTAGAACAAGAACTAGGCGGGAACAATGGCACTTCTCAAAGCCACTGCGAAATCACGGCCGTTGGCTAGGCCGGAAGAGAAAATTCACCGATGGTGAATAGAGAGAAAAGAAGAAAAGAGAAGAAGGAAAGAAGAGAAAAGAGAAATAAGAGAAAAGTAGAGATATATTGGTGGTGGCTGGCGGCGGCGGCCAGCGGCAACTAACCAGCGAGACTGGGCGGAGGAGAGGGAGAGGGAGAGTAAGAAGAAGAAAGGAAAAGAAAAGAATAATGCCCCTCAACAGGGCAGCTCACCCTATTAACGCCCAGTTCGCGACCCGTGTAGACGCACAGTGGCCTGTGCGGATGCACAGCAGCGATACCCTAGAGAGGGAGTGAACGCATACTGCGTGCGATCGGTGCAACCAGAGAGGTTGCAAAAGGGCGTGCGAGTGCACCAAAAGGTGCGAACGCACAGAAGGACTCTTTTTTTTTTACTTGTGCATAGAAGGACATGTGCGTGCGCACATAGGTCTGTGCACACGCACAGACTATAAGAAAGGGGAAGTTGTGCACTCACACAAGCCATTCCCTCGCTCCCAACAGAGGGGCTTACAAGCAATGTGCGGACGCACACGTCTGTGCGGCCGCACAAACAAGGCACGAAAGGGAATGTGTGCGTACGCACGCAGCTGTACGCACGCACAGAGCAAAAAAAGGGGCAGTGCGCACGCACAGGCTATGCTGGCACTGCCGCCAGAAGGCATGTCAAAGCATGTGCAGACACACAGGCTCGTGCACCCGCTCAGATGGCGAAAAACACAGCTTTCTGCGCACGCACAGGGTGGTGGGGACGCACAAATGCCCTGTGTTAGAAAATTCTTTTCTCCATAAAGCTAAGGTTCCCAACCTTGGCAAATCAACATACCAACCCCAAATCATTCAAACAAGCATACAATCATAGTCCACAAGGAATTCTAACCTCTTTAACTCAAAGTTATTAAACCCAACCTACGCTAATCACTATATTACAAGAAAACAAGCAATTCAAAAAGCTATAAAAAAGAGATAGAGTTAGAAAAATGTCACCATGGTGGGGTGTCTCCCACCAAGCACTTTGGTTAGAGTCCTAAGTTAGACTTGCATGGCTTCATTGGTCAGTTAGGAACTTCCCTAAGGAGGAAAATCTCCAACACCTTGGCATTCTTGGGTTTAGCATGATCCTTTGAATTTGACTTCTTGGCAACCTCCTCTTTTCCTTGTTCCTTGATATCCTCAATCACTTTGTCTTCAACTATGTCACACCCGAAAATGGAATAGGCCTTAAGAATGGGTTTGTTGGACTCCTCCAGGGTGAAGTTGACTAACTTGCCATCCGACTCAAAAGAATAGACTCCCGAGTGTGCGTCTAGCTTGAAATAGGCCGTCTTCAGGAATGGCTCTCCAAGGAGTATTGATGATGGGTTAGTCGAATCAATAGGTGGAGTCTCCAAGATGTGGAAGTCAACTGGAAAAAATAACCGTTGAATGTTGATTATGACGTTCTCCGTAATTCCAACCACAGACACAATACTCATGTTAGCCAAGACAAACCTTGCCCCGGATCTCTTGAGGGGTGGTAAGTTCAATTTTTGGTATACGGGCAGTGGCATGATGCTCACACATGCTCCCATATTACACATACAATCCATGAACTTAATCCCACCAATCAAACAAGTCACGAAACATGGGCCAGGATCATTATATTTTTCAGGAAGCAAAAAAGAGATAGAATCATCTACCGGCTTTTCGTTAAGATTGCCAAGCTTGCCTTTGTGAGTGCACACATCTTTAAGGAACTTGGCATATTTCGGCACTTATTGAATGGCTTGAAAGAGAGGGACGGTAACTTCGACTTTCTTAAAAACTTCCACCAAAGTGGGGTCAAGATCTTCTTGCTTCTTTCCCTTCTTGGCCAAAGTTGGGAATGGAATGGGTGAAGGCTCTTCAAGCAAGGTCTTTCTCTTTGGCTCCTTGAATTTTGGTGGCACCTCCTCACTTTTGTCAACATTTTCATCTTCACCCTTTGTCATTTTCACCTCTTCTCCTACCTCATCATTGTTGGTCTTCTCACTAGCCTTTGTGGGTATAGCAACATTCTTGTCCAACTTAGTACCACTTCGGAGAGTAATGGCATTTATGCTCCCCTTAGGGTTGGGTTGAGATTGAGAAGGTAAACTACTTGAGGTTGAAGCTTGTTGGGTGCTTTGTGCGGTTTGAGGAGGGAGAGTCAAACGGGTAAGGGCTTCAGCTATTGTAGCCATGTATGCATCTTGTTTCTTATGAAACTCTCTTTCCTCTTGCATGAAGGTGATCATTAAGGCCTGAGTCATTTGTTGCCCCTGGGTGATTTGTCCCAACAAAACTGTAATCTCCCTAGGGGTCTCAGTCACATTGGCATCACCATCGGGAGGAATTTTGCTTAAAGCTAGAGGTTGCAGATCCCTCACTCTTAAGTGTTCAGCCGAGTTTGCTAATTCTGACGTAACTTTCCAGGCTTCCACAACAGTATTACTTGTGATCAACGATCCTCCACTTGTGGCGTCTAGGAAAAGCTTATCTTGGGGACGCATCCCTTCATAGAAATAACTGATAAGAAACGGCTCACCAATCCGGTGGTGAGGGCAGGCTTCTAATAACTTCTTGAATCTTTCCCAGTATTCATATAAGGTCTCCCCATCTTGCTGCACAATACAAGAGATCTCTCTTCGTAACTTGTCTATTTTCTGAGGAGGATAGAACTTTTCCAAGAACTCCTTACGCAACAAGTCCCAGTTGGATCTAATTTCACTCGGTTGAGTATAAAACCATTCCTTTGCTTTCCCCTCCAAAGAGAAAGGGAAAGCAAAGACCAACACTGTAGATTCATCTGCCACATGTCTCCTTACGATTGCACATGCAACTTAGAAATCTTTAAGGTGCTTCAACGAATCTTCCCCAGGTAGCCCATTGTACTTGGGAAGCAAGTTGATTGTGCCAGACTTAAGCTCAAAATTTGGGTCCAAGGCCGGATACAAAATCTGAAGTGGTTGCAAGTTAAGATCAGGTGCTCCAGCTTCTTTCAAAGTAATACTTCGTGGAGGTTCCGCCATGACGGTGTCACCTGAGTCACTCAAAGACAATTTAGTACCCCCCACAGATGAATATAGAGTCTCCTCGTTGATTGGAGAATGAAAGTCACGAACGGTTGGTGATAGTGAATGGGAGTGATCCTCAAGGGAACCCGATTCACTATTCACAAAAGCTAGCCAATGCCGAGCTTTCCTTATACGAGTTAAGGTTCTATCAATTTCTAGATGAAAAGTGGCCAAGCTCAGGTCTGGAAGCGACCGTGTCATTCAATTGAGGAGGCAATGAAAGCATGCAATTATGAAAAGCAAAACACAAGCAGGCAAGTAAACAAAAGCTAACTTAACAACTTATAACTACTAAAATTACTAAAGAGGAAAGTAGTATCTACAACTAGTGCCAAGTAGCAAACCAAAAATTAAGTATTCACACAATTCACATATTTACATGACCAAAATCATGGCACTCATTGCACTCAAAGTGAAATCCCCGGCAACGGCGCCAAATTTGACGACGGCCGAATTGCATAGGTTAGGAATTTGATTATCAAAATGGAATCGGCATTGTAAATATAGTCCTAACCCAACAAATTAATGGTCAATCAAATGTTATCAGAATTCAAACCAAATATAAACCGAGAGTATTTAGCTCCCGGATCATTCTCCCTAGGAATCACTCAATGGCAATGAGTGTGCAAATTTTGGTTGTAGTGATCAAGGGGTTTTCAATGAAGAGATGAACATATAAAGCAATATAAGAACATGCAAAATTGTAATTATTGAACTAATGAAGCAATTAAAGAACCGAGTATGTAATATAAACAAGTAAAGTATGAAAGAGATTAACATAACAAAATATGAAAGATTAAAAGCATAAAAAGGGGTCTTGGCTTGGAGTGAGCTAAGGATCCTTTCCTTGTTGGAACCAAAACTATGACAATTATAATGGATTAGTCTCACTTGATCAACCCTCGCATCGGAAGATAAGTTAAATGAGCATAAATGTCCTTAACCCACAAATCCTAAATTGCTTGCTGATTGCCTTAGCAACAACTTAGCGTTAGTGGGAACAAGAGCAATTAACAATCCAAGAATTGACACTAAATGTTAGACATCCCAACTCTAGGAACCCAATTGCTCACTTTACCCAAGCCAAGAGGTAAAAACTTAGCCTAAAAACCATGTTTGACATTTTGTCAAACACTTGGTGGGCAAGAAGCTTAAACATGGTGAAAATAAGAAAAGACTTGAAATTAAAAGCAACAATTGATCCCAATCAACAAGAATGACATAAGCAAGCTTGAAATGAACATCAAACATCAAATTCATCAACAAGAAATCTAAATTGCAAGAGAGAAGTAAAATTGAACTATAACTTACATTAGAAGAAAATGTAAGAACAAAGTAACTACATAGAGTAATAACAAGAGAATACTTACAATGAGACTTATCAAAATCCAAGATCAAAAATGAAAAATGGCACTTGAATGTAAAATCCTAATGAAAACCTTAGTAGAGGTTGAAGAAAACTTAGAGAAAAACTAAACTAAAACTTCCTACTACTCCTCCTAAAACTACCCTAATGATATGATATGCTATTCCCTTCATTCTTCATCCAATATGAGCTAAGAGACTTCAGAAATGGGCCTCCAAAACCCTAAAATCACGAGTCATGTGCCTTTTTAATGTAGTTATGTGTGAACACCTGTGCAGATGCACAGGCGTGTGCGTCTGTACACTTTGTGAATTTTCCTTCCTGTGCGCACGCACGAGAAGCTATGCACATGCACACTAGGCGATGATTGGCTTGATGCACGACGTGCTCTGATTGCTCCACGCGCTCTTGATTGGGTTCTTGTGCAGACGCACAGGGGGCTGTGCGCACCATACGTCTCAGAACTCTTCTACTTTGATTCTTCATGTTTCTTCCACTTTGCATGCTCTCTTTCCATTTTCTCTAACGTATTCCTACCTTATACACCTGAAATCACTCACAAACAATATCAAGGCATCGAATGGAAGGTAAATGGAATAAAATTATATCAAATAAAGCATAAAAGAGCATGTTTTCACAATCATGCATAGTTTGGGAAGAAAGATCAAAAACATGCTATTCAAGGGAATAAGTGAAAGTTTATGTGATGAAATCCATTCAATTCTAGCCAAAAATCATCATCAATTGTGGATTCATCAACAGTTGTGGAGGAAAGAGTCATAGAATCAGATGTCTTGAAAGAACTTATTGCTTAGAATAAGGCTATGTCTCAACAAATTAATGCTCTTACACAACACCTGGGTGGAATGCAAGTTTCAACCATTAATGCTCAGGATACTTCTTATGATATGAGAGGTGGTTACCCTTAGGAAGAGAATTATGAATACGGCAAAGCCAGTCATAAGCAGGTTAATTTCATGGGAAAGTTCTCCCGAAACCCAACAATGGTCTATATGCCAACAACTTTAATTATGGGTGGAGGAATCAACCAAACTATGGATGGACAGAGCACCCTTAAAGGCAATAACCGACATTTCAGGGAGGCTTCACTCAGAGTTACTTTGACAACCTCCCATTCCAACATGCTCAGCCTCAGAACGGTCTTGATCTGGCATCCATGGTCGTAGAACTGTCTAAGAGCCAACATAGCTTCATGTAGGAAACTAGAGCTTCACTACAGAATTTAGAGATGCAAATGGTTCAATTGCCCAAACAAACACCTGAGAGACCCAATGACATAGTTTCCACTCCAAGAGAATAGTGCCATGCTGTTCAATTGATATGTGGTAAGATAGGGGGATCAGGAACTAAAGGTGGTGAGAAGCAGGTTGAAAAAGCGACACCGAAGAAGGAAAATGCAGAGACAAAGGGTGCTAAATGCCCACGAAGACTTGAAGAATGCCCCTTCATGGCATCCAGAGAACTCTTTTCTAGTCACTCTTGATACACATCCTGCTTTACCCAGGACTCCAGAATACAAGCTTATATTGCCATACCCCCAGAGACTTCAGAAGGCATCTAAGGACAAAAAATTTTCCAAATTTTTGGAGGTTTTTAGGAAGCTTCAGATCAACATCCCTTTCGGAGAGGCCCTTGAACAAATGCCTAAATATGACAAGTTTTTGAAGGAGTTATTCAGTAAGAAGAGGAATTGGATAGAAGATGAAACAGTGGTACTTACTAAGGAATATCGTGCAATTATCCAGAAAAATCTCCCAGAGAAGCTACAAGATCCCAGGAGCTTTCTAATTCCTTGTGCTATTGGAGATACCATTATTTAGAGAGCCTTATATGATCTCAGAGCCAGCATCAACCTCGTACCTCTTTCACTGATGCAAAAGCTTCAAACTGATGAGGTAAAACCCACTCGCATTTTCTTTCAACGTGCTGTTTATTCTATTAAGTATCCACTTGGAGTTGTTGAAGATTTACTAGTGAAAGTGGGACCTTTCATTTTCCCTACTGATTTTGTGATAATAGATATGGAAGAGGACAAAAATGCCTGTATGATCCTTGGAAGTCCCTTTTTGGCCACAGCAAAGGCTCTAATTGATGTAGAATAGGGCGAATTAGTTTTGAGAGTCAATGAAGAGGATATTGTCCTCAATGTGCTAGAAGCTTTACATGACCCTAATGTCTCCGAAGGGTCCATGAGAGTTTGATACGATTGAACCTCTGATTAAAGAGGAGTTTAAAACTGAAAAACTTGATGACATTCTGAAGCTCCATTCTGAGGATGCATTGCTTGAACTTGATGGTTCACCACCTCTGAAGGAGAGGTCTCACACGCCTAGCATAGGAGAAGAAACCCTAAAACTTAAGTTGAAACCTCTGCCTCCATCTATGAAGTATGTCTTCTGGGAGACAAAGACACTTACCTAGTGATCATTAGCTCCTCTCTGAAACATGAGGAGGAAGAGGTGCTGATTCAAGTACTTCGGAGTCATAAAACTGCTATTGGATGGACCATTAGTGATTTAAAGAGGATTAGTCTGACCAAGTATATGCACAAGATCTTACTAGAGGATGATGCTAAACCAGTTGTGCAACCACAAAGTTAACTAAATCCAACCATGAAAGAAGTGGCCCAGAAAGAAGTAATGAAGCTTTGTGAAACCATGATCATCTACCCTATTTCTGATAGCCCATGGGTAAGTCCTGTACAAGTGGTCCCCAAGAAAGGAGGGATGAAAGTGATTCAGAATGATAAAAATGAGCTCATTCCCACAAGAATCGTCACTGGGTGGTGCATGTGATTAACTACTGAAGGCTCAACAATGCTACACACAAGGATCACTTTCCTTTACCTTTCATTGATCAGATGCTTGAGAGGTTAGCCGGCCGTGCTTTCTACTATTTTCTAGATGGATACTTTGACTAAAATTAGATTGTTGTAGACACTTAAGATCAGGAGAAGACGGTGTTCACTTGTCCTTTTGGAGTATTTGCTTACCGAAGAATGCCGTTTGGACTCTATAATACCCCAGTGACTTTTTAGAGGGGTATGCTTTTTATTTTCTCATATATTGTTAAAAAGTTCATTGAGGTATTTTTGGATGACTTCTTTGTTTTTGATGATTCTTTTAATTCTTGTCTTAAACATCTACCTTTAGTCTTGGAATGGTGTCAAAAAACAAACCTTGTTTTAAAATGGAAAAAGTGCCACTTTATGGTCACTAAAGGTGTTGTTCTTGGTCACCGGATTTGAAGCAAAGGAATAAAGGTTGATAAAGTTAAGAAGGAAGTAATTGAAAAATTACCACCCCCTACTAATGTTAAGCCAATAAGGAGCATCTTAGGACATGCAGAATTCTACAAGAGGTTCATAAAGGATTTTTCTAAAATTGCTAAACAATTGAGTAATCTTTTGGTTACTGATACTCCTTTTGTTTTTGTTTTTTATAATGACTGCTTGCTGATGAGGGAAAAATGATTCCACACAAACTCACCAGCAAGAGTAGCGGGTCGCATCAAGTAGTAATAACTCACAAGAGTGAGATCGATCCCACAGGGATTGATGGATTGAGCAATTTTAGTTAGGTGATGAATTTAGTTAAGCGAATATTTGGTGATTTGAGTGATTTTTATTAACAAAAGCTAAATTGCAAGTAAGTAAAGGTGCAGAAGATAAATTGGACAGAAAAGTAAAGTGCAGAAGAGATAAATTTGCAAAAACTAGAAGTGCAAGAAAGTAAAAGAGCTGAAACTTAAATTGCAAGAAAAGTAAATTGCAGAAACTTAAAGTGCAAGAAATGTAAATTGTTGAATCTAAATTGCTGAGAAATGTAAATTGCTTGAAGAATAAAAGGATTTGGGTGATGGAATCAAAATTGAACAAGAAAATGTAAGTTAAAGTAAATTAGAGAGCTATGAGATGAAAAGATTCAGCTCAATAACCAAACAAAAAAAGAAACTTAGCTCAATTATGAAATTCTAAAACAGAAATTGAAGATTAAAGGAGAGCAATGAGATCAGAAAGCAGATCTAGATCTCAATTACTCCCTTGACCAATCAGAAAGAAATTGCAGAAGAAATAAAAATGAAAACAACAAAGGAAATTCAGATCCAATTCCTCAATTCTTAGAACTATTAAAACGAAAAGCAAAGATGATTCTCAGATCAAGAAATTTACTGGAGTTCTTAAATCTGAATACAAAAACCCAAAACAAAAAGTAGAAGTTTCAGAAGAAAGAAAATGAAAACTGAAAGCAAACTAGATCTAATCCCAATTCCCCTAAAATTAAAAGTGAAAAACTAAAATGAGATAAAGGTCCTTCACAAATCAAATTAACTCCTATTTATACACTTTTTATTTTGGTCTTCAAATCTTGGAGTGGGCTTTTCCAATTCGGCCTTAAATGAATGGATCAGGAGTGGCTTGGTTCAATTGAGTCAAGGTGTGTGGGAACCTTCCAGGGGAGCGTTCAGTTGGCTTAAGTGAACCCTACGTATAATTTGCCAATCAGGTGCTTCCCTCGTGCCAATTTTTGCTCCTTGGTGCGTGCTCAGCAAAAAGGCACGACAAAGTTCACAAAAGTGAACTTGGCGTTCACTCTTTTGAACGCTTGCCTTGGTATGTGCCCTACAACCAACTAGCATTCAGTTTGTGAACGCTCTGCTCACTCTTTGAGCGCTACATTCCTTTGCTTCCTTAAGCGCGCCTTGCTTCCTTGGTGCCTTATGCCCGAAAACGTTCACAACTATGAATGTAGCATTCACTTCCTTGAACGCTCCTTGGTTTGTGCCTTCCCTTGAGTGCTGCCTAGCTGAGCGCTCCCTTTGGTTGAGCCCTCCTTGCTTTCCTTGGTGAAAGGCACGAAGAAGTTCACAAAAGTGAACGCTAAGTTCACTTCTTTGAACGCCAGCCTTGTGTTGCCTTTGATGCGCGAGTTTGGTTCCTCTCTTGGGCGCTCCGTTTGCAATTTCAAGCGCTGGCCTTTGCTCCTTCTTGACCGCAACGCTTTACTATACTATCATGGGCCACGCTTTTAAAAGTGCGGCC
This sequence comes from Arachis duranensis, assembly GCF_000817695.3. Taxonomy (NCBI): domain Eukaryota; kingdom Viridiplantae; phylum Streptophyta; class Magnoliopsida; order Fabales; family Fabaceae; genus Arachis; species Arachis duranensis. Next base: position 19,092,857 of record NC_029779.3, read on the forward strand.
TAAGGTCCAAAGCATGCTCAAACTTCAAAGTGTGCCAAAAATTCTTCTTTCCTCTGTTTGAGCTTAATTTGTGCTTTCTGCTTCTTTTCCTTTATCTTTTCACCTGTCATCAACCAAACAAATACGTCAAAACCTTGGCATAATCATCAACTCTTGCATCATTCATATTATCAACTAATTCTTGCAAGAAATCTAATGAAAATGCATAAAATTACCAATGTTTGATTGAATCTAGACAAGCATGAAATTCTAACTCAAACACTTACTTATTGCCTAAAAATGCATGAAAACCAAGTGAAAACTAATGAAATAGGCTTGTGAAACTAGCCTAAGATGACTTGTCATCACAACACCAAACTTAAATCTTGCTTGTCCCCAAGCAAGCAGCAAAATAGAACAAGAATGAATGAAGACATAGAAGAGTATAAGTCTTTATTTGCAAAACATTAAATACTGGTTAATAGGGTTTTCATGCATGGTATCTTAGAGATTTTTATTCTGTGGCTGAGACATCAACAATTCTCTGGATCCGTAATTGAATTACAAAAAAAAATGAGACTTGTTATTACTTGATCCTTAGTTTTTCTTGCTCTCTTTCTTTTGATTGAGATTTATTGCTTAGCTGAGGCTTAATGTTATGTGATAAGGCAGCTTTTTAGAGTAAGCTTTCAACCAGCATTTCCGCCCCAATTGGTTCAAGATGCTAGGTGTTAAAAATAACCTATGGGCTTACTTGCTCAAGCCTCTCCTTAGCACACACACATCATAGGCATTTAGCTTTGTTTTGTCCTTTGGAAATTGATGCCCAGCACCTCTTTGGGTCACTAAATGCTTTGTCTCAAAGTAGCTCTTGATGGTGGACTTTCAATCGGCAATCTCGGGTTAGTTAACCCAAGTTGCCGGGTGATGAAGCACCCCTTAGAACCTAGTTATCCAAGCTTATCTTTGTACAAGAACATCACAGGCATTTATCCAAATTTCCAGCCATTGGTGCTTAGCTTTGTTTATTTCTTTTTGCTTCTTTCTCTTGCATTTTCTTTCTTTTATTTTGGACCTTTTTCATTTATCAAGTCTCATGAAATGTAACTCAAATTCATATCACAAAGTCATGCCAACATTCAGCCTTATTTATAAATCAACTAATGAACCAGCACGTACCACCACATAACCTTATTCTATCTCATATCGTACCAAACTTTTACTCTTTCTCTATTCCACAGTTATTTTTCTTTTATTCAAGTATGAGGAACAAAGCTTATAATTCAAGTAAGATGAAAGTGAATCAAGCACTTAGACTAGCAAGCTATAACAGCATGAAAACAAACAAACTAACAAACAGTAAATAAATCTAAGAAGACACTAATCAACATGGGACATTTGCACTTCAATTAGCATGTTTAGGCTAAAGTCAGTCAGAGAACAATACAACCTCTTAGAGTCCATTTGTTTCCTCTGTGTTATCATCATTGTTGGGTTCCATATCCTCCCTTTGTCCATGATGATGTATCTTTTCCCCCAAGAGATTGAATGACTTCCTACAAGAGATATTGAAAGTTGCTTGTTCTCCAAGCACTTGAGAAATAGTTAGCATGCATGTAAGCTTATAATTCTCTTACCCTAAGTTAGTGTAGGAACACCAAACTTAGTTCCTTGCCTACTTCTATGTGTAGCAGAATAAATACATGCGTGAAACATCAAGTACTTTTTATTAAGAAAATAAACTATGAACTAGAAAACAAACTGAAAACTAGAAACATGACAATTGTTAAGTGATTTCTCTGATTATTTGGTGCTGATATTAATCATGCTGAGGGTGCAATGTGTTCTTAACGAAATTTTTGGTGGAACACCAAACTTAGCATCCTTCATTCACCCTTAGGGAAAGAAAACTACCTCTGGTTGGGTTGCCTCCCAACAAGCGCTCTTTTAATGTCACTAGCTTGACATCTTGTCCTTTGATCATGGAGGTTGAAAATCATAGGGCCTTAGCTTTTCTCCTCTTACTGTGAACTTCCTTCCGATCTCCTCTTTGATGATCTCTAGGTGTTCAATTGAAAGGATCCGGTTCATAGTATAGAACTCAGGCAATTATGGAGACACCTTCATTGGTTGGGTGTTTAACATCACTTTATCCTCTGGTGAGAAGCCTTTAGTGGGGATTTTCTTGTTTCTCCATCCTCGTGGCCTCTTCTTCTTTTCTTTCTCAAAAGATGATTCATGCCTTGATGATTTTTTATCTAGGGGTTTTGGATCTAGTTCCTCCTTGACTTCTTTGATCTGTTGCACCATCTCTACTTCTTTAAAGCATGGGTTTAGACAACTTGGACTTGACTCCTTAATTGTCTTCTTTGAGCTATGATATCTGGCCTTATCCTTCTCGCATTTTTCTTCTTGAGTGTGTGATGAGCGGATAATTTATACGCTTTTTGGCATTGTTTTTAGATAGTTTTTAGTAAGTTTGAGCTACTTTTAGGAATTTTTTCATTAGTTTTTATGTTAAATTCACATTTCTGGACTTTACTATGAGTTTGTGTGTTTTTCTGTGATTTCAGGTAAATTCTGGCTGAAATTGAGAGACTTGAGCAAAACTCTGAAGAAGGCTGACAAAAGGACTGCTGATGCTGTTGGAATCTGAGCTCCCTGCACTCGAAATGGATTTTCTGGAGCTACAGAAATCTAAATGGCGCGCTCTCAATGGCGTTGGAAAGTAGACATCCAGATCTTTCCAGCAATATATAATAGTTCATACTTTATTCGGAGATTGACGACGTAACTTGGCGTTGAACGCCAAGTACATGCTGCTGTCTGGAGTTAAACGCCAGAAAAACGTCATGATCCGGAGTTGAACGCCCAAAACACGTCATAACTCG
>NC_029779.3:19095837-19096624 GCF_000817695.3 Arachis duranensis
AGTTTCTGCACACCATAGATTAAGTGTGTGGAGCTCTGCTGTACCTCAAGTATTAATGCAATTCTATTCTTTTTTATTCAAATCTCTCTTATTCTTATTCCAAGATATTCATTCGTATCCAAGAACATGATGAATGTGATGATAAGTAACCCTCATTATCATTCTCACTTATGAACGCACGTGATTGACAACCACTTCCGTTCTACATGCAACCGAGCTTGAATGTGTATCTCTTAGATTTCCCAACAGAATCTTCGTGGTATAAGCTAGATAAATGGCGGCATTTATGAGGATCCGGAAAGTCTCACCTTGTCTGTGGTATTCCGAGTAGGATCCTGGGAATCCGGAAAGTCTAACCTTGTCTGTGGTATTCCGATTAGGATTCCGGTAATGAATGACTGTGACGTGCTTCAGACTCGCAAGTGCTGGGCGTTAGTGACAGACGCAAAAGAATCAAGGGATTCTATTCCAGTAGAAGCGGGAACCAACCAGTGATTAGCCGTGCTGTGACAGAGCGCGTGAGCGTAGTTTTCAGTGCGAGGATGGGATGTAGCCATCAACCATGGGTGATGCCTCCAGACGATTAGCCATGCGAGTGACAGCCGCATAGGATCATTTTCCCGAGAGGATTCAAAGTAGCCACCGCTGATGGTGAACCCCTATACACAGCTTGCCATGGAAAGGAGTAAGAAGGATTGAGTTGAAGTAGTAGGAAAGTAGGCATCCTTGAGCTATACAGTATCTCCATATGCTTATCTGAAATTCCCACCAATGAATCTGCATAAGT
>NC_029779.3:19096693-19098571 GCF_000817695.3 Arachis duranensis
AAGTTTTTGGCGCCGTTGCCGGGGATTGTTCGAGTATGGACAACTGACGGTTCATCTTGTTGCTCAGATTAGGTAATTTTCTTTTTGTTTTTTTTTTCAAAAATTTTTCAAAATTTTTTTTCCTTTTTTTCGAAAATAAATAAAGAAAATACCAAAAAATCATAAAATCATAAAAACCAAAAATATTTTGTGTTTCTTGTTTGAGTCTTGTGTTAATTTTTAAGTTTGGTGTCAATTGCATGCTTTTAAAATTTTTCTTGCATTTTTCGAAATTCCCATGCATTCATAGTGTTCTTCATGATCTTCAAGTTGTTCTTGACAAGTCTTCTTGTTTGATCTTGATGATTTCTTGTTTTGTGTTGTTTGTTGTTTTTCATGTGCACTTTTGCATTCATATTTTCCATGCATTAAAGATTTCTAAGTTTGGTGTCTTGCATGTTTTCTTTGCATCAAAAATTTTTCAAAATTATGTTCTTGATGTTCATCATGATCTTCAAAGTGTTCTTGGTGTTCATCTTGACATTCATAGTGTTCTTGCATGCATCTTGTGTCTTGATCCAAAATTTTCATGTTTTGGGACATTTTTGTGTTTTTTCTTTAAAAATTCAAAAATCAAAAAAATATCTTTTCCTTATTTTCCTCCAAATTTTCAAAATTTTGGGTTGACTTGGTCAAAAAATTTTTAAAATTAGTTGTTTCTTACAAGTCAAGTCAAGATTTCAATTTTAAAAATCTTATCTTTTCAAAATCTTTTTCAAAAATCATATCTTTTCCATTTTTTTTCTTATTTTCGAAATTTTTAAAAATTATATTTTTTTTTTCAAAAATCTTTTTCTTATCTTTTATATCTAATTTTCAAAAATTAGCTAACAATTAATGTGATTGGTTCAAAAATTTGAAGTTTGTTACTTTCTTGTTAAGAAAGGTTCAATCTTTAAGTTCTAGAATCTTATCTTGTAGTTTCTTGTTAGTTAAGTCAATTTTAAAATTAAATCTTTCTTATCTTTTATCTTATCTTTTTCAAAAATTTTATCTTTTTCAAAATTTGATTTCGAAATATCTTATCTAACTTCTTATCTTCATATCTTTTTCAAATTTGATTTCAATATCTTTTTCAATCAACTAACTAACTTTTTGTTTGTTTCTTATCTTTTTCAAAACCAATTAACTACTTATCCCTCTCTAATTTTCGAAAATTCTCCCTCTCTTTTTCAAAAATTCTTTTTGTTTTAAATTTTAATTTTAATTATATTTTGTCTTTGGTTTTCGAAAATTACTAACCTCTTTTTCAAAAATTATTTTCGAAATCTCTCTTCTCTTATCTTATTCTATTTAATTAATTAATTACTAACACTTCTCTTCACCTCTCTTCATCTACGAATCCGAACTTCTTATATCTTGTGTTTGGATTCCTCCACCCCTTTCTCTTTCTACTAACATAAGGGAATCTCTGTACTGTGACATAGAGGATTCCTCTTTCTTTTCTTGTTTTCTTCTCTTTCATATGAGCAGGAACAGGGAAAAAGGCACTCTTGTTGAAATTGATCCAGAACCTGAAAGGACTCTGAAGAGAAAATAAAGAGAAGCTAAATTACAACAATCCAGAAACAACCTTTCAGAAATTTTCGAACAAGAGAAGGACATGGCAGCCGAAAATAATAATAATAATGCAAGGAGAATGCTTGGTGACTTCACAAAGCCAACGTCCAAGTTTGATGGAAGAAGCATCTCCATTCCTGCCATTGGAGCCAATAACTTTGAGCTTAAGCCTCAACTAGTTGCTTTAATGCAACAAAACTGCAAGTTTTATGGACTTCCATCTGAAGATCCTTATCAGTTTTTAACTGAGTTCTTGCAGATCTGTGAGACTGTAAAGAC
>NC_029779.3:19100307-19100536 GCF_000817695.3 Arachis duranensis
ATGAGCTTTGAAAAAGCTCTATGTGATCTAGGGTCAGGGATAAATCTTATGCCACTCTCTGTAATGGAGAAGCTAGGGATCCTTGAGGTACAACCTGCTGGTGGACGAAATTGTGATCACTTGTTCTTTCTACTTGTAGGATGTATACTCTGAGGGCATTGTTTATTTCCTTCACAATCTCGTTCAACTAACCAGCAAGTGTACTGGGTCGTCCAAGTAATAAACCTTA
>NC_029779.3:19115465-19117538 GCF_000817695.3 Arachis duranensis
GTCACCAAGCATTCTCCTTGCATTATTATTATTATTATTTTCGGCTGCCATATCCTTCTCCTGTTCGAAAATTTCTGAAAGGTTATTTCTGGATTGTTGTAATTTAGCTTCTCTTAATTTTCTCTTCAGAGTCCTTTCAGGTTCTGGATCAGCTTCAACAAGAGTGCCTTTATCCTTGTTCCTGCTCATAAGAAAGAGAAGAGAACAAGAAAAGAAAGAGGAATACTCTATGTCAGAGTATAGAGATTCCTTTATGTTAGTAGAAGAAGAAAGGGGTAGAAGAAGAGTGGAAAAGAAACACAACTGTGAGGATGGCAGAGATGTGAGATGAGATGTTAGGATATGAATGAAGAGAGGTGAAGAGAAGTGTTAGTAATTAAATAATTAAATAGAAGAAGAAAAGAGAGAGAAGAAATTTCGAAAATAATTTTGAAAAAGGGGTTAGTAATTTTCGAAAATTAAAGATAGAATATAATTAAAATTAAAATTTAAAACAATTAATTAATTAAAAAGAAGTTTTGAAAAAGGGATGAGATATTTTCGAAAATTAGAGAGGGAGGAGTAGTTAGATGGTTTTGAAAAAGATAAGAAACAAACAAAAAGTTAGTTAGTTGATTTGAAAAAGATTTGAAATCAAATTTTGAAAAAGATAAGAAGATAAGAAAAAGATAAGATATTTTGAAATCAAATTTTGAAAAAGATAAAATTTTTGAAAAAGATAAGATAAAAGATAAAAAGATATATTTGAAAAAGATTTAATTTTGAAATTGACTTAACTAACAAGAAATTACAAGATAAGATTCTAGAACTTAAAGATTGAACCTTTCTTAACAAGAAAGTAACAAACTTCAAATTTTTGAACCAATCACATTAATTGTTAGCTTAATTTTCGAAAATTTGATAAAAAGATAAGAAAAAGATTTTTGAAAATATTTTGAAAATTAATTTTGAAATTTTCGAAAATTATAAGAAAAATGAAAAAGATATGATTTTTGAAAAAGATTTTGAAAAGATAAGATTTTTAAAATTGAAATTTTGACTTGACTTGTAAGAAACAACTAATTTTAAAATTTTTTGACCAAGTCAACCCAAAATTTCGAAAATTTGGAGGAAAATAAGGAAAAGATATTTTTTTTTATTTTTGAATTTTGAATTATGAAAGAGAAAAACAACAAAAATACTCAATGCATGAAATTTTTAGATCAAAACAATGAATGCATGCAAGAATGCTATGAATGTCAAGATGAACACCAAGAACACTTTGAAGATCATGATGAACATCAAGAACATAATTTTGAAAAAATTTTTGATGCAAAGAAAACATGCAAGACACCAAACTTAAAAATCTTTAATGCATGGAAAATATGAATGCAAAAGTGCACAAGAAAAACACGGAAAGACACAAAACAAGAAATCATCAAGATCAAACAAGAAGACTTGTCAAGAACAACTTGAAGATCATGAAGAACACTATGAATGCATGGGATTTTCGAAGAAATGCAAGAAAAATTTTTAAAAGCATGCAATTGACACCAAACTTAAAATTTAACACAAGACTCAAACAAGAAACACAAAATATTTTTGATTTTTATGATTTTCTAATTTTTTTTGTATTTTTATTAATTTTTTTTTTCGAAAATAAGGTTTGTAAAAACGAAAAATAAAAGAAAAATTTTTTGAAAAAGATTTTTGAAAAGAAAAGTACCTAATCTGAGCAACAAGATGAACCGTCAGTTGTCCATACTCGAACAATCCCCGGCAACGGCGCCAAAAACTTGGTGGACGAAATTGTGATAAAAGAGTTTCAGGCATTGTTAGAGAAGCTCACAACTCCGTTCAACTAACCAGCAAGTGTACTGGGTCGTCCAAGTAATAAACCTTACGTGAGTAAGGGTCGAATCCACAGAGATTGTTGGTATGAAGCAAGCTATGGTCACCTTGCAAATCTCAGTTAGGCAGATTAAAATAGTTTTATGGGTTTTCGAAAATAGAAATAATGAAAGGGATAAAGATACTTATGCAGATTCATTGGTGGGAATTTCAGATAAGCGGATGGAGATGCTGTAGAGCTCT
>NC_029779.3:19118542-19119024 GCF_000817695.3 Arachis duranensis
AAGTTGCTCAATATTTAGGAGCTATCATGAAGCTGAATGCCAAGTTGTTTGGTAATGAGACTTGGGAAAGTGAACCTCCTTTGCTCATTAGTGAACTGGATACCTGGATTCAGCAAATTCTACCTCAAAAGAAACAAGATCCTGGCAAGTTCTTAATACCTTGTACCATGGGCACCATGACCTTTGAAAAAGCTCTATGTGATCTGGGGTCAGGGATAAATCTTATGCCACTCTCTGTAATGGAGAAGCTTGGGATCATTGAGGTACAACCTGCCTTGTTCTCATTACAATTGGCAGACAAGTCAATGAGACAAGCTTATGGAATAGTAGAAGACGTGTTAGTAAAGGTTGAAAGCCTTTACATCCCTGCTGATTTCATAATCTTAGATACTAGGAAGGAAGAGGATGATTGCATCATCCTTGGAAGACCTTTCCTAGCCACAGCAGGAGCTGTGATAGATGTCAACAGAGGTGAATTAGTC
>NC_029779.3:19119252-19119599 GCF_000817695.3 Arachis duranensis
AGGACTACACTAACATTGACCTGATCACCTTGTGGCTCCATGAGAGCCACTGTCAAGCTATTGACACTAAAGAAGCGCTTGTTGGGAGGCAACCCAATTTTATTTATCTAATTTTATTTTATTTTGTTTTATTGTTATTTTGTGTTTTATTAGGTACATGATCATGAGAAGTCACGAAAAAAATCAAAAAATTAAAAACAGAGTCAAAAACAGAAGAAAAAAAATTTTCACCCTGGAGGACGCACGGGCCGGCGTTCAACGCCAGAAAGATGCATCTGGCTGGCGTTCAACGCCAGAACAGAGCACCATTCTGGCGCTGAACACCAGAAACAAGCAACATCCTGGCG
>NC_029779.3:19121271-19121798 GCF_000817695.3 Arachis duranensis
AAAATAGCCGATAAGTCCTCCACCATGGCAAGGCTAGCTTTTCCTCACCTTATTTGCCATCTGTGTTACTCAGCTGGAGTTATCATAGAAGGAGATACCCCCATTGAAGAGGATAAGCCCATCACCAAGAAAAGGATGGAGCAAGCAAGAGAACCTCCTCACGGCCCTCAAGAAGTGCGTGAGGAAGCTCATCATCAACACATTCCTGAGATGCCTCAAGGAATGCACTTTCCTCCCAACAACTATTGGGAGCAACTCAACACCTCCTTAGAAGATTTGAGCCACAATGTGGAACAATTAAGGGTGGAACATCATGAGCACTCCATCATTCTCCAAGAAATAAGAGAAGATCAAAGAGCAATGAGGGAGGAACAACAAAGGCAAGGAAGGGACATAAAAGAGCTTAAGGACATTGTTGGTCCTTTGGTGGACGAAATTGTATCTCTTTATGGAATATGATAATAGAGCTGGCCCAAGATCAACTTCGTTCAACTAACCAGCAAGTGTACTGGGTCGTCCAAGTAATA
>NC_029779.3:19124192-19125014 GCF_000817695.3 Arachis duranensis
TAATTAGAATTAATATTCATTGATATTTTGGAATTTATAGTATATTCTCTTCTTTTTATCCTATTTGATTTTCAGTTGCTTGGGGACAAGCAACAATTTAAGTTTGGTGTTGTGATGAGCGGATAATTTATACGCTTTTTGGCATTGTTTTTAGATAGTTTTTAGTAAGTTTGAGCTACTTTTAGGGATGTTTTAATTAGTTTTTATGTTAAATTCACATTTCTGGACTTTACTATGAGTTTGTGTGTTTTTTTGTGATTTCAGGTAAATTCTGGCAAAAATCGAGGGACTTGAGCAAAACTCTGAAAAAGGCTGACAAAAGGACTGTTGATACTGTTGGAATCTGACCTCTCTGCACTCGAAATGGATTTTCTGGAGCTACAGAACTCTTAATGGCGCGCTCTCAACGGCGTTGGAAAGTAGACATCCAGATATCTAGAGCTTTCCAGCAATATATAATAGTCCATACTTTATTCGGAGATTGACGATGTAACTTGGCGTTGAACGCCAAGTACATGCTGCTGTATGTCTGGAGTTAAACGCCAGAAAAACGTCATGATCCGGAGTTGAACGCCCAAAACACGTCATAACTCGGAGTTCAACTCCAAGAGATGCCTCAGCTCGTGGATTGATCAAGCTCAGCCCAAGCATACACCAAGTGGGCCCCGGAAGTGGATTTATGCATCAATTACTTACTCATGTAAACCCTAGGAGCTAGATTATTATAAATAGAACTTTCTACTATCATAATATCATCCTGGATTGTATTTTGAATCCTGTGATCACGTTTTGGGGGCTGGCCATTCGGCCATGCCTGAACCT
>NC_029779.3:19125181-19125421 GCF_000817695.3 Arachis duranensis
CTCTCTTATTCTTATTCCAAGATATTCATTCGTACCCAAGAACATGATGAATGTGATGATAAGTAACCCTCATTATCATTCTCACTTATGAACGCACGTGATTGACAACCACTTCCATTCTACATGCAACCGAGCTTGAATGTGTATCTCTTAGATTCCCCAACAGAATCTTCGTGGTATAAGCTAGATAAATGGCGGCATTTATGAGGATCCGGAAAGTCTAACCTTGTCTGTGGTATT